>NW_027397077.1:17321360-17437663 GCF_003265705.2 Callorhinus ursinus | reverse complement strand
GGGGTGGCTGGTGATGGACATTGGGAGGGTATGTGCTATGGTGAGCGCTGTGAATTGTGTAAGACTGATGAAGCACAGACCTGTACCCCTGAAACAAATAATACATTATATGTTAATAAAAATAAATAACTTCATTAAAAAAATAAAATAAAATAAAATATAAAGAATAGAAAAACAGTTACCTAGTATAAAAATCACTTTTCCTAATTCACATCTTCCTTTTCTATGTTTTTTTAATGTTTTTCCTGTTTGGTTGACTAAGTAGAAAATTAAATTAGATGCCATAAAGCAGGGGTCTGCAAGCTTTTTTGACCTTGGATCCATCAGTAAAATGTTCCTGAACCCATACCTCTAATATATATCTATTCTAGTCATAAATTATACAAATACACTGTAAATATATATTTTGTATGTATAAAACCTATACACAAATAGATATTTTCAAAATAAAATGTTTATAAATTTAAGAAAAGAAAGCACGAACAAACCCTCCTTTGCAGGAAGTTCAAACCGTGCAAACCCTGGGCCAAGTACAAGAACCCAGGACAGAATGGTCAACAGACCAGAAAGACATTATAAAGGTACATTCACCTAAAACTGGAGGCTCCAAATAAATGAAGGAAAAACTGACAGAATTCCATCTCCATCTATCTCCTGAGCATACCATTAAGACTTGAGAATGCATGTCAAGTATCTGGCATACAGTAGGCATACAATAGGTACTTAGAAAGTGATTCAAAAGCTGTCTAAAGGCCTCCATTCTCCTGAGTAAGTGCCACACCCCAGACCCTAAGCCGCAGGCTGCTCACCCAGCTGATGCACTTCTATCAACAGTTCTATGGGGGCACGAGAGTAAACTGAGGCCCAGAGATTAAGTAATTCACCAAGGTCAATAGGAAAGGAATGAAATCTCACACCCTCTTAATGCCTCTCCTGAGCTGCACCGGGCTTCGCTTGAGGCCAGCCATGAAAACCAGCACAAGAAAGACACCACTAACATTCTGGGTAAAGTTAAATTCCTCAATTAGCTTTACATGTTCCTTGACAGTTCCCCCAGTTAACAAAGCACACACATGCTGTTTCTAGTCTATTCTGGCTCATGCTGATTTTGCTAGGAAACTGGAAGCAGCCTGAGCCAAGGTTAATTCTAATCTCACAGGCAAGCAGATTCTGGAGCTTTCCGTTCATAGAGTCTAAGTCTTTACGCTCGGAAGAGGTGGTCCTGATGAGCAAAGGAAGTTGGAGCGGGAGCTGACACATATGAGAAAACAGGAGAGCACAGTGAATCTCAACAGGACAAAGCAGAGATATGTACAATGACTTCGCTTTGGGGCGCATCTGTTCTACCCTGGGTACCTGAAACAGGAAGGCTTGGCACATAGCACATTATAAATAAATACTTGGGGAATAAATCAAAGCACTCTTTGGAACAACAGGAAAAAAACCCTGAAAACAAGTTAAACGTCTAACATCAAAATTATAGAAAAATAAATCTTGTTCCATTACTTAAAGATTACTATTGCAGCTGCTAAAAAGGATGAGGAATAGCAGACAAGGTGTACTGTCCCTTATGAACCATGCTGGAGAAGCGGAATGAAAAAAACTGGGAAATGTTCACAATATAAAGGGAAAAAGTAAAACATCATGGGCAATATATCTATCTCTCCCTCTATGCGTATTATGTCTTTCCTACACATAAGATGTATAAATCAAAAGCTGTAAGAATGAAGAACAAAATATCAAGTCAGCATTATCTTTAGATTACTAGATGATTTTCTTCATGATCTTCCCTTTTTTGCTTATAAGTACTTTTGAAAAATTGCCCTTCCCAGGGCACCTGGGTGGCTCAGTCATTTAAGCGTATGTCTTCGGCTCAGGTCATGATCCCAGGGTCCTGGGATCAAGCCCCACATCAGGCTCCCTGCTCAGCGGGGAGTCTGCGTCTCCCTCTCCCTGCTTGTGCTCTCGCTCTCTCTGTCAAATAAATAAAATCTTAAAGAAAAATTGCCCTTCCCCATCTTACATGTATTTATAAAATGTTTTACAATAAATACAAATTTGTTGCTTGACGTAATTCCCACCTTCATGACATGGGTGGTTGTGTTGTAAATCTCTCCTTTGACAGGAAGACTTCTGCAGCGGCAAACATAAGCTTCTGGCCTTTTACCCAAAGACAAAAAGCTGGCAGTAACTTTAGAGGAGTGGTTCTCAAATAGGACGAATTTGCCCCCAGAGGATTTTAGGCAATGTCCGAAAAGATACTTCTGGTTGTCTCGTCTTGGGGGCAGGAACGCTAGTAGCATCCACTCAGCAGAGACCAGGGACAATGCACAGGACAACCCCCCACAACACAGAATCATTTGGCCGGCAAGTATCAACAGTGCTGAGGTTGAGAAACCCTCCTTTAAAGTATTAGGATAAAAGTCATACTGTGGGGAGCCCAAATGCCTATCCGAAAGACAAATAAGAGGAGAAGAAAAATTATTAACAGTATTTAAAATGTTTTGTACCAGAGCAGATTTCCAGAAAGACAGAGATGGGGAACATTCGTTCCTCTGAGGATTCCCTAACGCTAGCACTGTCCACAGCACAGAGAGGGGGCTTAGCAAGTGTGCCATCCATTGGGAACACAGAACTGCACTGTGGAGGAAATTCCAACTGCAAAGTCAGACGCAGATAGACTTAAAGATCGGCTCTGTCAATGGCTAACAGACGGTGCACGGGCAAAGTGAGGATAATAGTGCCATGTATTTAAATCTTGTATGACTTGCACAGAACAACGTGTCTGTAGCTTTTAACACTGCCCAAGATACACAAGAGGTGACCTGCTAAGGACAATGTACATGCCCAAAAAACTTCCAACAAACATGCATGGAAATTGCATAGCTTCAAGCTCAATGCCAATGAATCCAAGGAAGGGCAATTCCCATATGGACTATTTACTATCTCCTGGAGAAAGCTGTGTGCCATGAACTGAGTCTAATCCTGAACTTCATCAGGTTTGCTCAGGACACCCTATCACTGGTCAATCGGTAACTGCATGAGCACATAAATAAATGGCAGGTACCATCTATCACCAACAGTTTGGGTGAAAGTTCTAAAGAAAGATTAACAATAGGACAAAATATAAACAATTTTTTACAAATAAAAATCCAAAGGAGGTACCCCTGATGAACCGGAAATCAGTTCACAAGAACTTAATCAACTAAACCCTACCAAGACACCAGCTGGTCTGTTAAGTATTTTGGGATTTTTATCTTATAGCCAACACACCCATCTGGTAGCATATAGAAATTATGTTTTTCCTTAAAAAAAAAAAAACTGAGTGTCCAAATACACCGGTGTAACTGAGGTTGATAAATAGGGTTCTAAAAGTGTAGGCAGTGAAGAAAGAAATAAAACACACACACAGATAAATGTATAATTTATCTGAGCCATTAGAACCAGCGGAATCATATAAACTTTTTACTAGACAACTCCACAGCAAAAAATAGAGGTTCAAGTTGCTGAATCATTGTTCAGATGTAAATAGGATTCCTAAAACTTTTATTGGTAGTCAAAATTCGTTTATAACATAAACAAGAAAAGCAAGCCATAAAGCCAAGCAGTGGTGAAAGCCCCTTCCAAATGCAAACATCTGACAAAGGAGCTCATTTGCAATTCAAGAGTTAAAAGAACACAAAGAAGTTGAAAATGATAGCGTTAATAAATTTTAAAATAAAACGACTGCATTTGATGATGAAATGTTTATTTAATTTGGTTAAATGTTCACACTAGTGCTCAGAAACATCCATTCCACAGAAAAGAACACTGCTGGTGAGAAACACATGGGCTCAAACACAAAACTTCCTTCCTCAGTCATCACCCCGAGCGAGGTCCCACAGTCCTCCTCCTGAAAACAGCGGATGCATCCAATGGTTGGATAACAGTGCATCCTATTAAGTCAGGTGCCAAATATCCTTTCTCCTGGCCAGGGCTCAATCATTCATGAGCTCTTTTCTGGCTGCTTCTCAGCAGTTTTGTGCAGAGCTCTCCACTCTGCTCTTCGAACATGAGACTCATTCCACAAAAATCTTGTATTACACATTCCCGCTAATGTTCCCGGGAATGTGGCAATGGCCAATTCCGTAATACTTCGCTGGCATTCAACATTTTCAGGATTACGGGATATGCAGCCTCCACCCTTGGCTTCCTTGATTCCATTTTGTAACTCCTTTGCATCAAAAGATCATTTCTCGACAGCAGGATAAGCGGTGCTTTTCATATTTTCACTATGTTATCACTGCATTTCTACAGGGAAAACCAGCATTACCAGGCATCCTAACCCTTGGTGCTTCTAAGTTTTATTTTTCCTTTTCAGAAGAAAAGAAGGGAGAATTAAGGGCAAAGAGAAATCGAAAAAGAGAGAGAGAGACTGAGAGAGAGATGTCCCTTATTAGGGTTATCAGTAAACTCCAGTGCCATGTTTATTAGGACCTCCTGGCTACTCTTTGTAAAGGGTGTTCTTTACAGTCTGCTCTTGGCAAGACAGAACACAGCATGCTGGCTGAAATAATGGGCTAAGGGACATAATAAAGCAGAGTCCAAACCCCAAACCCAGGCTCCACCAGCCATGTGGTCTTGAGTAAAAAAACTGTCAGTTTGCTTATGTGTGAAACAGGACAATGTACTTCTGAGAGCAGTCAAGATAGAAAGAACCTTGCACCACACTGAACACAATAACCTAGTTGTTACTCTGATTGAGCCCAAAGTTTCCACTAGACTTTGTTCTACCTTAGTGATAAACTCACGTGACTGTTCCTGGACATCACTACCCTATATTAAACACGTATGCATTTCTTAAGCTTCTGGGCTTGCAGAAACAGTTCAAGGAAAAGACATCCTTTATTTTCTCATGTAACTACATAATTGCTTCAACAAAGATCAGAGTCTTTAAAGTGGAGATTCACTACCCAACCCACCCATCGCCACCATTACTCTTCTTCCTATTTGGAGTTTGAAATATACAAGGAGCACATGAAAACATTCTCTTGGGAAACATTCAAGCAATACGTCATTATTCTTCCAATACAGGGTAAGAGAACCAAATAGAACATTTCCTACCCCCTCTCTTTGGAAGAAGTGTATTCCAGATGGCAGCCAAATGAGTGTGTCAGGAGTGTGTGCTCTGCAGCAGAAAGCCTAGGAGGTGCAGGCGTTCCCTTGGTACATTAGCCTGGAGTCACCCCAATCAAACACCCTGCAGTTAGTCACCGGCACAAAATGAAAGGCTTTTTGTGTCAGAACAGAAGAATTTAGGTATTTCAAGATGTGTGTTCTGGGAGAAAATTTCTCTTCTACCACAGGAGCATATAAGAGTATTTCATTCTTTCCTTGGATACTCTCTTTTGCCATTCCTCTTAGTGAATGCGTGTACCCCGATGGGGGGCAGGCTAAGTGTCTTACATCTGGATCCGTGGAGCCTGGGACTGTGCCTGAAATACATGAAGGCATTTAAGGAAAAGGATGGGTTCCTTGGGGATGCCAGCGAATCCTTACTGGTTAAGTTCTGTTAAGTCCAGCTAAGATTCAGTTAGGAGGGCTTGGACATGGAACAGATTTGCACAAGTAACAAACCTACAGCTACACAAATGTGTTGGGTTATTTTAATCTCAGAAAGTCTTCTTTTCCAGTGTGGTTCACAAGACCCTACAATACTGTCCTTTACCACTTGCACTGTTAGAATATTCTCAGGTGACCATGCAACAGGATCCATTTAGTCCAACATTAAGCCCCCACTTACCACGAAGTTGTGGAAAGCCCTGGACTTCCTGTATGTCAAAAGCCAAGAGGGCAAATATAATCCAAAGCAATAGAGGATTCATGTTGGGTGCAAGAGAGTGTCAGTAGGTGGGCGGGCTGTCATGGGCTTTAAAAAAATGCCATCATCAGAATTAAGATACTTTATAAGGAAACATCTGAGGGTGCTGAGCGAATCAAACATTCAGTGGTGCTTTAGAAAGGCAGTCTAGAGAAGTGGTCAACAGCACTGGTTCCAAAGACAGAGTTTGAATTGAGGGATCTGCCTCTTCATGTCCTGGGTGAACTTGAACAAGTTAATTACACTCTCTGTGACTCAGTTTCCCTTCCAAGAGAAAACCATGGTATCCACCTTCCTTGAGGAGTTGTTATGAGGATGAAATTAGATACTACGTGTACAGTGCTTAGTATAATATTTGGCAGGTAAGAGAGCTGCAATTATTGTTTTAGTAAAATTAACCCAGATAATGGTTTGACAGAGGATAAAACAGAAGATAGGAAGAACTCAACTCTTCCAACACTGCTAATAAAAGCTGTCATGCCTCCAGCTAAGGAAAATAGTTTGGCAGCGTCCTATAAAACTAAACGTGTGCATACCACATGACCCCGCAATTGCACTCCTGGGTGTTTATCTCAGAGAAATGAAAACTTAGGTTCAATCAAAAACCTGGACGTGAGGGTTTGTAGCACTCTATTTGTAATATCCCCAAACTGTAAAAATCCAGAAGTCCTTCAACAGATAACTGTTTAACAAACCAAACTACATCCATCCCACGGAGTACTACTTAGCAACAAAAAGGGACCAACAGCGCTTTTGGCTTTCGGCTCGGGGAGGGCAAAGGTGCAACTTTCTTCAGTCGTCCCAAATCCGGGTTCATCCGACACCAGCCACCTCCGCCATGCCGCCTAAGTTCAACCCCAACGAGATCAAAGTCGTGTACCTGAGGTGCACCGGTGGCGAAGTCGGTGCCACGTCTGCCCTGGCCCCGAAGATAGGCACGCTGGGTCTGTCTCCAAAAAAGGTTGGTGATGACATCACCAAGGCAACCGGTGATTGGAAGGGTCTAAGGATTACGGTGAAACTGACCATTCAGAACAGACAGGCCCAGATTGAAGTGGTACCTCCTGCCTCTGCCCTGATTATCAAACCCCTCAAGGAACCACCAAGAGACAGAAAGAAGCAGAAAAACATTCAGCACAGTGGAAATACCACTTTTGATGAGATTGTCAATATTACCCGACAGATGCGACACCGATCTTTAGCGAGAGAACTCTCTGGAACCATTAAAGAGATCCTGGGCACTGCCCAGTCTGTGGGCTGCAATGTAGATGGCCGCCACCCTCATGACATCATAGATGACATCAACAGTGGTGCGCTGGAATGCCCGGCTAGTTAACTACAAAGGAAAATGTTTCAATAAAGGATCATTTGACAACCAAAAAAAAAAAAGGGGGACCAACAGCTTGGATGGGTCCAGGGAATTATGCTGAGTGAAGAAAGCTAACCCCAAAAGGTTACAGGGTTAAAGGACAATGAATTGATGATAGCCAGGAGTTAGGGAGGGGCTCAGTGTAACCATAAAGGGGTAGCACGTGGGACCTCTGTGGAGATGGAACAGTCCTGCATCTTGACTGTGGTGGTGGTTACACGAATCTTACACAATATGATCAAAACGCACAGAAATACACACACAGGCATACCATGTACACAACCGAGTGTGTGCAAAACTGGTGAGATGGTAACAGGATGTGCAACTCCCGAAGAGTTTTAGATGAAGAGCATAAGTTCAGTTAAGAATTAATACTGCAGGGGCACCTGGGTGGCTCAGTCGTTGAGCATCTGCCTTCGGCTCAGGTCATGATGCCAGGGTCCTGGGATCGAGCCCCGCATCCGGCTCCCTGCTCAGCGGGAAGCCTGCTTCTCCCTCTCCCACTTCCCCTGCTTGTGTTCCCTCTCTCGTTGTGTCTCTGTCAAATAAATAAATAAAAATCTTAAAAAAAAAAAAAAAAAAGAATGAACACTGCAGAGAATTAGGAGCAAGCCATATTTTACCCTGCAAAGAGCTGCCATCTCTTTGGAGGCAGGCGCAGCCTCGATCTATGTCTGTACAAAGCAGGGGGGATTTTACAGCCCCTCCACACAGTAAATTAGGACTAAGGAGTCTGCAAGGAGGAATAAGCCTCCTGGAGGCAAGAAAAATAAACCAATTTTGCCCAATCTAAGAAAATTTGTTGCACGTATGAGGTAGCTTAGCTCCCAGGATCACAGGGTAGGCTAGATCAGGGATTGGCAAACTATATACAAACCCATGCCCATATATAGTGTCCATGGCTGCTTCCACACTACCACAGCGGAGGTGAGTCGTTCCAAAAAAGACTGTACGTCCCACAGAGCCTGAAATATTTACTATCAGAAAAAACATGCCAACCTCTGGGCTAGATAACCAAGCTCAGGAGCCAAGCCGGTTAAGGCAAAGGGCCCCTCTAACTGACCACCGCTGCCTGTCAAAAAATGTTGTAGCCACTGCCAAAATGCCTTTTCCTCTGTCCCTATGTACTGGCAATGCCAGCAAGAGATCCAAAGTCCGAGGCAGACATATGTACATGTAAAGGTCCAGGTCACATGCCCCCATATTAGCTGCAAGGGAAGCTGGAAACCTGACCAGACAGCCTCTGGCCCCTCCATGACTCAGAGCAGACAAGGCCCAAACCCAGGAAGGGGTTTCTAGCACCAGACAGCCAAACACACAGGAGGGAACTGGTATGTGTAGTGTGGACAAAGCCATCAACCACAACCCATCTGGGTAGTTTTTATTTCCTGTGGTTCAACCCAAACACTGGGTTTTCTGCCAACTTGACCATGAAGAGGTGTTAATCATTGTCAATATTTGCTAAACCTAGGCTCTCATTTGTTTACTTCCATCTTCAGTTTTCCCTTATATCACTTAAAGTATATTTTTATCCCTGGCCTAGAAATGCTTTGATTTTTTTTTTCTTTTAAATGCTCTTAGTTGGGTAGGAGGAAAGGTAATACCCAAGCTCAGGAGTCTCTTCAATTGTGTGCGTTGATGAAGCTAATTTTAAAAGACAAAGCAAACCAGGCAACCCTAATATTCTAACAAGTCCCTAGCAGCAAATGGGTTCTGTCAATCATAAAACAACACCTTCCTCTCTCATCATACTGACTTTAAGACAAATGAGTATCTGGCCTGTTCCAGCAGTCTCAAGCTTACAGGTAATGAGAGATAAAAGATAGAGGGAGTAGTATTTTCAATGATTATCTCATTAAAAATAGCTCCTTTGATTTTATCTGGTTCCATAAATGTTAGATACCATGGAACATATTCCTAGCACGCTGACTTGCATCCAGGATTTCTAACTCAACACTCTTTTCCAGTTAACAGAGCCAAACTATTACCAACTGGGATAGATTTGGAACAACTGATGAAATACTGATGGGCTATGAGGAGGCCGATAGGAGACGCATATCCTTAGTGCTGAAGCTAAATCTTGCAAGATCCAATTTGAAGTTTCCTTCAAGAACAGAGTCATCTCCCCTTATATACCAAAAACCCACCAGCCTTTAGAATCACTCCTGAATTCCCTTCCACATCTTTTAGTTCTTCCCTGAGAGGACTCTTAGTTCTTGCATCTCATAGATTAAAAACTATACCTGCATACTGGCTAACCCCTTTGCAAACGGAATTTCTACTGACGGGAAGTCACCTCAATTTCATGGGAAGGTTTCACAATGCCCAAAAAATGAAACCAAGGCTTGTGGGAGATGATGTTTGAAAACTAGAGCTCCAAAGTTAACTTTGGCACATCTGCCAAAAATGATTTTCCAGGGCTGCACAGAGGCCTGACACGATAGGTGACACCTCTTTATCAGCTCCAAGAACTCCAGGGCACGTAATTAGCACCCAATTAGTTATTAATAACTTAATATTCACACATCTGCTGAAACTCTGTAGGTGTGCAGTATAATTTAAATGTGATCGTGATCACCCCTGTTAGGATAGGTGCTGTATACATAATGGATTGAATTCCACAGAGCCTGATGAGGGAAAAAACTGGAAGCCTCTTCTGTTCTTTTCTGTGGGGTGTAAACAGTCAAACTCAAACCAAAGGGTAGCCCAGTCAATCTGGAAGAGTTAAATGAACGCTAAGTGTTACACACTCAAACTGACTGTGTAACAAGCATTAGCTGACTGCCTACTTATATGCAATCACTGTGCTGGCACAGATGCCTTAAAATGCTTCTTAAAAAGCTAGCATATCAGTAATTATTATTTATAAAGCCACTATTATATACCAGGCACTGATCTACTCAGTGTAAACATATGTATTACTTCATTTTTATTTCACTGATCCCTCACAGCCCCCCTGTGAGGTAGGTTCGACTACTGTCCACCATTTTACAAATGCGGAAATGGGAGGCACAAGTTCACATCATCTGCAAGAGATCATGAAACTGCGCGACTAGGACGCAACCTCAGTCCCGTCTGTGTTACAGAGCCTTTGCTCTTAACCACGAAGCTAGAGTTAATCACTTTTCCCTAAGGCCTGTGCAAAAAAACCTCCACATCCGTGGGATGACACAAGGCTAAGCAGGGGTCCTGAGCACTTCCGTTCACTCGGCTGCCTTCACAGAAGGCCGAGGTGGGACTCTTGTTTTCAGCCTGAGCACTGTCAAATTAGATGAGCAACTTCATTTCTAGTTTTTAAAATCTGACTCCTATTTCTGTTATCTAAAGGCACAAAAAGACCTTTCCTACCACTCCCCATCTCCCCACCTCCAAAACCAAGCATCTCACTCTTTAGTTACCAAAGTCCCCTCATCCAGAGAAAAGAAACGCATAAGCTCCTGTGTGGAATCTGGAAATACAATGAATTTCACGGGTTGTCCAGTCTCTCACTGTGAGGAAAAGAGAAAAATCGGACAGAGAAATGAGAGCGGACTTCTGATCACAAAATGTGGTCTCTGAACAACCCTAGCAGCTGGCCGCACTCAAGCTACCCAACCCAAAGCATTTTCAAACACTAGTGAGGGCAGTATTATGTTCTTCTCCCAAATCTGTCCCGAACGCCAAGGCCACAAAGTCATCTGGGAGCTCCTGCATTTCCAATGCTCCACGCTTACCAAGGAAATTTCCCCTTCAGACTAAATTAAAATGTCAAAGCATAGGGCGGGCCTCATTGTTTTTAGCTGGATGAAATGCTGCACATTCATTTTATTTTACAGTCATTACAAGGCTCCACCTAAGTAATAAAGATGGTATCTTCTTTCCAAGCTCCAATGAGAATATGGCGTCTTTCAAAGACCTAGGGAACGACAGGCAGTTGTGTGAACATTCATGGACATCTTGACAAGTTTATGAAACAGGAAGGATATTGAAAGTATGAGGTTTACTATTCTGAAAGAAAGCTAAGAACATTTCAGAAGCAACTGTGCAAGCAAAAGCTATCCAAAACACTAGGGACAAATACTGCCTTAGATTTCCGAAGAATTTATTTTAGGAAAATAGGCCAAGTGTTGGGATTTAGTTAGAAGGATTTTCATCACAGCACTCATTATAATATCCAAAATAATAAGCACCATTCATTTAACAATAAGGAAATAGTTAAATAAAATCATGGTATAAGCATTAAACAAAACATTTCTCGATGGTCAACTCTTAAGGTTTTAGAAGAGTAATGGCCTAGAACATGCAAAATAAACAGTTCAATGAAAAGGGCAAATTACAACAGAATACAATTTTCATCAAAAAAATCTAACACAATTATATGCATAAATACACCAAGGTATTCAAAGTAACTAATGCAAAGGCATATTTATTTTATCTGTGTTTATTACAATGAACACGTGGCTTTTACATTAGGAAAAGCTTTTTTGGAAAAAGCTTTACCATGTCTCACTTTTTTATTTCTAACCCTGGAAAATTTCCAACAAACACAAATATAAATAGAAGCCCCACTCCCATATTCAGTGCCCAGCCTCAAGGGATTACGAACCATGGCCAATATTGTTCCATGATGCCCCCCTGCATTCCCTCCTTGCGTATTACCCAAAACCATAAATATTTTTAAAATAGAAGCTCTTTTTTAAAAAAAAATCCATAAAACTGGGGTGCCTGGGTAGCTCAGTCTGTTAAGCCTCCGACTCTTGATCTCAGCTCAGGCCTTGATCTTAAGGTTCCTGAGTTCTAATCTCCAGTTGGGCTCCTCACTGGGCATGGAGCCTACTTTAAAAAAAAAAAATCCATAAAACTATCATTATCCCTAAACAATGTAAAAATATTTCCCTAATACTCTACCATGTCCAATCTGAAATGTAATTTCCAAATGCTTAGTTTTTAATAGTTAATTCATTTGAATCAGAATCCAGATAAGGTCCATACAGAGCTTGACAAGTATGTCTTTTAAAATCTTTAATCTAGGGGCGCCTGGGTGGCTCAGTAGGTTAAACATCTGCCTTCCGCTCAGATCATGATCTCCAGGTTCTGGGATCAAGCCCCACATTGGGCTTCCTGCTCAGCAGGGAGTCTGCTTCTCTCTCTCCCTCTAACCCTCCCCACAGCTTGTTCTCTCTCAAATAAATAAAATCTTAAAAAAAAAGAAAATCTTAATCTATAGGTTTTCCTCTTATTTCTCCCTTGCAATTTACTCATTAAAAAATCCAAATCTAAAAAACTAATGATGTAATGCATGGTGATTAACATACATACATACATACATACATACATACATACATACATAAAAACTAAAAAAAAAAATCCAGATCTGAAGCACTTGTTTGGCACAGTTGGTTAAGCACCTGACTCTTGGTTTCCACTCAGGGTCCTGAGATTGAGCCCCACACAGGGCTCCATGCTCTGCAAGGAGTCAGCTTGAGATTCTCTCTCCCACTCCCTCTGCCCGTCCCCCCCAAAATAAATAAATAAATCTTTTTTTTTTTTTTTTAATCCAGATCTTTGGTCAGTCTGGAATTTGCCTTCTGTATTCTTATGGTGCCATTTACCATGTTTTTTCAGTCTTACATAATTCCTTTACTTGGACACTTGAACAGACTCACCTGGGGTTTTGGTTTGGGGTTTTTTTGGAGGCGGGGGTGGAAGGTAGAGGGGAGAAGGGGGTGCAAGACTATTACTTCCTAAGATGTAATCTGTTCTACCCCCAGAAGCTCGTAAAATCTGGCTGTCTTTGCGATATGAGGAAGTGTTGATGCCCATGTCTAGATTTGGCAATTCATTAGTGGTTGCAAAATGTCAATCCTCCCAAGTGGTCCACCGCTTTGCCTTCATTGTTAGCTACAGTGACTGCATAAAGGAAAAACTTCCTACTACCTGGTTACTCGGTATCAAAAGCTATTCTTAATATATTTTTTTAAATTTTTATTTATTTATTTGACAGAGAGAGACGGTGAGAGAGGGAACACAAGCAGAGGGGCGGGAAAGGAGAAGCAGGCTTCCCACAGAGCAAGGAGCCCGACGTGGGGCTCGATCCCAGGACCCCAGGATCATGACCTGAGCTGAAGACAGATGCTTAAGGACTGAGCCACCCAGGTGCCCCTCAAAAGCTATTCTTAATTTTTAAAATACATACATACTTATAGACCTAAGCCTCCACGACATATAGAATAACCAGAAGCCACAGCAAAAGCCTCCTTATTTTCCAGCCAGATCCAGAGCTCAAGGAGTACCCCAAGGTCAGGAGGGGCGCACTTGGTACAAAGTGCAGCAGAGCCATCACTCTGGGGTCTGCAGAGAGCTCAGGCCTCCCCTTCCTCAGCAGTGCCCCTGGCACAGGCGTATCTGTCCTGGGGGTGATGCGCCACCTCTCTGCACGCGCCCGGGTGGTGCAGAACTTGGGACCCGAACACTCTCGGTTGCGTTCTCGGCACCATCAGCCCTGAAGCAGGCATCAGTGAACCGAACCGAAGATTCCCCAAGGGCTGGCCAAAGAGAGTCCTCGCACGAGGCATTAAAGCAGAGAGAACTGACAAACTGTGCACAAGAAAAATGGAATCAACAGTCTTGAACTCAATTTAACGATGGCTTTACAAATTGGAAGGCTGACGGCCTGAGGCGGGGAAAGACACACACCACAGCACGGGGTCAGGGTCTGTGGCTGGTGGGCAGCTTGCGGCTATGAAAAACGGCCAGAAGAGCCGATTTAATAACTCCGGGTCACACTTGGGCTTCTACCTGGGCCTCTGATTTTGATAAACTAACAATCCAGGCGAGCGGGGAACGCGAAAACAAGGCCGCAGGTAAGCCCTGCAAAGGCCCCGCTGGACACCGCACCAAATTTCCCTCCGGGGTTTCCAAATGGGGAGGCTGGGCGTGACCTCCTTCCTGCCAGCCAGGTGTCCTCAGAAGGCATTCATTAGCTAAAAGTGCACCAGCCCACAGGAAAGACACCGGGACCATTAAATATAAATGCAAAACAAAATTAGACCCATCCATCCTAAATCTCAGCTCTTTACAGCAGGAAGGGTTTACTTCCAGCTTGCAATTTTTCTAAAAGTCAAAGCAATGAAATTTCAGCTCATGACCATGCATCTAGATTTGGGCCCCACCCCTCCCCAAACCAAACAAAGAAATTACTTTTTGTTTCTTAATCCCGGTCAGATTGCATGAGGCATCTGTTGATACTCCTAAACCTGGATTAAGTTTCTATCTAAGTACTAACGGTCCATCTTTTAAACAGAAACCACAAGTCCATCTGCAGTGGGACAAAACACAGAAGCTGATAAGCCTTAAATGAATTGGAAACACTTACCTAAATGAGAGAACTAACGCAGTGGTTTTTCCTTTAAAAATACATTAATAAAGAAAGCAAGGAGAAATAAGCATTTGTAAAAATTTCTCTCCCCCAGACTAATAAAAATAATCACTGCCTAACAAACTCCTCATACTATAGCTGTAGTCCACAAGGTAACCATGTGCTGTGGCTTCTGCCTCTCGTGATTTCCAATTTGTCCCAGTTAAATAAGCACCCATTGACGCAAGGGTTTTCAGCCGTTTCTGTTCACTGCTGCATCCCCCAAAGCCAAGAACAATGCTTCATGATAGGTGTCCTATATATATTTGAAGGAGGGGGAAGGGAGAAAGAAAAGAAGAAAGGAATTCCATTCATTTCAGAAGAACCAGGTAACTCAGAGCTAACATGATACTCCAAAGAGATGACCAAAGAGTTAAGCTTCAGATTCTTCTCTGTGACTACGCCTCTAACTGCACATAATCAGGAAGCAACCTGCTTGAACCCCCTCCAGCCAAAGCTGGCAGAGCTCTCCCCTGATCGCCCCACATCTCCATGCTAAGCTCTTCAGAAACCCCCAAACTTTGAGGGCCATCATGCAATCCATCAACCTCTCCTCTGATCTGCAAAAACCTTCCCAGTTAAAGCAGTAAAGGAAAAGAAACTCCAAAGGCTGGGGCCCTGTTTATTCCAGATCCATTATATTCTGAAAGTGAACTAAAAAGAAAGCAGACAAGACATGAAATATCCAAAAGCAAATGGACTTTGAATAAATCATTGCAATGCTTTTAAAATAACTACAGTTTGTGTTAGACTTCATTTCCTTAAAGCCTGAAAGCCCACTGTACAAGATGAATAAAGAGGCAGGTTGTTTACTGGTAAAACTCAGGCTCTGGATCGATTAGCTCAGACATGTGTTAGCCACAGGAACCTAAACAGGTAACGTCTCCTTGGAGACTCATCTGTCTCACTCCTTGGAGACTCATCTGTCTCATCTGTTAAATGGGATGATAAGAGTAGCTCCCTTTGGGAATTGTATGGGAATTAAATACAGTAATGTGCAAAAAGTACTTGGCACAGGGTCTGACTTTTCCTATATGGTCTACAAGTTGTGTTCATGAGGAGGAAGTGAATGATGAAGAGGATGATGATGACGATGAGGACGATGGTGACAATGATGCTGATGATGATCAACATCTATCACACAATGGAAAGGCCATTGTTGGAAATGGCCATGCCATATACCCCAGGTTCTAATGTGAGTTCTCCAGAGGGTAGCTTGCATTTTCGGGAAATGACAAGATAGTGATGGCTATCCCTTGCCCACCAACCACATCAGCTTCACTTCCTCCCCTGAGGCTGCTATGAATTTTCATGTTCACATAACGCGCTCAACCAGAAAGGAGGCTGTCAATCGTGGATGATGGGCAGGACTCTCAGAGAGCCCACGGAGGGAGGGAACCGTCTGTATGGCTAGCTGGTGGTTAAGAGTTCAAAGTAGAACAACACACTGAGAGTCTCCAGTGGAATGGAAACCCAATTGAAGACACACAAAGCATCTGTAATGCTTTGATGGGTACCCCCCTCCACGCCTACCCGGTGCCTAGTACGTGCCAAGTTTTTACTTGAGCAAAAAACAGAAGGATGCAACAGAAGACTAATACATCACCTCGTTCCCTGGAAAGCAACAGGGCAGCTCTCGAGACTGCAGAGCATCCAACATTCTGCATTTATGTTTTTGTCAGCAAGAAGAAATCTAGAACTTTAGAGGTTACAGTAGTAGTGACCCCTGACCCCCCAAAATAGATAAGTCTATGTCCTCATGCCCAGAACTTGTGAATATTACCTCATATGGTCAAAGAGTAAATACTACCTTACAAGCAAAGGGTGTGATTAAGTTAAGGATTCTGGCAAGAGATACTGATCCTAGATGATCCAGGTGAGTCCTAAATCCAATGACAAGTGTCCTTAGAAGAGCGAGGCCAAGGGGAGATTTAACAGGCAGAAGAGGTGGAGACAGTTGGACCACAGAGACAGAGATGGAGTCATCCGTCCAGGGATACTGACAGCCATGGGAAGGAAGAAGAGGTAAAGAATAGATTCTCCTTTTAAGTTTTAAGTTTTGCTTAAGTTTTGCTTTAGAAAACGAATATAGTTTCCTCACTCACAGATTTAAGTACCCATCCAGGTAACACACTCAAGTCATTATCTCCTCCTTCTTAAGGGGTCCCAAGAACCACAAATAGGAGGCAGGTGCCAGGTAAGAAGCCATGTCAGAAAGTGACACAGCAACAGTGCAGTTCAAGGCAGTTAGGGCAAGGCAAGAATGTAAGGACAGTAGAGCACAAATATCAGGTATTTAAGAAAAACACGGATGTCAGCTCTAAAGAAGACTGCCTAGTATTTTAAGTTAATAAATCAAACATATATTTAAGTTATATATACATACACATACACAAATGTAATTTTTTAAAAAATTATCTGCAAACTTGCAAGCAAACAAAATCTCAGAGGATGCCCTCATACGGTCTGATCTAGAACTTCATGAATCTGCAAACCACAACCTCCTGGAGACCATCAGAGCCCCTCACTTCCTACCAGTGGGCTCTTCTCTAGGGCAAGGTTTCTCAAAACGCAGTTGGAAGAACACTACAGTCTTCTCCAAAGTCCACAAGCTCAAGATTTCTTTTTTTTACTTCTATGATAAAATAACAATAAAATATTCCCATTTATGAACACCAAACCCGGCCAGAACCCTGATAACTGGTAGTCAAAAGGCACGTTCCTACAACAAACCTTAGGTGTCTTGTATCTGTGGGGCTCGGACAAATTCACAGGGCTCTGGCAAGGTGATTTCCCCCTTTGATAAGAGGCCTATACAGAAATTTGAGAAACACTGCTCTATGATACAGTGCTGACATTTTGCTCAACGTAACAGGGGGGAAAAAAAACTACACACAAATATTGACTTAACTATGCTTCATCTTGAATACAAGAACATCAGTTATCAGTTCCACAACAGCGTCTGAAGAGAATTAGCAATAAAATGCCTCTCTTCCCTCAGCGTGTTCCATTTTTCTAAGGCCTCGAAGGGCGAGGCTATGTGAATATCTGCAGATGATAACCTGGTACCACACCTTGAAAACAGTGGCTGGGGGGCACCTGGCTGGCTGAGTCGGCGGAGCATGCGACTCTTGATCTCGGGGTTGAGTGTTTGAGTCCCACGTTGGGCATAGAGCTTACTTACAATATGGTGAGCGCTGTGAATTGTGTAAGACTGTTGAATCACAGACCTGTACCTCTGAAACAAATAATACATTATATGTTAAAAAAAAAAAAAAAGCTATAGGAAGGGAAAAATGAAGGGGGGGAATCGGAAGGGAAGACGAACCATGAGAGACGATGGACTCCGAGAAACAAACTGAGGGTTCTAGAGGGGAGGGGGGTGGGGGATGGGTTAGCCTGGTGATGGGTATTAAGGAGGGCACGTACTGCGTGGAGCACTGGGTGTTATACGCAAACAATGAATTGTGGAACACTACATCAAAAACTAATGATGTAATGTATGGTGACTAACATAACATAATAAAATTTAAAAAATAAATAAAAATAAAAACACTTGACTTTACTAAAGAAAAAAATATTATTTTAAAAAAGACAATAGCGGCAGAAGGTCTGACAAATGTAAGGCCAACAAACGGCCTTTTCAAAAAGCAAGCAGACATGTTTTCTTTAAACGATGTTCTTAGAATTTCACAAGACTAAGTCACAGCTCCAAGTGATAAACTGAAATCCGATTACGATGCAGCGATAACACACAGTTCTTGTCACGAGATTATTCCAGTCTGAATGAATAATCATTCACAGCCTTGAATGAGGAGATGGCTATCCTCACTTATCACCATCACAAGGGAGGCGGACCCTCAAAGGACAGGGCTATGTTCCTGGGCAGTTTTCTCTGGATGGTGACCTGCAGCACTTGGAGATGTGACTGACATCTTTGTGGCGAGGGGCCAACAATGATAAACTCACAAGCGAAAAATGCTGAGGAGGAGGCAGGGCAGAACCTGGTCAACTCCTCAGGAATCTAAAGTTCCACAGATGTGGAACAGCTTCATTTCCTTCAGAAACTGAAACGGGAACAAGGCTCCCAAGCAACAGGAAGAGTTCCACTCGATGTGTGGTAGCCCTAGCTTTGGCACTGAGAAAGCCACAGAAAATTTTCTGGCTCCCATTTTCTTCCTTGAAATACAGCCCTCACCGGGGAGCCTGGCACACGATCAGGACTCTGTATGGATTCCTTCCTTCAGCCCTCTCCACAACCTGGGGAAGTAAATGCCCCTCTGATCCTCATTCTCCAGAAGAGAACGTTAACCAAGCTTCCCGTAACTTGCCCAAGGTCATTCTGGTAACAAGTGATGCAAGGGCCAGGATTCAAATTCTGATCTGAGCTGGAACATGAAACAACTAACCTAAATAGAGATAAGAAAATGACACAGATAATCCTGTAATACCAGAACACTTTGGGGCTGGCAGAAATTTAAAAAAAAAAGAAAAGTTTTCATAACTTAAAATACTTCATACTAACATAAAAGTGTGTTGGTCCCCAACCTGTACACAAACCAGTGGCTAGAAGGAGGTGGCCCTCCCACAGTCACAAGCCATGTGGCAGAGAAGGCACTCTGTACAGAACAGCATTTTGATCTATGATTTCAGGGAAGACAGAGAGTGGAGATTTAATCAACTGGCACAGTGTACAAGGTTGGAATGAACAGATCACACAATAGATCAAAGAGCCCAAATTTCAAACATCCAGCAAGGTGGAACCAGACTAAAACCCACAATATAAGATTTTACCATGTAAAATATCAGACTCAGATGAACCAGAAAGTAAATACAATGCAGGATCAGGGAGAGACCAGACTGTTCTGTCAAAAATAATTTGGAACAAACATTCATACCAGCATTACTCATAAGAGCCAACAAATGGAAACTACTCGTGTCTATCAAGTGATGAATGCATAAACATAATGTGGTATATTCATAAGTGGACTATTATTTGTCCATAAAAAGGAATGCAGTTCTGATACATACAAGATGAATGAACCTTGAAAGCATTATGCTAAGTGAAAGAAGCCCGTCACAAAAGGCCACATGTTGTATGATTTCATTTCTAGGAAGTGTCCAGAATGGCAAATTGATACGAAGAGTAAGCAGATCACTAATGCCTTGGGCTAGGGGGTGTTAAGGGAAAATTGGGAGGTTTCTGCTAATAGTATGGGGTTTTCTTTGGAGGGTGCTAAGAATGTTCTAAAATTCATTGTTGTAATGGTCGCACAACCCTGTATTAGATGGGTGAACGGTATGGTATGTGAATTTATCTCAATAAAGCTGTTCCCCCCCAAAAAACCCATCTGGAGCACTTAGCTGTCTATATGTTTAAAAAGAGATAGCAGGGCGCCTGGGTGGCTCAGTTGGTTAGGCGACTGCCTTCGGCTCAGGTCATGATCCTGGAGTCCGGGGATCAAGTCCCGCATCGGGCTCCCTGCTCGGCGGGGAGTCTGCTTCTCCCTCTGACCCTCTTCCTTCTCGTGCTTTCTATCTCTCATTCTCTCTCTCAAATAAATAAATAAAATCTTTTAAAAAAAAATAAATAAATAAATAAATAAATAAATAAAAAGAGATAGCAGGGGCTCCTGGGTGGCTCAGTCAGTTAAGCATCTGACTCTTGATTTCAGCTCAGGTCATGATCTTAGGGTCATGAGATGGAGCCCCGCTTCAGGCTCCGTGTTCAGTGGAAAGTCAATACTTGAGATTCTCTCTCTCCCTCACCTTCTGTACCCCCATGCACACTCTCGCTCTTTAAAATAATAAAGAGGGATGCCTGGGTGGCTCAGTCGTTAAGCGTCTGCCTTCAGCTCAGGTCATGATCCTGGGATCCTGGGATCAAGCCCCGCAACGGGCTCCCTGCTCAGCGGGAAGCCTGCTTCTCCCTCTCCCACTCCCCCTGCTTGTGTTCCATCTCTCGCTGTCTCTCTGTCAAATAAATAAATAAAATCTTCTAAAAAAATAAAAATAAAATAATAAATAAATCTTTTAAAAAATAAATAAACAGAGATAGCAACAGAGATATCCCCCGCTTTTCAGAAATTCTACACCACTTTGCTTTCAAGAAAGACTTGCATTCGTACCTCTTTTCACTAGCCAAAAGAAATCTGAAGGGGATTTTTGCTTTTACGGAAAAAGGTGAAAAGCAAAAATTGTGTTCGCTGTCTCTTTTGCAGCAAGCCTTACAGAGGCAGTACGTACCCTAAGCAGTGAGAGTGGCCCCTCCAAGCTCCTCCCTGAACTACACTCAGCATCTCAGCATCACGCCACTGTAGCTTTGAACTGTGTCTATGAGCATCTGTGCTTTATCTCGATTTATTCTGTGCATTCGTTAGCAAGTTGTGTCCTAAGGCATCAGAAAAGCCTAAAAGAGGTTATTTTTGGGATCTGGGAATGCTCAAAATTTTTTTCACATTAAATTAATGGTAATTGCTTCTTGGCTTTACGCCACCTGGGCTTACAAAAGGTCCTATGAAAGAAACACTCTACTTTGGTATAGTGGGAGAATCCTGCATGCTATAATTCTAGGAAAACAATCTGACCTATAGGTTGGCTCAAAATAAGGAAGAATAATGAAAACGTCTGCCAACATGAAGTAGTAGTAAGCTCTTCAGTGCTGGAAGCATTCAAGCAGAGACCACCTGACTTTCTGGTCAAGAATACAACCAAAGGGATTTATTTCATTTACAGGCTGAAAACTCCCAAGAAACTATCTCTAAATACTAAAATTCTATATTTGCCATGGCTGACACTTAAGTAACTGAAGAATTAATCACTGAATTCGGATATGTTCAAGAACACAAAATGTGGCGGTAGGCTGCCTGCAATCAAATCCATTCTCTACCATTTCATAATATGGCCTTAGGGAAGCAATCAACCCAAGATTCAGCTTTTTATTTTCTATAATGGAGTTAATAATAATAACAAATCAATACTTTATAGACTAATTGGTGAGAACTCAACAGCAAAAGGATGAGGCCCTTTTCATAGATCTCAGTGAATTTTTAGCCAGATGAGTCAAAGCCACAGCATCTCAGCATTTTTAGTAACACTACATGAACGATAATATAAAAATTTCCAACTAAAACTAAAATACCACCCAGTAGCATTCACAGATTAAAAGGGGCAGGACTCTCTGCTAAACAGAGATCCCAGCATATATGTGGTTTTCCAATAAATATCTAAAAGTTCTAAGAAACATTAGTGCTGTTTTAATAACTTAATGAAGGTACCGGGCAATACTGGACATTAAGACTCTCCCAACAAAGAACTAATATGCTTCAAACTACGGACCTTGCTAAATGAACGCAATATGAGTTTATGGATAACCTACCTTTCATTCTCACAGTTGACAGCTTGTTTTTGCACCAACTCACTTTGCTGGATGTTATTTTAACAACAAGAATAGAAGTCCCATGGCACCAAATCATGCTTTGCAATATGGCTGTTTGACAGGCTCCAACGAGTAGAAATTAAGTCTTTATTACATGCTCAGGAAGTCCATGTGTATTTTACAAGGTCTCTGCTCTCCTTCGAACCTTGTCTATTATAAATACAGGCTTTAGATATATTCTCACTTTGAGATCACTTACACCGTTGACTATTTGCAGGGCAAACGAATGCAATCAAACACTAAAGCTTCGAGGAGATTAGAGAACTGCCAAAGTCTGAACTATATCAACAGCTTGAAATCAGCTCATTCAACACTGCTTTGACAGTATTACACCCGCAAAACAAACATAGCAACAAGGTGCGTGGCAGGTATGGCATCACGGGCCAGCACTCTGTGCCTGCGACTTACAGGGAGACATCCCGTCAGGAGAGCTGTTCCAAGAAAACAAGCACAGGCATCCTTCTCAGACAGTTCTGCGACCAACGCTTCCCTGGGCCGTTCAGGAGCTCACAGGAGGAAAGGGGGAATTCCCAAACCTCTGCTGCAGGAGGTCAAGAAGAATATTTTTGTCTTGCAATCTGTGCTTTAAAAAGAAAAATGCTAGCGCGCCTGGGTGGCTCAGTCAGTTAAGCATCTGCCTTTGGCTCAGGTCATGATCTCAGGGGTCCTGGGATGGAGCCCTGAGTTGGGATCCCTGCTCAGTGGGGAGTTTGCTTCTCCTTCTCCCTCTGCCCTTCCCCCCTGCTCATGTACTCTCTCTTTCAAATAAAATCCTTAAAAAAAAAAAAAGAAAAGAAAAATGCTAGTCTAAAAGTCCACTTTTCTGCAGAAAAATCATTTGACAAAACCCAACACCCTTTCATAGTAAAAACACTCAACGAACGAGGAAAAGGGAACTTCCTCACCTGATAAAGGGCATCTACAAAAACCCCAAAGCTGTAACGATCAATGCTGAAGACTACAACCTCCCACTATGATCAAGAACAGCATGAGGTGTCTGCTCTCACCGCTTCTTTTCTGGGGACCACTTCTGTTCACTTCTACACTGGAGGTTCTAACCAGGGCAATTAAGCAAGAAAAAGAAATAAAAGGCATGAAGATTTGAAAAGAAAAACTAAAACTATCTCTATTTGCAGATGTCATGATCTTGTATATAGAAAATTCTAAGGAATCCACCAAAAAAAAACCTATCAGAGCTAACAATTCAATCAAGTTGAAGTTCAGCAAGGTTGCAGAATAAAATGAACATACAAAAATCAATCCTATTTCTATACATTAGCAATGAACAATCCAAAAATGCAATTAACATTTGTTTCACATCAGCCTTGTCCCCCAAAAATTCCAGATTTCCAACCTACACACAGGAAATTATAGTCATTCCAATAATGTTCGTTTTTGGCTCTTGGAAGACTATCTTGATCATACCTTAAGCCCTTAAAGACTCATTTGTTCATTTAATATATACTTATCAAGTGCTTCCTGTATCGATACCAGGCACTAGGGAAATGGCAGTGAACAAATATTCCCTACTACCTCCCTCCATGAAACTCACATTGTAGTTGGAATAAAAGACAACAGATGAACACACAAAAAAATTGTAACTTCTGATAGTGCTAACCGTCGTAACAGACATAACACAGAGAAGAGAGATGGAGGCTGATGGGAAGGTGGGGTGTGCCTGAGATGCAGAGGTCAAGACAGCTCTCTGAGGAGGTAATAATCTAACAATGAGCCAAACCAAGAAGGGAGGTGGAGTGGGGGTTGGTTTCTGTGTAGTTTCTTCTTTTTGTTAATATTTATTTATTAAGGGCGCCTGGGTGGCTCAGTTGGTTAAGCACCTGCCTTCAGCTCAGGTCATGATCCTGGAGTCCCGGGATCGAGTCTGCTTCTCCCACTGACCCTCCCCACTTTCATGTGCTCTCTCTCTCTCATTCTCTCTCCCAAATAAATAAATAAAATATTTTAAAAAATATTTATTAAGTGATCTCTACAGCCAACGTGGGACTCCAACTCATGACCCCAAGATCAAGAGTTGTATGCTCTTCTGACTGAGCCAGACACGTGCCTGGATTTCTGTGTAGTTTCCACACAACCACAGAGGCATATGTAAGAACTCTGGGATGAAAACAAGCCTGGTGTGTTATTGAACCAACCAGTGTGTAGGGCAAGCAAGGGGGCTTGTCCAAGGCCAGTCCCTGTGGGGGAAGACAGGGCTCTGATCATACGGGACCCTTGCAGGCTATGGTCCAGAGGGAAAGGTTTACCCTGATATGTGCCAGGAATCCACTGGGCAGGGAGAGAAAGAGGAATGAAGGGAAGTGACATGAGGGATCACTCTGCTTCTCTGTGGAATAAATGGTCAGAAACGCTGAACTCAAACACACAGTTGCATAATCACTTGCTGTGTGACCCTGGGTATGCCACCCTACCTCTCTGAACCAGTATCTACTATAGCTCAGCTGCCTCCCAGATGATAAATTTGAAAGCTCTTTGCAAACTGAAATTTGCTGCTGAATGTACAGCAAAATTATCATCATCCTTCCTGAGGCCTTCCCTAACCTCCTAAAACAGAAGTAATTTCTTTCTCTAGAAACAAAGAGCACTTTATTGGTCTACCTTCTTTAATACTTACCACTTTCTATTCAGTATTATAAGCATTATCTGTGTATCTTATCACTTCTTCTAGACACAAGATGCAAATTTCACCTCTGCAGAATTGATCACTCCCTATTTACTGGCTCCCACTGCCCCCACTCTAGACCACAGAGTATCTACATCATTTTATTGCAATTGATTAGCTACGTGTCCATCTTTGTCACTAGACTAAAAATTCCTTTGAAAAGAGGTTCCATATCTTGTTCATATCTAGACTTCCAGTGCCTACATCACTGCAAAAGGGGGAAGCTTTTCGTGTGTTTGCAATTTCCCTTTTCCTCCCAACTGATGAAGCATCTCCTCAACATGTGAGTAAAATAAACGCCCTTACAGAATTCAAACTATTTACAAAAACAAAGGGCTTAAAAACGTTAGCAACATGTATTTGCATATAACAAATGTAATTTTTAGAAAATAATATACTCACATAACAAACCTGGGAGGATCTTTACATCTGGCAAAAAGCTGCTAACCATTTTTTTTTTTTTAACTGCCAATTTCAAGGCAGTAAAACCAGAACTCTTAGTTTGGATTCCTCAACCCAATAACAGTTCTTGCCCCCAAAAAGTCTCAAGATTTGACTTAAGTTAATCTTCCAAGATACGTTTTCTTTTTCATTGACAAATAACATGTAAATTTAAGGTGTAAAACTTGTTAATTTTTTACATTTATAGACTGTAATATGATTGCCATTGTAGCAATAATTAACACCTCTACCACATTACTTAATTTTTCTTCTTTCAGTGGTTGGAATAATTGTTCTAGTCTCTAAGCAAGTTTGTTGGTTTTTTTGTTTTGTTTTTAAAGATTTTATTTTTTTATTTGACAGAGAGAGACACAGCGAGAGAGGAAACACAAGCAGGGGGAGTGGGAGAGGGCGAAGCAGGCTTCCCGCTGAGCAGGGAGCCTGATGCAGGGCTTGATCCCAGGATCCCGGGATCATGACCCGAGCCGAAGGCAGACGCTTAATGACTGAGCCACCCGGGGCGCCCCTCTAAGCAAGTTTGTTAATTATAATACGACATCATCTATATTCACAATAGTGTGCATTAGGTCTCTAGGGCTTATTTACTGCACAGTGGACGTTTGTACCTTAAATATCTGCCTTATCCCCCAGCCACCCCCATGCTCTAGTAGCCACCATTTTACTCTAATTTTATGAGTTTGGCTTATTTATTTAAATTTTTTATACTACAAAATGCAAATTTATTTTACTGAAGTACACCAATGAATTACTTTGATACATGTGGGCCCAATGATTTTAAATCTAATGGTTCCCATAAAACAGGAATGCCTAAAATCCAAGTCTAATTCCTATTGTGTGCTATCCACTTTCCCAAAATAATGCAAATTAAAATTAGGTTTTAATTTTTAATTAAATTTAATTAATTTTAATTTTGTTTTCTATAAAACAAAATTGTTTTTGTATTTTTGATAAACACATATAAGCACCTAAAAACTCAAAGCAGAAGACACAGAAATCTGAACTTCCTTTTCTCGTTCAAAGTTCAGAATCCACCTATTTCCTCCTGTCCATTCAAAAAAAACTAGTTACGGAGACTGCAGGGGAAGACAAAACCTGCAATATATTTCTGTAAACTCTTCTGATCCTCTGTGCTGTGTGGGAATCAGTTTCATACCTGAGATTACTAGTTTATCACTCTTTCTGCTGAAAACGTATCAGCAAACTTGTTCTGAGGGATCAATAGAAGTCTAGAGAAAGCTACTCATTTAACATGTTTTTATGCCCGCTGACAGATGAGCGGTTCTCAAAGTGTGATCCAGGCCAGCAGCATCAACATCAACTGTGACCTTGTTAGAAATGCAAATTCGCGGGCCCCACCAGAGACCTACTAAATCAGAACCTCTGGTGGGTGGGGCTCAGCAGTCTTAGGAGGGCCTGGGTGGCTCAGTCAATTAAGCGTCTGCCTTTGGCTCTGGTCATGATCCCAGGGTCCTGGGATTGATCCCCATGGCGGGCTCCCTGCTCAGTGGGGAGCCTACTACTCCCTCTGCCCCTCCCCCTTGCTTGTGCTCTCTCTGTCTCTCTCTCTCATATAAATAAATAAAATCTTTTAAAAAAATTAAAATAAAGAGTCCTGGATGATTCTGATGTGCAAAGTCTGAGAACTACTGTGCTATGCAGATTTAAAAGCAGCCTCTCCAAAAAACTTACACACTTTAATGAAAATAATTGTGAAAAATTTTGTTTCAGTGAAGCCATATGCAAGATACAAGGGCCACATAAGGGGAAAAAGAACCTGTTTTTTTGAGATCAGGAAAGGCTTCACGCAGGAGGCTACACTTCAATTGAAACATCAGAAAGCAGGAGTTTAAAAAAAAAAAACAAGTGCAAAAGGCACTCTAGGTAGAAAGAACTAGAATCGTAAGATTTGAATCTAGACCATAATCAGGCACAGATTCTGTGGTGGTTGATGTTTTACATCTTCTATAGAATCCTTTGCTCTTGATCTGGTTTGCAGAACTTCATGGTTAAGTCCCTACCCACTTTGAAGGATATGTGGAAATATCTAGAAAACAAGGCAGCGAAGCCAAAATCTAGAAGACAACAGTATAATATCATAGTTAAAGGTCTCAATCAGAGAAAGAACTGGCACAAATGTTAATTTTTGGGTACTCTGTTCTTAATACTTACGTATAAATATTTGTGTCCACAGACAAGTTGCTGATTTAATTTTCTTATATATAAGGGGAGGTAACAGTACCCAAGCTATAAAGGTTATTACTCGTCAGGTTGAGTAACTGAGATAAAGATTTTGGGAATTTTTGCATTCCACATGTAAGTGATATCATAGGGGCGCCTGGGTAGCTCTGTGGGTTAGGGATCTGACTCTTGATTTCCGCTCAGGTCATGATCCCAGGGTCCTGGGATCGAGTCCCACATCAGGCTCCCTGCTCAGCGGGAAGCCTGCTTCCCCCTCTCCCACTCCCCCTGCCTGTGTTCCCTCTCTTGCTGTCGCTCTCTGCGTCAAATAAATAAAATCTTAAAAAAAAAAAACCAAATAACATCATATAGTACTTGTTTCTTCTCTGATGTATCTCACTTAGCACAACGTGCTCAAGGTCCCTCCGTGTTGTTGCAAGTGGCAGGACATTTTCTAAGGATTTGACAATTACCATACTACTTTGGGGAAAGTACACGAATTCTTCTTTCTACCCTTGTTGTCAAAGAAACTTGAGATGATAAATATTTTGAACCATGTGAAACCACAAACACTGCAAAGCATGTCAACTGAACTGGAAAATTCCTTCAGCTGAGCCAGTCTTTAAAAAGATCCCCCAAAGCGCTCTCCAAAGAAAGACAGTTAACTTTTTTTTTCTGATGGGGGGTGGGGAGAACAACAGTACAAAATACCTCCGACTTAGAAAAAACTCGCTATTCCTAGTAAAGCATGGAATGCTAAAGTATTATTAACCAGGTATTTCATAGTCTAGTACTTAAAACACTGAAGGGAAATGTGTATGTTTTATTTCTATGTGGCTCTCCTATACATATAAAGAGGTAGAAAACCAGAATAGTGGAATTTGTTCAGATTAAATGAGTTAGTTCAAGTAAACTACTTCAGAATGAAGATCATGCCAACCTCCTCATCTCAAAATCTGCTCTGGCCAACAACTCCATAAAAAAGGTTCAGAGTAAGGTCCAGGAAGCAAGCCTACAGTTCTCGCCCCATCATTTTATTTCCCACCAATAAGATCATCCATTTAAAGCACACATCTAGCTGACCAATTCCCACTGCCCTGTGGCCAAGAAATACCACTTAAATGCACGTCTCAGTCACCAGCCCCTACTCAGCATCTTTGGGCACATTACCGCAGCCTGAGTAACTTCTCCAATCCTATGATTTACTGTCCATTACTTGAAATTGCTGTTCTCCATCCACCTTCTAACTGTTTTCCAATGTTTTGCTCCTGGCATGGTGCTCCTCGGCAGCCCAACAGAACAGCTCCTGAAGGAAAAAGGAGCCCAGAGCCAAAGTCGAGCGCACTAGTGAACCTGGAGAGCCTCGAGATCAACTGCGATCCACCATTTATCATTACTTCACGAACTCCGTGTGCCTTCAAAAGAATCTACAGTAAACCATTACGCTTTTTATCTCCTTCTTACCAGAGACCACAAAAGTAATGTCAGTTGCAAGCTTTAAGATACTGCTTTCCCGTCGATGCGTGAGGTTTGTAAACAGCTTTGTTCACAAAGATCTGTCTGTATTACATCATGGAGACCTTTTCACCTTTGAGGTTAAAACAGAGCTGCAATACAAAGAGCTAATGAAGCCATTTCACAGTAACCAAACTACCGGTGTCTGTCTGTCCTTCCTATGCCCCCTTTTATCCAGAAAAGAAGCGAGTTACAGATCTAATTTAGGCAATCCTGAAGTCCGTGCATGTGCCCAAGGTGAACTACACAAAGGCACAAATGCCCATCTCCCAGTATCCCTCCCTCCTGCCCCTCAACTTGCCATATGGAGTCCATAAGAAGCAACATCATAGTGAAAATAGATAGTCATTATCTCAAAGAAAAACTGCCCTCACTACCTACACTCTGGAGAATGCATATGGCGTGTTGGTTACAAACACAACTTTGCACAGACCTGGGTGCATTAACCAACAAAGATGCTTAGGCACCATGAGACCCTAAATCAAGTTATCCAAGCTCTCTGAGCTTCCTTCCTTCCTCGTAAAATAGGAGTGATTCCTACCTTGCAGAAATTTTAGATGAAATAAAGTAGACATTTCTTCAGGCAGTACCTGGCACAGGGTCAGAGCTGGGTCGATGGTAGCCATTCTCCCCACCCTCCCTCACCCCACCTCCAAACTGCTTCGACTTAATCACACCTTTCTCCTAGATCCAAATAATTTACCATCACCATGGGCCTTGCATCATTGGAAGTTGATAGGTCAATGTTTGCTAGAAAAAGAAAAAGTTAGGGGGCAGATGGGAAGGAGCAGGGAACAGTTTATGTTCAAGACAAAAGAGCAAGAAAATGTAAACTCTGGTTAGCTCTGTTCCTCAGTGGGCACTCCAGAAAAATATTCATAGCATGAAAAGAAAATGCAGAAGTGGAAGTCACACTCCACCACTGAGATGGGTGATAAATCTGTCCATAAATCCTGGCTTATCTCAACGATCTACAACACTGGAGGCCTAAGGTATGACCCCAAAAAACCTTGGCAGTGTTCCATTGTAGCTGGTGTTCTCTTCACCCAGGAATGTTTGACCAAAGGGCAGAAAGATTTTCCTTTGGCTTAGTTTACAATGAAGCTGGAAAACATTAAACCGCACCTCATTTGACCTTAATAAACCCAGGACACGGGAGAACAGATTTATTCATTTCTCCCAAGTTCTCCCATTGGATTCTTTCATATTTTAAACTTCTCTTAATGACTTTCCACTGTGTTCAGCAAATAAAGAATCCTCCCATTGATAATTAAACACCTGCTAATTCCTACAAAGGCATTCTAAAAGAAAAAAAAGGAAAGAGTCTGATGAATAAAACATCCCCTTTATTCCACAGGGCTGAGTTCAAATAAAGGAAAATGGGTCATTAAATAAAAACTGTCAATTCTTTAAGGCTTGGTTCCTGCAAGTCAGTGACCATTATTTATATTTAGATTACTCTGAGGTGAAAGGTTATATATTAAAATATTTATTGCCCTAAGAATACTTAAGAAGTAGGTCTGGTAAAATCAGCAGTCATCATGGAGAGTAGAAAACAGGTAGGTCATTATTACATTTTAATTTTCTATTGAAAATTTCAAACATTCAAAAACAGAGATTAGAATCCCCACATAGCTATCTCCTGCCTTCAACAATTATCGGATAGGAAAAATCTTAACTTAATCATATATGAAAAATCTTATTTCTTTTTACCCCAACTCCCTACTCAAGCTGGATTAACTTTAAAGCAAGTCCCGGCATCATGATTTTCCATAACTAACTCAGTATCTATCACTAAAAGATAAGAACTCTTTTTTTAAATATAATTCCGTAACTGCCATCTTGACTATACCCAAAAATAACAATAATGCCACGAGTCAGATAATCAGTACTCAAATCTCCCCATCTCAAAAAAAAAAGTTTAACATTGATTTCATCAAATCAGTATCCAAAGCCCACACCGTGCATTTGGTTGATATGCCTCTTTAATCCTTTTCAATCTAAAGGTTCTTTTCTGATTCTTTAAACTATTCAATACGTTTGTTGGAATAAATGGGAGTCATGTGAAGTACAGACTGCCTCTCGTTCTGGGTTCTGCTGATTGCATCCCAGGTGTGACCTTTTCCATTGTGCTCTATCCCTAACATGTGATCAAGAGGCCTGATCTGACTCAAATTATTACTCGTTTTTCCAAGAAAACATCACAGGTGGGGAGACAGGCCACATAAATTAAACTGGATGACAATTTAACGATTTGCCAACCAGACATCCTCCCCTCCAGGCATTTACTACTGACTGTGTTGGGAAGTGGGCATCCAAGACAGGGTACAAGCAGCACCAGTTAAAGAGTGCTCATCTTCGGGGACACCTGGGTGGCTCAGGTGGATAAGCATGTGCCTTTGGCTCAGGTCATGATCTCAGGACCCTAAAATCAAGTCCCGCATCCGGCTGCCGCTCAGCGCGGAGTCTGCTTCTCCCTCTGCCTGCCTGTCCCTCTTGTGCTCCCTCGCTCACTCTTTCTCAAATAAATAAAATCTTAAAAAAAAAAAAAAAAAAAGTGGTCATCTTCCTTCCGGGGCTGAGCTCCTAACTCAGAGAAGGTTAATAACTTGCTGAGTGCAGAGAAAATTAACCCCAATATCATCTTTGTTCGCTCTCACGTGGAAACATTCCCAATTCTTTGGCACACGTAGGTTTTGAACACTTCAAACAAAAAAGACCACATTCGAGTCACCCACCCATTTCACAATCTGCCAATATGGAAAACGCACCCCCTTATGTCTTATGTTACATAAAAAAAAAATGGAATTCAGGCTACAAAATCCCTTTTTAATGGCACACCAGCAGGCAAATATAGATTTTCAAGCAATAAGCAATTTCTACTATCACTGCTAAGGGAGGGGGGGAAAACAGACTTTCTTTTTTGCTGCTCTCAGTATGGACGATTAGAGGGTAGAAAAATGCATTTTTAGTTTTTAAAAAAGCGTTATCGGGAACAAGCCACCATAAAGTAATTCATCCATAAAGCAATAAGGGATGTCATCAATTTTACCTTACACTTGAATCACACTCTTGATTCCTACCTGGCTGTATTTCAGTTATGCCTTTTATTTGAAGACAAGCCCCTACAAATACATAATGTGGCTTAAAAGTGATCTTCAAAAAAAAAACAAAACAAAACCCTAACAGGACAGGAAATTTATTCATTTCATACATAAACTACTCTGCTTCACTCAGGGGGTAACAGTCTCCATACCTGAAATATTTGGAAAGAGAAAGGAGCTGTAAGAACACTACACGTTAACATTTTCTCTTCCAAATTTAAATAGAGTTGAAAAAAAGTCTCCAATGGTAGAAACTGCAGCATTTTTTTTTAAATGTTTATGACCAGAATATGATTTAAACAAGTCCCACCCTACGGAGCCTGCACTGGAGGCTGAGATGTTTAGAAGCATCAGTACAGATACTTTCAGTAGTCTGAGGTGGTATGTCCTGGGCACAGTGTGAGAGGACCCTTGAGGCCAACACCATTGTGGGAATCACCAAGAGCGCCCAGTGACCCATAATGTGTATGACTGTGACCACAATGATACTTCACTCTAAAGAATTCTGAAGAACACCAAATAACAAAGAGCAGACTCAGATTTCTTACTCATGGGCCTGAAAGCTACCCAAGTGAATACTCAGACCCAAGAGGGCCACAGAGCTGATAGTCACTGCCCTAAAATTACAGCAAAGAGTCCTTTCACAAGCCCTTACTAATTCTAGAATCTAAAAGTATAAATTAAAAGTAATTTACAAAACAGGACGCTTTGGGGGGGATTTTCATAGAGAAGTATTTGGTATTTTTATAAGGAATTTCCATAATGAGAAAAAGAATGAGAGACTAAAACTTCATTGATAATGGGTTACGTATGTATGTACCGTGACTGGTTAAACCATGTCCCCCCAAAAAGGATATGTTGCAGTCCTAATCCCCAGACCTCAGAATGTGACCCTTTTTGGGAAATAGGGTCTTTACAAAGGTAATCAAGTTACAACGAGGCCATTCAGGTGGGCCCTAATCCAGTATGATGGTGTTCTTACAAAAAGGGCACATTTGGACACACAAACACGTATAAAGAGAAGATGATAAGACACAGAGAGAAGATAACCATCGACGAGCCAAGGAGAAAGGCCTGGAACAGACCCTCCCCTCACAGTCCTCAGAAAGAACCAACGATCTGGGACTTCTGGTCTCCAGTGCTGTGAATCAATTTCTGCTGTTTCAACCACCCAATTGGTGGTACTTTGTTACAGCAATCCTAGGAAAGGAATATAGGGACCTATAGGTGATATGTATGTAATACGCAGTAATAGTAACAATCGTTTCAAAAGAAAAGTAGCAGCTGTCAATCATGATGGTAAGTACTTTGTTGCACATGTTGCCATTAAGTCCTTACAATGACCCCACAACTCACAGTACTAGTATCCTCATTTTGCAGATGGGGAATCTGAAGTTTTGGGGTCAGGAATTGCATTCTGATGCTATCAGAGAGAGGGCTTAAACACATAAGGGTTGACTTCTTTCATCTAACAAGAAGTCTGGAGGCAGGGGCTGCAGGTAGACACTCAGCAACTCAAAGATGCCCCGTCTCTGCAATTCCCTTCACTTTTCCCTCATGATCTCAAAGTGGCTGCTGTAGCTCCTAGCCATCACATCTATATCCCACATCTGAAATGCAAAATGTGAAAAATAAAAAATTTTAAAAAAAAAAGCATACTTCCCACTGGAATAAATCCCTTCAGAACAGCTTTCCTGGAAGCCCCTAAACAACAACTTCTACTTGTAACTCATCAACCATCCCTATTTGCATCATTGGAAGGTAGGAAATTTATTTTTTTAGTTAGATTTATTGCTATCCCCAACACTACAAGGATTCAGTTGGAAGGGAGGATGGAATACATCTTGATTAAGCAAATCCACCAGAGGCTCAAAGAGGTTCAAAACGTGCCCAAGTTCAGAGCTATGAAATGGGAGAGTTGAAATTTAAATCTGGTCTCATCTGAATCCCAATCCCATATGTGGAACCACCACATTATACTGTACCCTTGGCAAACCCAAAACCTTCTGAAGGGGTGGTCCTGACTGAAAAAGAGTTGGAGAAGGTCTGGCCTCTCAGGAGCTGCTCTTGAGCTCAGTGGCTTCTCCTCTTGGTTTTCTAGATAAACTGAGCACCTCTAAGCACCCAAGGAAGCAGTCAGGTCAACAGAGCCTCTGATGTGCTTCCAAAAGAGCATTTTCTGAGGAAATTCTAGAGGATGCATTTGGGGCTTGGCAATAAGATTTAAGAATAGACTTACACTGCCTGCTACTATCCCCTCGGGTATTTGTTTGTGCAAGTGATATTTATATTCCTCAAACAGGTGAACGCTTTCACAGGTAGTCATTTACTTGGCTTCTACAAACAGCAACTGGAAGTTTTCTTCAGGTTGTCTTTAATTGGTCCTTTCCAATTATAGAAGGCCTGTATTTATAGGCATCCACTCCACTTCATTGTCAATACTTTGTCTCTGCTAATTGAAAGAGATTTTCTTTCCCAATGTTAGATAGCATCATTGAGGACTGAAATTCTCTAGCCTGATGCAAAGGTGACAAAAACTAGCCTGAACAACCACAGCTGTAGCATCCCCTCACCACATCGCTCACTCAGGGCTTTCATGAGGAATCCGGAGCCCCTCAAGGTCCTTCACCACCGTCTCTAGGTTATAATCCCCCCCATTTTCCTCTGCGTTTTCTATGCAGGTTCCCTGTCCTCCCCAGCCAAGCAAAACAGAATTTCACCAGGGAAGGATCTGGTTCTTGAGTGACGTGTCATCCCTAAAAACAAGACATGGTAGGGGCCAACTCATTCTAACACAAGCTCTCCCATTTTTCCTTGATCCTGAAAATAAACCTATACTACCCTTCCAAAGCCAAATTTTGACTTAAGTCAGTGGGAATCCAGCGCATTGCTAGCAATTAAGGAAACCCTCTGGCATCAGTGTGATACGCGTGTGAGATTATTTCCCTGATATTAAGACACACAGTTGGAAATTAGTCTTTCCTTCAGCTTCAGGAGGTCATGCCTGGAATTCCAGAACAGGAAAATAAGGATATTATTACTTTTAGTAAAAGTGGCAAAATCATAATCTCCCTGCATTGCATATAGGATACAAATGTGGCTTACTAAAGACAAGTTGTAAGATAGGAAGCGATTGAGGCCCTTAATCTGATTCATTAAGAGGTAATCTGCTAACTGGAAATAACCAAAATATATTACCTTTCATCTCTGCTCAGTAATCCACACAATTTATACTTCTTGCCTATTAAGGTAAGACTGTTACAGAATGAGCAAAACCAGAAAACAGATTCTAAAAGACATGAGAAGTTTTACTCTGCTCTGTTACAGGATTTACAATTATTCGCATAATAAATCAGAGAAAAACACTTTCAGTTGCAAGAGCAAAGTAATTTACAAGATTCCTAAGTCCCTGTTGTTGAGTAAAATTAGTTCTTTACCTGCAGTGTCTGAAATTCCAACAACATAATCTTGCAAATCAAAATGGGTGGCAGGTCCTAAAATATGTACCGCAATCTGCCACTTAAAAATAATAGCAAAAAAAAAAAAAAAATCATAGTCCAAAGTGATTGACAACACAAAACTACAGAAGTGTACCAACTTCTGTTTGGCACTAATTACAATGAGCAAAATCTCATTTCTGAAATTCCTCCCACTCCCCCCTTCTTCCTCCAACTTCCCTAATTCCAAAGTCTTCTGAGTCGACCCAAAGCTAAGTCTTCTGACTCAGCACAAAAATGTCTTTTCACCTGACAATTAAGAATTAGTTCTTTGATTACTCACTCAGCATGGTGCTGGACAGCAAGGCAAGAAAAGGCAACCAACCACAAGAGAAACTTAAGACTTGGTTTCCATCCTCCAGAAACCAAATGTGCTTGGGGAAAAAAGAAGTGAAAGAACACCTAAGTGAAATCAGTGTTGGCCAGAGTAAGTGAAGACTTCCAAGAAATACTTTCAAGAACTGGGGCACCTGGGTGGCTCCGTGGGTTAAGCATCCAACTCTTGATTTCGGCTCAGGTCATGATCTCCGAGTCGTAACATCGATCCCCGTGTCAGACTCCACGCGAGACATGGAACCTGCTTAAGACGCTCCCCCTCCCTCTTCTTCTCTCTCCCTTTCTCTCTCTTTCTCCCCCCTAAAAATAAGTAAATAAATAAAATAAAAAATTTAAAAATAGAAATACTTTCAAGAATTCCAAGAAGGGGGCACCTGGCTGGCTCAGCTGGTGGAGCAAGCTTGGGGACTCTTGATCTTGGGGTTGTACATTCGAGCCCCACATTGAGTGTAGAGATTATTTAAAAATAAAATCTTAAGGGGTGCCCAGGTGGCATAGTCAGTTAAGCATCTGCCATCAGCTCAGGTCATGATTTCAGGGTCCTGGGATCGAGCCCCGCGGTGGGCTGCCTGCTCAGCAGGGAGTCTGCTTCTCCGTCTCTCTGTCCCCCTCCCCCTCCTCATGCTCTCTGTCTCTCTCTCTCTTTCTCAAATAAAGAAATAAAATCTTTAAAATAAATAAATAAATAAATAAAATCTTAATAAAAAAAAAAAAGAATTCCAAGAAGGACAGCGACTGCTGAGAGAATCACATCATAATGAAATGGGCATTTACCTGGTGCCAAGCGCTGGGAAGGCTCACATGCACCTTCCTTAGCCCGACAGACAACTACATGGGTCAGCTGTGATCCTTACCGCACAGACAGGAAAACAGAGAATGGGGGACCTCACCAAGATCACCTAACCAGTCCAGTTCAGATGGAGGGATACATCTACTGATGCTTTCATTCACTCATTCGAGTACTGTAATTATTCTAACTTCAACGCTCATACAGAGAGAAGACCTTAGAAGAAAACATCGATATATGGAAAAGAAGGTGTCCCAGTTTCCCCTGGCCCCCCAAAAAAAGGAAAGAAAGGAGGAGGAAGGGAGGAGGAGAAAAAGAACAAGAAAAAAAAAATAGCAGAGACAAATCGGAAAGTAAACTTCTAAGGCAGAGCGTCCAGATAAAACATGAGATGTCAGCTTTCGTGGGCTTAATTCTAGTCCATCCCGTATGCCGCATCCAGGGAGGAAAACCACTTCTGAATGTCTAGTATCAATCCAATCCCAACTGCAGCTCCCACCACACAATCGTAATCAAGGTTCAAGGTTAAGACTCTTCCATGGAAAGAAGGGCAGCCCAGAGTTCTCCATGACCTGACAATGTCACCTAAGGCAACATGAGCACCTGTCACTTCCAGCAGTGAGCAACCCAAGGGTTGCACAACCCGGTTCCTTAGGCATGGGAGAGAAAAAAAACTATCTTCTATCTTAATAGTTCTTACTTCATGACTCCTATTTCTTTACGTTTTATAATTTATATAGTATTTTAGTATAAGACCATATATACAAAATCGACAAACAGACATATACTGGGGGCATGGGTCCAATTTTTTTCCTGATAAGACAGTAAGATCAATGAAGACCACTGATCTACACACTTTTTTTTTTTAAGGATTTTATTTATTTATCTGACAGAGAGAGACACAGTGAGAGAGGGAACACAAGCAGGGGGAGTGGGAGAGGGAGAGGCAGGCTTTCCGCGGAGCAAGGAGCCCGATGCGGGGCTTGATCCCACGACCCTGGGACCATGAACTGAGCCGAAGGCAGACGCTTAACGACTGAGCCACCCAGGTGCCCCTCATCTACACACTTATTAAAAGAAGAACCTGTTACCTTCCAGCACCCTCACAATAGCCAAACTAAATGACACAACTGTGGAACCACTCCATTAACTAGAGGAAAAAAAAAACAGCAGCAACAAAAACTCAAGCTGCATTTTAGTCTCTCTTTGAAAGGTATTTGATGCTTAGCTGATTCTGGGCACAGACAATGGCTGACCATTACAAATCTGTGGGGCTACCTCATTATGAGTTCATACTGCAACCAAATCCCATTTTCCCTCTGCAAATTCAATTCACATCAATAGCCCTATATATCACTGGCTACTGCTGTTGGCTGCCTGATTTTGAAACATAAAATTTTTTTTGAAAGATTACTGCCAACACATAATAGGCAAACTGCAATTTCAATTCCCTACACATGTGCGTGAAGGAGGGGGGAACCATACAAGCTACAAAATGTAAATGAAGCCTGTTGTTATCAGCTGTTTATAAGCCCATGACGTCCTTCTCCCGTTTTGCTCCAGCCATGAAAGGCAGGAAAACACCCAAAGTGCCACCATTCAAGAAAGTCCTTTTATTATTCTACTCAATCCTAGTTCCCTGGTCTCTTAATTTTCTGAGGTGTGTACACAAAATGCAACAAAATTAAGCAGTGGGGGCTGTACACAGCCAGTCTTCATTAGGGTGAAGGCGGAACACAACAGATTGACGTTGCTTATGACACTGCTCTCGTCACCAGCTTGTTAGGGCGCCATCTACTCTAACTAAGGCTGACTTCCTGGGTGGGACAGAGCAACCCACTTTCACTGAAGCCCATGAAGCAAAACCACTATGGGTCCTGCTGCAAACTTCTGCCTCTTACCAAACACATAGCTCACTTTTGACTTCCCTACTGAATTCTTCCAGAAAACACGATTTTTTATCAATTCGTGGTTAGTATCATATACTACCCACCGGTGCTGTAATGGAAGGATAAAATACAAGGAGATCCATGGCGAATCCATGCCCATCTTTACCGTGGGAGACAAAGGGAGGCGTGATGAGGTCCCTGTTTGTTGCTGGGCCTCTCGACAGCCTCACTACTGATATTTTGCCCCAGATTCTTCTTTCCTATGGGAGGATGTCCCATGCCCGGTAGGACGTTTAGCAGCAACCCTGACCTCTGCTACCAATGACAGCAGCACCACCTCCCAGTCCTGACCATCAGAAATGTTTCCAGACATTGTCAAATGTCCCCTGAAGGGAGAGAAGGGGCAAAATTAGGAACCCCTGGTTGCAAACCACTGGTCTACTGAGTCTTTGTGCCATCAACAGGCAGAAATTGTATGTATATGGTTCCCATAAGCTGGGAACAACAAGCATAAACCCACTGAACACCCAGGGGTGTTTCAGACCCAATAGTCTTATCATGCCCATAAACCCTTCTGGGACACTGAACAAAATCAAGTTAGCCTACCAAACAGAGAAAGTATGCTAAGGTACTAATTTTGACCATTAAAAGTCTCCTAATAGTCAAAAGTACTCTTTTTATTAAAAACAAACAAACAAAAAAAAAAAAAACCTGTCACTCTATTATTGCTTTGGCTCGAGGACTATTCAGAGAACACCACCTGAAAAATATCTGTCACGGGTTTCCCATATTCATCAGCAGAAAGCCCCCAGAGAGTTCAGCTTCGTGGGCCAAAATTTTTCATTTATTCAATTGTCAGGAAACCCTTAAGAAAAATTTCTTCAGAGTCAAACCCCCCAATAGAAGATAGGTGGATACGCTGTGATTTTTAGTTTAATGGCAATAAAGAGATGAAAGGGTTTTTCCCCCCTAAACAACCACTGCGGAACTTCTGCAAACCAACACTAAAAAAGACAATTTTTATTTAACAGTTAAAGAAACCAGCTTCCAAAAGCTCAATTGCCATCTGCAATTATAATCAGGCCTAATTTAGAATACCCCACCATGTTTTAGCCTTAATTAAAAATGGCACATCCTTGCAAGGGAATGCAATGTGAATTCACAATTCGATATGAGCAGGAGACAAGCGCACACATCTAACACTGGAGTCTCGGCTTGGGAGACTTGACTGTTCTACCAGTTTCCTAATGGATGTAACTTCAGTATAAACTTTGTTTAACTTTCATATTTTAAATTAGAACGTGAAGACAATTTGCCAGAAATACAAATGGATTTTTTAAGCCTGTCATCTTTCACACAGCACATGGCTGGCTGACCCTGTATTCCAGCCACTATTATCTTTACTCTGTATAAAAGGCACAATGCTTCCATGTAGTATTTCCAATGATGCAAAATAGTTTTCCACCACACGAAATACTAAGATTTACCAAGTACCACTTGGCCTCTTTGTACGCTTAATAATTAGTTATAATAATGTGTCCCTGCATGTTTATAATTCCGTGTAATTTTTATATTACAATTCCTTAATATGGTCTCCAGCACAACCGGCCCTCTGCCTACAGAACATCAACGCAGACATTATCTGAAAACCACCATACAGACTCCTGGTGTCAGTCAAAACCCTTTAAAGTAAATAAATACAGAGAAGACAGAGAATGGAGGACCTAAGGACAACACAGGCACACCTTTAACCTGTAGGATTAAAGAGAAGTTGTTCTCACGTCTATCCACTACGCGGTGACTCCTTATAAAAATTTAGCCTCTTCCAAAATTTGTTAGCATTCGATTCCGGCTTCCCTGCTGGAGCAGAGCCTCTGGCAAAGAAGACAAGAGGGGGGGTGGAAAGCTGTAAACAGTAAGGAAAGCCTGTAAAATTAAAGCCTCTCTCAGTTGGACAATTAGCTTTAGGTAGCTAATCAGGAAGAAAGAAATGAAGGCCATCTGGTTCTTAGGAAGAAGTTCTGTATCTGATTAACACTATCTTCTTGAAAGTAAACCTCCTATATATGAAAGGGCAGGAGAAAGCAAGAAGAGAGGAACACCCTTTTACGTGGCCTATACACCCTGATAAATCCACATACAGATCAAGCCCTGATTTTATCCAGAAGCAACAGAAGAGTGATTACATGGCGACGTCCTAATTGAACCGACCTCATTTGATTCCTAGCTCTGCCACTTACTGACGGGTTAGCCTTTGGCAGACAATCTGACCTCTCCCTCGTAGACAGGATTAATTGGCCCCTCGATCCAGGTCCTTTGCCATCAACTTTGCAGTTCCTTCTATGCTGGACTTCTCTGTCTCTTGGGGCTTGGCCACGTGACTTGGTTTGGGTTGGTAGCTTACCTTCAAGAGTGAATTTATTATGAGAATATGAGACTGTCACTCAAATACCAAGAGCAGGGATGCATCTAGCCTCAGACCCAAACTAGGATCAGGCACTCAACCCCTCTACAAAGCCTCCAACAGTCTTCTTCCTCCATCCCCTCTGTCCATCTACTTTATTCCCTCTTACTGAACCAAGCTTCCTCTGTCTTCCAGTGCCAATGGCAGGAAGTCAACTATCAGTAGCACCCTTTCTCAAACCTCCTGGGTGCAACACAGCAGCGTCCCTGCATGAGCAGCAACAGCACCTACGTCCCAAGGTAGGTTAGGAGCCCGCCATCAACTAATCCAGCGTAGTCAGGGGTGGAGTCATCAGCGCTGCCACATAAAATGTGGGTACTTGATGTACAGCACAAGTCAGTCAAGAGAAGTGAAATGTAGCCAACACATGCCACTTGCCACTCAAGGTACCCTGGCATGGGGCCACTATCTGCCAGGGGCAAGGAGGTACCATTTTCTTTGCACAAAAGCACCATCTGTCCAGAGTATGGTGAAGAGGGTGTCTCCACCTGAGGAGAAGAAAGGCTTGGCATGGAGTGCTGGCATCTCAGAGAGCTGAGCAGAGTGTCTCTACAGAAGAGTGGCCCAACATGGCGTGGGATGATTGAAAAAGGAAATACATCTAAGATAATGGGAACCAGCTTACTCAGTGTCAAGAGAAAGGAGTTACAAATACAGAAAGGAGAAAACAAAGCTGAACCACGTGTTGTTGAAATGGAATTGGAGGTAGTGAACTTGCGATTTTTAATACATAAAAATACAGAAATAAATACAAATGTACATGTGTGTATATATATATACATACATATACCTAATATAATCCCTTGATATATCCACTGAACAGGTCTGGAAGCCATAACATCTCACAAGCAATTAACACATCTAATGCCCAGATCTTGGTTTCTAAATGCCATTCTCCTCTAAAAGGAATCTGAGCTCCATGGCTCCTCAGCAACGCAACCAAATCCAGACCTGGGACCAGCAAAGCACAAGATGAACCTGGAACTTCTTGTTCCAAAAAGTAAGTTAGAACTCAAAGAATGATGGCAACACACGTCAAAGGACATGGGAATCAGCTGGAAGGAACTCCCGCTATCTAAAGAGGGGGAGAATCTGAGCATCAAACTAATGGTAACAGATGATAACCTGCTAACTAAATAGAAATCCATGAGTTCAAACCTGGTATGATAAACAAGTTGAAAGTTTAGGAAGGGTCTTAAAGTATCCATCCACAAAATACTACAAAGGAGAAGAAAAGAGTAACTTTACAATAAAGAAGTCTGGTACATGCTGCCTTTATCAAGTGATCAAAGTGAACATGCCCAGCAATGGGCATATGGAAATCATGGGCCACCTGATAAGATGCAATGAAAGGAACAGGGCTTCACTTCTGCTGATATTTCCACCCTGACACATAACCTGAACGTAACTGTGAGGAAGCCCCAGACGAACCCAAAAAGATGGACAATGTACAAAGTAACTGGCTTGTTATTATCAAGGTCTTAAAGGTCCAGGAAAGCCTGAGAAACTGTTCCAGAACCAAGGAGACTAACAACTAGCCCATGATCCCAAATGGCTCCTTATTCCATTGGGACAATCCCAGCAAATTCGAATGGGGCCTGAGGATTAGATGCAAGTGCTGTATCAAAGGTAATTTCCTGATTTTGAGGGATGGCTTGTGACATGATAGGATAATGACCTTGTGTTTAGGAAATACGCATACAGAAAACACACATGCAAGTGTTCAGAGATGACAGGGCACCAGGTGGGCAAGGAATTCAACCTGGTTCCGGGGGGCCGGGGGGGGTTCTTTTTTTTATTGTTGCTATTTTTTCTATGATTTAAAAAAAAAGCTTTTCTAACCTGTAATGGGTAGAGTGCAAGGTGGCAATGGAAGGGGTGGGTGCTTTCAGAAGGTGGATGGGGACGGTCACTCAGAAAGGACATTTAAGTTGGGATGTATAAGAGAAGAAGCCAGCACATAAAACTCCGATGGGAAGAGATAATTATGATGCTAATTTTAGAACAAAACAGTACCATCATCTGACTCTTACACAGTGCTTACTGAGTGCAAAGCAATGGTCTAAGTTCTTTCCATATTTTCACTCACTTATTCCTCACAACTTTACTTAGGAGTATTATTAAGTATTAGCAACTAGAATTATTATTACACCCAACTTAAAGATGAGCAAACTGAGACACAGAAATCTTCAGTAACTTATCTGGGTCACAAGGTTGGTTAGTAACACAGCCAGGACTTGAAGCTCCCAGTCTGGCTCCAGGGTCTAGACTCAGCTCCTACGCCATCAGGATTACCCCAAGCGACGAACTGCCTGAGATGTTGAGGTCGGACGGAGCAGGACCGCTAGGCGAGAGTCTGGATTTTGCCAAGTGCAATGAATGGGAAGATGTTGCTGAAAGCAGAGACACTTAAAAAAGGGTGATCATTGTCTTTTAACTCTGGCAGGACAGTGGCCTCGACAAAGTCAGGAAAAGAAGAGATGGGGAACACTGGCCAGAGAGAGTCAAGATTTAAAATCTGGAGTAAAAGCAACAGGACTTGGGCGACTGTGCTAGATGGCCAAGCCAGGAGACTACCTTTTAAATAAAACTGTATTCACCATCCAAGTTCCTTAGATGGATGAGACTGCATGCAGAGAGGTCACAGTATATTACTGATAGTTTTCTGTTCTGGTCAACTCACAATTCTTCTTTCTCTCTTTCTCTTTCTTCCTTTTTTTTTTTTTTTTTTAAAGCACAGAGAGCAAGAACTGACCCCCACCCCCCTTCTATTCCAGGGCCTTCAGTCACCCAATAACGGTTCATGTTTTAGTGAGACACCACGTTCAACTGAAGCAACCGTTTCCCCAGAAAATAAACAATGTCCAGTTCATTCTGATCTCATAGCTTTCCTTTATACAAAGAGACTCTTTCTCCCACCGATTAAGTCATTTGTTCTCCCTGAATCTCATCAAAGATTGTACCTGGCACTGTAATTGGGAGGGTTTTAAACAGGTAATTTAACCTTGAGAGGATGTTCATTTGACTCAACATATCCTTCCAATCTAAGAAACACACAAATTCTCTTTCACTTCAGCATGTCTTTCTTTCATTATGACAGCAGTGCTGAGAAATTCATTTCAAGGAGCTAATTGAGCCACAAGGGAATATTAATACCTAAATATTGAAGCAATCCTGATGCTCTGCTTAAAGGGAAGCCGGATTTGCTAGGTGAAAGGTTCCAAAATGTCTCTGGTCTATGCCTTTAAAAAAAAAAAAAAAAAAAAAAGGCCATGTCTTTAGCATATTTTCATCTCTCTGCATTAAGTCAGAAAGTAAAAGGTACAGTTTATTTCTCTTAAAAATGAAAGAAAAAAAAAAAAGCTCTTTGCTTTCTATTGCCAGTAATTGCATCTGCTAGAATCCTGCTAGGTTTTTGAGTGTCCTGGTCTAAAGGTTGTGATTTTCTTCACTTTTGAATATGGAGGAATAAATGCTCTTTCAAGACTCTGACAGTCTAAGTGTATCTGCACACTATGGTTATAGAAACAGCATTTCACACAGCAGGTCCGAAATTATACAGGGGTGAGCAGGACACCGAGGAAAGGAGGGGACACAGCTGACCTGCTCTTTGTCATCCTCTGGTTCACGGCAAAGTCTGTTCCATCAAACGATTACAAGTACAAAAAAAAAAATTAATTCCAGGAACCAGAAAATTCAGAACGAGTAATAGGATCCCATTCTCCCGAAGCCGATATCATCAAATTCTCTCACATGATTTACAACCTGGCAATCTATCTCTTTCCATTGATTATCCTGCTATTATGGGATATAACCGCTCTCTGCCCATTCCAAGAACTCTAAAGTGTTGCGCTGAGAATACACTAATGCACCTTTAATGCAGTGGGGGGACACCTAGGGAACAAAATGGGCTGGAGAATGCATAAAGCTCAAGTTTCTTTCAAAAGCAGTGGAGAAGTTAACAGCTTTTCGGGGAGGCAATCAAGCCATTCATGCCTAGCAGCTACCGAGGCTCGAGGCATTAACATTTCTAATTGGAAACAGGCCTCATGCTACACTAAACCGGAAGCCAGATGCACCTCACTTTGGGCAAAGGCCACCCAAGAAAATAGCATCGGAACCTGATCAAATTGCGGAGTCACCACCAATAGTACAGGAAGATGCTTCCGATTCCAAGACGCTGCCAGAAAAGCTTTGTAAATGACAGCCTTCTCTGCTGCTTGGATTATATAATATGGTTTAGCAAAACCTTCATGGAGGGGTTGGCAAACTCCAACCCATGGCCTCTTTCCGTCTGGTCCTCAAGCTAAGAATGGTTTTTATATTTAAAAAAAAAAAAAAAAAGGAATGGTTTTTATACTTTCAAATGGTGGAGGGGAATCAAAAGAAGAATATTTTGTGACATCTGAAAAATACATGAAATTGAAATTTCAGTGTCCATAAGTAAAGTCTCACTGAAACACAGCCATGCCCATTCGTTGACGTATGTTCTACTTCTGAGCTGTAACACAACAGAGATATATAGCGTGCAAAGCCAAAGACGTCTACTATCTGGCTCTTTACAGAAAAAGTTTAGCAATCCCTGCCTTCATTCATCCACAAATTTTAGGAAAACAGACCCAAATAAACTGAAGGCCCACGATAAAAACGTAGTTACTAATAAATGAAAAATTGTTCTTTACCTTCTAAATAGGCTCCCTTCTCAGAAAACTCAGCAGAAATGACACAACGTACGTACATAAAGTCCGCAAAAAGGCTTTCAAGTTTGCTGACTTGGTAGCCAAGATGGTGGTTAGAAACAAAGCAGGAGGGGCGCCTGGGAGGCTCAGTCGTTAAGAGTCTGCCTTTGGCTCGGGTCATGGTCCCAGGGTCATGGGATCGAGCCCCACATCGGGCTCTCTGCTAGGCATGAAGCCTGCTTCTCCCTCTCCCACTCCCTCTGCTTGTGTTCCCTCTCTCGCTGTGTCTCTCTCTGTCAAATAAAGAAAATCTTTAAAAAAATAATAAAAATTTTAAAAAAAAGGGCAGGAAAAAGATGAAAAAAAAAAAAAGATGAGGGTGCCTGAGTGGCTCAGACAGTTAAGCGTCTGCCTTCGGCTCAAGTCATGATCTCAGGGTCCTGGGATCGAGTCCCGCATCGGGCTCCCTGCTCCTTGGGAGCCTGCTTCTCCCTCTGCCTCTCTCTCTCTCTCTCTCTCTCTGTCTCTCATGAATAAATAAATAAAACCTTTAAAAAAAAAGAAAAAAAGAGGAAGGCACTGTGTCTTCTGTTGGCCACTTTACATACATGATTCCATTTGATCTGCAGACCCACGTTCTGAGGAATGGTTACCCCCGTTTCACAGATGAAGTGGCTGAGCCCCAGGGAGCTTGTCCAACATCCTCATGAGGTCCTCACAAGGCCACAGCAGTACGTGGTGTCTTCAGAGTTCTGGCCCAGGGTTCACTGGCTCTAAACCCCATACTTTTAATGATTTCAAAATGATTAGGACTCCTGATCGAATACTCATACTGCCTTTGCAATTCAGAAAAAGAGAACGAGACAGTAAGAGAATAAGTAACATTTAAGGGAAGGAGAGAAATACCTACCTTTGAAAGGAATGGTCATTTAACAGAGAAATATTTGTCTTATTAAATGCTGCATGCTTTAGTGTGGGGCTCTTAAGTAACAGTCGGTTCCTGTACTTACCATCACTCTGAGTACAGCCAAATCCATCTAGGCAAACACACTATATGATCTCTTTATCCGTCTGCTATGAAGACTGCTGGCTACAGCCCAGCATCCTTGCCCCATGGAGACTCCTTCCCCTATGCTTACTTCCTAGGGCAATTTTTTTACATCCAGCAATAAATCACTTGTAATCTCAGAGACACTGACACTCCATCTACCAAATGATTCAGGTCTTCCAAAATCTCTTAACAAAGCCTGATGCTACAGCTACTCGTCCTATCACAGATTTTATTACCATTATTGTGATGCTGTCTAGTAGCGAACACACACAGGCACTGTTCCAAGCACTTTAAAAGGGCCCATGCATTAAATTGTTAATTCTAACATCCTTACAAGGTCGGCACTATAATTATTTTTATTTTATAGATCAGGAAATTGAGGCACAAAGAAATCCAGCAATTTGCCAAGGACCCACAGCCAGTAGGTGGCAGAGCTGGGATTCAAACCCAAACTGTGGCGGCAGAAATCACACCACTTAACAACCACATCACTCACTGCCTCTCCATGCCAGATCAAATAATAATAATAATAAATGTGAGTATCAATTGTGCATGAGCAAGCTTATCTGTACTATTAATAGCAGAAAGGTAGTCTTTAATTTTTAACAACTGGAAAAAGGTTGGGAAGAATCCTCTGCATAAACTGACAGAACTAAGAAAACATCTTAAAATACACTGTTACTCCTTATTAAATGAAGAAGGAGGAGAAGAAGAAAAAATAACATCTGGAACATTCAGAGACAGTGGGATGCTTCCAGTTGATTTACATTCAGACTAAAGGTCAGGCAGGGACCCCTTCCTGTTCTGTACTCTTCTAAGGGCCTGAAGCTTTGTGGATTATACAAAACACCGCTCAGCCTTTCCTGGAAGGATGAGGCTCTTTCCATAATGAAGGTGTATCCACCTGAAGAACAATTTTCCTAAACGGTAAAGGTCATAGTTTAGTTATTATTAATCCTTCTCTAACCGTCTGAAGAAACCTAAGTCCTCGGCTCATGTTCAGGCTGAATCCGACCACAAACCATTGATGGCAAACACATGGTCTGCTCACCACTCCGGGCGCCCATGGCAGATGTAACTGATGAGGTTTCTCTTCCCCATGGAGACCATCCTTCTCAACAGAAAGATGGAGTATTATCCTAGATAATATTCCAGGGGGGCAGCAGCAAGGGATCAGAGCAAAGACGTAAGAAATCCTTCCATCATCTAGCCCTGAGGCAGTGACAGCCCAGCCCGGCATCAGGAAAGGCATTCTTTATCACCAATAGTTCATGGGGTCTACAAATGGACTGGGGCCTCTCCCCTAGTCTGCTTCTCAGGCCAACTCATGCTGCCTTAACCAAGAAAGAATTTATTATCTCAAACAAAAGGAAGTCCAGTGGAAGGGCTAGTTGATTCAGCCCTCCAAGGATGTCAACAAGAATCCAGGTTCTTCCCTTCCCGTCCGGGTTGGTCCTCAACTTTGCCTTCATCCTCAGGCTGACAGCAAGACAGCTGCAGCAGTTGTGGGTGGCCCATCAGCTGACAGCAACCAGGGCAAGTAGAGTCCACAGCTTCCCTGGCTTCAAGGAAAGATGCAGCTTTCCAGGGGAGGGCCCAGCAGATACATCTTCTCCTTCCATTGGACAGAGTCAGAGCCCATGGCCAATCCTGAACCAATCACTAGTAAGGGATGGAAACCCAAGAAATGCAACCCCGGACCTAGGGTTTGGCCTTTCCCCAGCTACAAGGGTCCACAGAGGAGGGTGGGCCCTGTCCAAAACTGAGGCTCTGGGAGGAAGAAGGAAATGGATTCTACCAGGCATCAAACAACATGCACAGCAGGCCTTGTGACCTGGGCGAGATGTACACCAGAGACCAAAATTACCCTGAGGACGAGCCTAGCCCCAAGATAATTACTTCAGCCTTCATGGTGTAATAAGAACTAAAGTCATTAGAAAAATTTTAAATCAGAAGTAGTTCAGTGAATTTTAAGATCTCTAGTTTCTCTTGAAATACTGGAATGTTCTAACACTGGCTCAAATCCCCTCAGGGCAACAATCAAACCGAACAGAGCCGGTCCTGGAGAAAAGGCAAGTTGTGTTCACTTCTCCAGAGTCCTGCCCCTCCCTCTGGCTCTCCTCACTCCTCCGTGTTAGCTTCCAGAGCCCAGAGGGCATTTATATGAGTTTGCAACCTCGACATCAGCCATCCCAGAAACCCAAGGGGAGAACGTGAGCCCTCAAACTGATAAAACCCAGCAAGAGGAAGGTCTACCTCTAGGCCTCTTCACAGAGAATTCAATTCCAAGGAGAAGCAGGGGGAAAGGTAGGTTAGTAATAAAAAATTTCTAGCCACATTCTTAGGTCCCCCTCCCCCCCCCAAAAAAAGTCGTATAAGACTGAAAGAGTTTGCGAAGCTGCCTTTTTGTGGTAAGGAAGAATCCTATAAAATGAGAGCATCAGAGTGATCCAACTCAGTGCTGTCTGAGTTTTAATGCGTTTGATGCATCTAGGATTGGGCCCCAGGCATTTCAGTTCTAATGAATCCCAAAGAATATAGTTTGATCCGACTTCTTGAATTCATGTGGCATTTTCTCAGGAAAATATTCGTAAGTCTTTAAAAGAGACGTGTGTCAAGAAGAAAGAGAATTTACATGAAAATGAAAACCTACCAGGGACTGCCACTTACCCAAAGCTTTTATTACTCCACAGGTGGCTGTCCACACCACTTCTGTCTCACCAGCTATGGGTTGAGGAAGGAGGGTTAAGGAATACCAGTTATACCAAAGATGATCCATTAGGTTGTATCTATCACTCCAGGTTCCAAACTGGGTATTTGTTATCTTCACCTGACAATGCTTCCTCTCTCTTCCCTTGGCAAAGGAAAGATCCTAACAGAAAGATATTCCAAGAGCCTAATGTGGGGCTTCTACTCCTACCTCAGTCACAGTGGTGTGGGGACATGATCTGAGCTTGTCCTGTTACTGGTCTAGACAAATGTGACCCAAGTCTTGATAATAAAGAGTAAGACATGATGTTGAGACTCAGGAAAAGTTTCTCTCCTCAGAAATAAGGAGATTATATCACAGAAGTCTGCAGGTGTTAGGGGAGTAAGGGTGGCTATCTATCAACATCACAAGAGCTACCAGATGAGGCTATTAAAAAAGGGGGGAGGGCTGATAACATGGTTTGAAAACCTGGATCCAGCCATGCCTGAACCCACCACTACTACATCCTCATACTGTGGCACTGTAAGTTCCATCTGCTTGAGCTACTTTGTGTTGATTTCTCTTCCTTCCAAATGAAAATGTAATTTTTTGAAATTAAGAATATTTTAGTAATAGAAAACAGAAGTATTGGAGATGAAGCCAGAGAACTAGGACTCTATACAAAGAATCTGCATAGCTTTACACTAATCACAAGGACTGGTGAAGCAGATGCTAATCATACAAAGCCAGACACAGTTTGAACGCTCAATGAACTCAAACTCTGACTTGTTCATGAACTATGTGGACATATTCAGCTCAGGTAAGGGAGATATGTGCAAATAACATGGGTCCAGACCCAAAAGCGTGGAAGAGTCCTTTACCGTATCTGGTAAAAAAATTCCAAGATGGCCTGTGACCAAGGCCCTTGTGTTGGGTCTTCCATAATCCCCTTCCTTTGAGTAGGAGTGAAAACTATGGTTTTCTTCTAGCCATTACGAACGGCAAAGAAAAAGGGACGTTGTAGGTTAATGTCCCTTAATAGCTGACTTCAGTTTAATGAATAGGGAATTTATCCTGTGTGGGCCTGACCTAATCAGGTGAGTTTTTGAGAGCCTAGAAGCAGTCAAGTCACTCTCCTCTTGGCCTTGAAGAAGCAAACATCTTTGTTGTGGAGATGGCGACACAGCAGGCAAAGGCAGGCAGCTTTTAGAAGCTAAGGCCTCAGTCCTACGACCACAAAGAACTGAATTTTGCCAACCGTCTGCAAGCTTGGAAGTTGGAAGAGGACCTTGAGCCTCAGATGAGACCACAGCCCTGGCCCACGTCCTTGATTTCAGCCTGAGCAGAGGACCCAACTAATTCCCGGATTCATGTTCCATAGTTTCTTTGAGATAATACATTTGTGTTGCTTGAAATCACTGAGTTTATGTGATTTATTACACCACGATAGCAAACAAAATATACCAGATTGGCTGAGAGTTGTCTGCGACTAGGAAAATGGCAGAGACAGAATACCCCGTGACCTTTTAGGCTTGGCCATGGAGGAATCCAAAGAACTTCTAGTTCTGAGAGCTGAGCTGTTAGTATCTATTTACAAGTCATAACCCATCCCTTAGCACAGTTCTTGGCACATCATTAGGGCTCTCTTGGTACTTACTAACTGAATGAGAAAATAAATACACAAATGTCTAACACCTCAGCCCACAAGAATCAGGAATGGCATGTACCCTGTATCAGATGTGGGTTTTGCTGAAAGACAACATGGTAGAACCCAACAAGAAGGATCTCTGGTCCAGAAAGACCTGGGCTTCTGGTCTAAGCCATCCCCTTTATCAGCTCTGTGCTCCTGGCCAGTGAACAAAATTCACTTTATCACCCTTTGGTTCATTTTCTCATCTACACAGACTGTAACAACTCAAAAATTTGGCATCAGGATTAAATTAGGTAATTCATAGATGAAGGCACCCGATCTGGTGCCTGATTCTGCAAAGAGTTTATAAAACATCAGCTCTTCCTTCTTCTCTCCTACTATGCCACAATTAACCCTCCACGTGGATTTAGCACAGCTAAAGGCAGTGGTATTTGGATTCAAATACCTAATATGCTATCTAGGACAACTGTTCCAATTTGCCCAGAACCAAATTCCTAACCTGTTCAATGGGGATAATGCTACTCTTGCATTACAGGGTGGCTGAGAGGATTCACTGAGAACACATGCAGGGGGGAAAAAAAAAAAAACTTAGCACATAGTATGCCACTAGGCTATTATATATATGGGGCTCTTACGTTTATTTTTATTATTTGAGCTGGCAAATGCAAAATGTCCCAATAGGAAATATAACACCATTGGAGGCTGTTAGGGGTTGAATTGTGTCCCCAGAAAAACATTATGTTAAAGTCCCAACCCCTCGCACTTCAAAACGTGGCCTTATTTGGAAATAGGGTCATTGCCGATGTAATTAGAGAGGAGGTCCTACTGGAATAGGATGGGCCTTTAATCCAATCTGACTGGTGTCCTTATGGTAAGGAGCAAGGAGCACAGAAGGAAGACAGCTATGTGAAGACACACAGACATAACCAGAAGGCCACGTGAATGACGATGAAGGCAGAGAGCGGAGTGATGCACCTACAAGCCAAGGAATGCCAAGGATTGCGGGCAAAGACCAGAAACTAGGATGTGGCAAGGACCAGAGTCTCCCTGAGAGGCGCCAAAAAGGACCCAACCCAGCTGACACCATGACCTTGGACTTGTAGTCTCCAGAACTATGAGGCGGGACTCTTCTGCTCTTATAAACCATCTAGTTTGCAGTACACTTTGTCATGGCAGCCCTGGCGAAGCAGGATGAAGGATGGCCCCAAGCACTGGTGCATTTGTAAGTATTTTGCCATCCTGTTCTGGGATGGGGGTTGGTCTATACCATTAGCTGATTTCCATGGTTTAAGCTAATTTCAAACTACCACTGTGACATCACTAAATGTGAAGCAGGAAGGGGATGACCAAAGCACCCCGTCATCCAGCCTTCCTACCACAGGGATACAACAGACATAAATAAGCTCAAGACCGCGGGTAACAGTAAGATGGAGTATCATAACTGGGAAGTGAGGAGCTTGGGGTATTTATCACTTCTAAATACAATTTAAGTTTACATAATTTTATGCTTAAAAAGATTATGTTTCATAAGCAGCTCACAAAATTCCTGGGAATGTAAAACAGTCCGTTCTCACGAGCCTGCACAAACAGCGCCCTGACCCCAGGAACGGGAGCACGCTGTAGAAGAGAAGCACACGACGCATAAATCCTCCACCCTCCCAGGTCTAAACTACTCCTGGCCCCGGCAGGATGGCCATCAAAACCGAGCCCCTCTGCAGAAGCAGGGTCACGCCTGCTGTCACGTGGTACTAGACTAGGTGTTCGGTTAATTAAGCAGGTTTTAGTGCAGCTAAAACCCTGGGCCTATCTTTCCCCCTGATCCCATAAAGCATTTGTGGCAGTCTGGTTTTTAACCAATACAGGAGTAATTTGAAATCAATTTCCCCTCTCCTTGATGAACAATGGACTAATACTTAGTGTGACCCACAGAGAAAAGGAGAAGCCCATGTATGTAAGCCCCAGGGGCAGTGCGCTCCGGAAATTCCAACCCAAAGCTGGATGCTTAGCTGGTACCACCCTGAGGACGCTGGTCTTACTCCCCTCGGAATGGTGTTACCAACCACAGGCTTGGGTGTCTGACCCTCTCTCTACAAGGGAGCAGGAACCATATTTTATCCTTCTTATTCAACCAACATGTGTATAATGAGCAACAGCTAGGAGCTAGGCACCCCAAGACAAACAGGGCAAGACAGAGCCACAGCCCTTCTAGCACACATAGGGAAAACAGCAAAAAACTAGGGAGGGCGTGAGAAAGAAGCCTAAGGAGGTTCCTATGAGCAAAGTCACAGAGAGATGTCTGTCCGGTTAGGCAGCTGCATGCTGCATCAAAAGGCTGGAAGTCCAGCACCATTTCCTAGGCACTTGATGCCGGGTAACTTTAGCCTTAGCTTAATGTGCATCATAACAGTACGTGCTCTTACAGAGTTACTGTTGGGTCCAAATGAGATTATGCGAGAGAGGGGGTTGTCTGTCCCCTCTGTCCCAGATACCACGTGCTTAACTTTACTCGTCAGTAAAGTTTTTTTGTTTTTTTTCCAATAGGTCTATTTAAAATAGGTGACACAAGGGGGCACGGCACCTAGCTGGCTCAGTCGGTGGAGCGTGCACCTCTTGATCTCAGGGCCGTAGGTTCAAGGCCCAAGTTGGGCGTAGAGATTACTTAAAAATAAAAGTCTTTACAAACAATAAAAAATAAAATAAATAAAATAAAATAGGTGGCGCCTACCGAGCTCCCCAGCTCCAACAACACCCAATTCCTCTTAACCTTTTTGCCTTTTTCCTGACCCTCATCACCTCTACCATGTTCATTTTGTTTCCCCCACTAAAACACAAGCCCACAAAGGCAGGTATTATTAGTTCCATCACTTTTTCAAACATGGAGAATGAGGCATAGTACATAGGAGCCCCTCAATAGGCATGAAGGAAGGTTGGATGTGTGAATGAACGAAGATTGAAAACCGTTATGGAAGAGATTATATCTCACGGATCTTTGAATCTCCACCATCTTACAAATTACTCTCATCTTTTGTTGAACAAATGAACTAAAGAACATATTGTGAAAACTGATTTGAGGTATAACAGACATACTTATATGTGGAATCCAAAAACCAACAACAGGGAGGCCTGGCTGGCTCCAACGGCAGAGCATGCAACCCTTGATCTCAGGGTTCTAAGTTCAAGCCTCACGGTGGATATGGAGATTACTTAAAAATAAAATCTTCTTTATTTAAAAAACAACATTCATGACAACAAAACCCAAAAAGCTCACAGATACAGGGAACAGATTGGTGGTTACCAGAGATGGGGTGAGGGGGTAGACCAAATAGGTGAAGGGGGTCAAAAGATACAAACTGCCATTTATAAAATAAAATAAGTCACAAGGATGTACCGTAGAGCATGGCAACTACAGTTGCAAATACCGTATTGCATACGTGAAAGTTGCTAAGAAAATACATCTTAAAAATTATCATCAAGTACCATTTTATTTACAAAACAGTTGCCACCGCTGAAAGGCAGACTTGTAAACAACCTCATTTGGAGCGCCTGTTGAGCATCTGACTCTTGATTTCGGCTAAGGTCATGATCTCAGGGTCATGGGATCGAGCCCTACCTCAGGCTTCACACTCAGTGCAGAGTCTGCTTGAGGTTCTCTCTCTCCCTCTTCCTCTGCTCTTCCCACAGCTCGTGCTCACGCTCTCTCTCTCTCTCTCTCAAATAAATAAATAAAATCCTTAAAAACAAAAAGACAACTTCATTTTAAGACATTTTTTCCTTTTGCCAAAACAAACAAAAACCCATCTGACCAAACCTTCATCTAATGAGAGATTACCATCTGGGGTAGTGAGGAGGCTAAGTTCAAAAGTCAGTATACAAGGTTTTAACAAGAGTCAAAAATTACCCTTGACAAATCCCTTGGATCACTCGAAAAGTACAGTGTACGTTTTATGTCATGCGACAATACAGGTATTGTGTAATGCCAACAGCTGCCACCCACTGAGCTTGATTAAAGTAAAAACTCTTCATGCAGGTGACTGGGATTTATTATGTTTTTCCATACCCAGAAGAAAACAAGATGAGTTTAAGATTCTGAGGTGTTCCTGCTCATCTACAGAGTCTGCTCTATTTTATTCTATTATAAAATCTCAACAACCTTCACAAACATGAATATATTTGTTTGTTGTGGGAAGAAACACAAGATATGCGAAAGTACCTAGAAAAAAAAACCTGTAAAATGCAGTAGGTGTTTACTAATTTTGAATCTGTAAGTTGCTGACTTGAAGCCACTCTTAAAATTTCAGAAACACACAAAATCAGCCATCAAATCCATCTGTTACGAACTGAATTCTGTCCCTCAAAATCACATATATACCCTAATCCCAGGACCTAACCCCCAGTACCTCGGAATATGACCTTTGTTAGAAACAGGGTCATCACAGAAGTAATCAGTTAAGAAGCAGTCATGAGGGTGAAACTTAATCCAATACGACTAGTGTCCTTATAAAAAAAAAAAAAGGGGGAAATTTGCACACAGACACGCACCCAGGGGAAACACCACGTGAAGATAAAAGCAGAGATCAAACTGATACTTCTATGAGCCAACGAATGCCAAAGATTGTCAGCAAACCGTAAGAAGCTAGGGGAGAGGCATGGAAGAGGTTCTCCCTCACAGCCCTCAGAAGGAACCAATCCTGTCCACCTTGATCTTGGACTTGTAGCCTCCAGAAGTGTGAGACAATACACTTCTGCTGTTTAAGCTACCCAGACTCTGGTACCTTGTTCCAGAAGCCCTAACAAACTAACACAACATACAAGCTCACATGTTCTCCTGTGGCCCCAGTATACACCACCGCTCCACGCTCACGGGCGCTGGCCTCATGACTCTCGGCAGCGTTACAATTTCACTGATGCCTGAGTTTTATGAATGTGTCTGATATCTCCCCCTTCTATCATCAACTAATAATAAACCCAACAAATAAGAGACAGGAAGGGGGCAGCATTGGATGACCAACTGCAGGTCCTGGTTCACAGATAAGAAAGCGGAAGTCTTCAAGGTAAAAAGAGACACTGGCTGAACTGCGTCACTCAAGCATGAAAAACTGTTCTTCTCAATTGCTCTACTTTGTTGGCCCGTTCCTTTTCTTCCCATGGTGAATAAAAACACCCAAGGGGAAATGCGGACCCATTCATCAACATTCCTAGCCAGACAGTGAGCTACTTAATGGCTTTATCGATTCCTTGTTTTGCTCTACATTATGTGTTACATTGGCTCAAGCAGTCCATACAAGAAGAATCAAGATGGTGTTGGCAAAAAGGCATTATTTCATTTTAAGCTTGTTACCACTGAGACCAGTCAACCCTGAACAGAAGTAGCCGAGTTTCAAAACAAGCATGTGCAAAATTTCTATTCATGCCATGCCAATAGCTCCTTCCCATGGCCAATGCCCCTTGGTTTCAAAGCCCTATCTTAGTTGGTAAAGAAAAGCAAACTGTAGCAACGACTGTGCCCTTTAAGTGGATTTTTCATGCTAGGATAACGTTTTGTTTTGTTTTATACTCTAAGAGAATGGTTCCAAATGCTTTAAGGGGATAAATTTCATATTAGTAAAATGACTCTAATTACAACTAACACAAACCACTCTGTCTCTCCATTTTCACAGAAATATCAATATGTGGCTAAATAAAATGATTAAATGACTCATGAAATCTGTCAAAGAAATACAGGATCTTCAATGTCCTTGCAAATTTATCCATTATAACTGATTAAACATGCTAGACGCAAACAATACACAGGCTGTTAAAACAAATTTATTAAATTTAGGACAATACTTCACACCAAACTCAACATGGCAAAAAGATTAAATCAGACCCTTAAATGACTTGGCGACCTGAGACAATGTGGTCAGTTGGCAGTATCCTATAGCTAACAGGTCAGGAACATGAAATTTGACATTTTATCTTCCATACCATTTTCTTCAATCCCATACACAGTTACTAAAGGTTTGGTTAAACACAATAAAAACCTTGAGTAAATTATTCGATCCCAAAAAGCAGTTCCGACTCTAAACTCACATATGTGCCATTATCATGCTTGCTCATCATTCTTTCAAAAAGAAAACAATCAGGAATTAGCAACTCAGAGACATGAACTTCAAACCCATTCCAATACTAAATCCCTGTGACCCTGAATGGGTCTGACTCCCCAGACCTCGGTATTCTCACCAGGAATGACACAGGGTTGGACTCCATCAAAAACAAATACCTCATTCTAAAACCTAACGTGGCAAGGAGAGTGTTGTGTACCGCCCCCCAATTATTTGTCAAATAAAGAAGGCATTCTATGTGTTTCACATTCTGTGCTTCAACAAGAAAAATCAGATTTGAAGAACGGATTCTATGCTTAAAAAAACAGAATCTGAAAAACCACTGGTGAAATTTGGCCTTTTGTTTCTTGTTTGGGTTTCCCCCCCGCCAAAATAATCCTGTTACCTGTAGAAATGAATTAACTATGTATGTTGTTTCACACTCACACAAGTAATGTGAACTTAAAATAAAATTCCACTTATTTCTAAGGTAAGTGTAGATATCCAGCGTTTTCATATATAAAGGAAAAACGTCGAGACCAATTTTAGGAGGCTCAAGAATAAGATAATCACAGAGAAGTTTTTGCTTTAACCTAGCCATTTCAATATAAGCAACTTCTGAAGAATAATTCTGTCTGAAGATATCTTTTTTTGAGAGAGAGAGAGAGAGAGTGAGAGTGTGTGAGTGAGTGGAGGGAGGGGGACCGAGGGAGAGGGAGAGAATCTTAAGCAGGCTCCATGCTCAGGAGCACCCAACAAGGGGCTCAATCTCACAACCCTGAGATCATGACCTAAGCCGAAATCACGCGTCTGATGCTCAAACAACTGAGCCACCCAGGCGCCCCTGTCTGAAGGTAGCTCTTGGGAAGAGTTACCAAAAAGTGATCTAAGAGGCATACATTTTCCATACCTGCTGAAGCCAAACCAAATAAAGTGAGATGTTCACATTTTTTTTCCCCAAAAACAAATTGTCCTCCCGCCTAAACAGGCTTTACCTTAAAAGTGAGCTATGGGGGCGCCTGGGTGGCTCAGTCAGTTAAGAGTCGGATGCTTGGGATCATCGAGCCCCATGGGGCTCCACGCTCAGCATGGAGTTTGCTTGTCCCCCTCCCTCTCCTCCTCCCCCTGCTCGCACTCTCTGTCTCTCTCAAACAAATAAATAAAATCTTTTTTTTTAAAGTGACAAATGGGGAAAAAAAGGTTTTTTTTTTCAAAACTATTTTCAATTTTTCAAGTTTTGCTACAGAATACAATGGAGCTAACAATTCAGTGTGTAGCTGCCTCAAACTTGGTTTACTTCAAGAAACAGAAGTCTAAAAAGAAATACAACATTTAAGTTTTCTAATCTTTTACCCTCATACGAACATAAACTAGATTTCTTGCCCTTTATAATAAACCAGCTACCCAAACCTCTAAAACTGATAAAGTCTAAGAGCCAGATCCAGTCAGGAACGGAAATTTGAGACACGGTTCCACCTAGAGCTTCCCAGCGGCTGGGTGTATGTAAGTGGTACTCCTCCTACTCCCTCGTGAACCTGACATTAATTGTTTCATTTAGTAGACGAGTCAAGGCCTTAATGAAATTCCCTGACACCTTCCCTCACACAGACATAAGAAATACCCCTTTACCCAAGTTCTGACACCTAATCCTTTTGCTAGAACCACAACGTTGTCAACACATCTCGTAGAGCAAGCCAACTGGGCAGACACACTACCAGCTGTTTCAGAAAAGACACCTTGGGAGTTTCCGTAGTTTTACTTCGGATCACTTCTTTGAGCAGTGAAGTCACACTATCCAATCAGACTTTCCTCCCAGCCTGCAAACGATGTAAGTACAATTAATAAATTTATAAAGTGAATGTGACTGTGCAGATCCTACCGTCCAGCTACTGTGGAAACGAACAGTTCCTCAACACACACAGATGGCAAAGCTCCTCCATCCAGGGTACAAAGGAAACAGCCCACGTCTTGCTCAGTTCTGTCCAGGGAGGTGGGAGATTATCACTGCTCTGTACACACAGGCACAGGCCACATGACCAGATGGAAACCAAACACCATACACTGTCATCTGTGTTTTCGCTAAATGACAAACATCTGTAAACAGACAGGCTTTCTCGCTTTTCATCTGGATTAAGAAAAACTCCTTCATTTTCCCACAACAGATTAAGAATGGTTAAAAGGAAAAAAAAAATGCACTAATTGTTAACAATTCCCTGTCGATTCAGACCTTAGCTACGCTTACATCAGGCCAATTTTGTTGTAACATCATGTTTCTTCCTGTAAGCTATTTCCCCAAACACACTGTGCAGATTTTTCTGTCATGCTTTATTGATAAGAGTCAGGCTTGAGAGCAGGGCTGCCAGACTATTAGCATAGTGTAAGTTACGGACATGCAAAGCGCTTCTGGGGGCTGGCTCCCCGGGCACCACCAACCAAATGGTAGATTTGAGGCTTAAACTGCTGTACCAAGTACCTGGCCCAAAGCAGACACTTGATAAATATTTGCCAAACTGAGTAACACTCTACCTAAAAATCACAGAACATCATCCAGTCTTGGGTGTGCTTCAAAAGAAGTAATTGATTTGGACAAGGGGCACACAGGCCGCCCTTGGAAGCCGCTCTTGTCCTCCAAATAAGCTGCATTTGCCATCGCTGCCTCTCTTCTGCTTGGACTCCCAACGTCTGATAGCTACAATTAAGGCTTGACCTACTTTACTTGAGCCTATCAGCACGTCAGCCACCAAGTCAATTCATACTTCGTCCGCTCAGAATGGAAGAAATGCCCATGTAACTAACAGTCCACAGCTGCACTCTGCAGGGGCAGAGATGCAGGGCTCTGCTGTAAGCTCCTGGTCCCCTCCTCCCGGATGAGCATTTTTCATCCTCTCTTTGTGTTTAAATCCATTTTGGTCCAGGGCATCCTGATTAGTCCATGCTCGGCAGAAAACAGGCTTCCAAAGACTTGTTGATTCCATCCCAGTACTCAGGAACAGGCTGGATTCTCAGTGAAGAACCATGCCTAGGACATAGTTTAGACTCTGGTTTCAAAATTATATATTTTTTTTAAAAAAGTAATTTTATCAATCAATACACATTCATTACATGCCACAGTGAACACCCTGAGATGCATTTCATTTTTTTTTAAACACAGCTGTCCATCCACTGCCTACACTGCTGATAAAGCTCTAAATGATTAAGGGGGGGAAGAGAATTTGTTTGTTGTGATAATACACAGATGTGTGTATCTTTCCGACTGCCTTCAAGGTTGAAAGAAATGAGGTCTTGATGAGTACCAGCTAGCTATTAATTAGATTTAGTAGCAGCAAAATATTACTTTTCAAACACTTTAAAGAACTGAGAACAGCCAACAGAGCTCAGCAGAATTTTTCTTTCTGTTTTGGTTTCCCTGGCCCCTTTTCTAATTCATTCATTTTCTAATTCCTCATTAAAAATGCCTCGATCTGAAAGGAAATGAAGAGAGCAAGCGCTGATGAGTAAATGCAAGTGATTATTATAAAAACCTCATTCATCTATCTCCAATTTTCAAAACCCAGTTCATTTTGTTTAGCTAAGAAAAGGACAACTGTATACAACAGCTTACTTTCAAGGAACAGACTTTAAATCTTAAGCAGTAATTCCCACCCGGGCTACCACAGCTGTTTTGACTGCGAGCAACAAGATTTGGATCACCTTCTTCCTTTCTTAATCTCATTATTTTTGCCTAGTTAGCCAAGGAAATGCCAGATCCTGGGCGGAAGGGAAAGGAGAGGGCTCCCAAAAAGCAATTCAGCATAGTGGGGCCCCTCTCGGCTTACTGTCTGAGGGTTCCAAAGGTGTCTGTCCTGATGGGGAACAGAGGTGTCCCGTGCGTATGTGAGGAAAAGCCAGCCAAGAGGGGATGGATGGGTATGGCCAGCTGCCCGGACTTGTCCCAGCCCGTAGCTTTTCACATATTCATGTGCATAGGAGTCACTTGGGGAATCTTATTAAGAATAGATCCAGAGTGGGACAAGATTCTAAGATTCCACATTTCTATCAAGTTCCCAGGGGGTACTGATGCTGCTGGTCAGAGCACGGCGCTTTGAAGATACAGACTATCCCAGAACAAATGCCCTAGGTCCGTTCAGAACCCGAGTTGTGTCGGCATGCCCAACATCCACTGTGGCACTGAAGAGAACCAACCGGATTTCAGGGAGGTGGAGGATGATTGCCCTTTCGTTCCTCCCCAGCTTTCTTGGGGTACAGCTGACCAAGAGAAGGTGGTTTTCAAAGAAGTGTATCAAGTTCACGGATGGGCAGATCCACCCCTTTCCTCCCCACCAGAAAAATGGCTATTTCTTACAATTACTACTGAAAAAACTCATTTGAAATCATTTTGTTTAGGTATAAGCTGTATTCTATTTTTTTAAAGATTTATTTTATTTGAGAGAGAGCGAGCGGGCAGGGGGCAGGGGGCAGCGGTAGAGTCTCAAGCAGACTCCACGCTGAGCACAGAGCCTGACTTTGGGGCTCAATCTCACGGCCCCGAAATCACAACCTGAGCCCAAACCAAGAGACGGACACTTAACTGACTGAGCCACCCAGGCGCCCCAGGTATATTCACTTGCTCTAGCAGTTTAAGCTCCAGTGAAAGGAAAGATTCAGTCAACAGGTATTTTTTTCCCCTCAGGTTTTTTTAACACCTCTTCCTAAGGAAACTCCCAGCAGTTTCTCCTGTCTCTTCAGGGCTCATCCAACATTTTCCTTATGCTCATTTATTCACATACCAGTTTCTAGCCTGTGAGTGCTCCGAAGGTGAGACATCTTATTATCCTTTCTAGTCCTGGCACCAAACTCAGTTCATTGGGACAAAGTAGAGAATTAACAGCACCTAGTAACGGTCAGGCACTGAGTGTGGCCCTTCATATCCATTGTCTTTGGGAATCTCCTCCTTGAGGAATGATTCTCAAGGATCCTAACGAAACCCAGACTTAGAGCAGCTAACTCAGTTTTCCAGGACATCCCCACCTTAATGTTAAACTGTCTTAGGAGAAGGGGCCAGGAGTATGTGAAAACGACCTGGGGACAAGGTGGTAGGAAGAGGGGAGGGCAGTGAGGAGTGTAGGAGGAACTAGGGAGAACCTGTGGAGGATGGGTACTGAACTTGGCAGAAAACACGTGATGTGCTATTTTGAAATATTCACAGAAGCACCGTGATATAGTTGGTGGGGGGGCATAGCCTTTGGAACTGGGTAGACAGATTTGGTTTGCATCTTGTTTCTAGGCTTACCCACTAAGTGAGCCTGCTGCGCACCTTTCTGTCACTCCACACCAAACCAAGGGAAGAAAACCCATTGTGGGGCCTGTGACAGAGTATGTGGGACATCCTTGAGCTCGTGTACACCTTGGCCTGCAACTGTCATAGCAAGCTCATCCTCCTGCCCTCTCAACCTCCAAAAAAAAAAAAAGAAGAAAGAAAAGAAAAGAAAAAAGCAATTTACACAAGTACCAAGGCTCAGTGACCCAGCTAGGGAAAACTGAATCCTAGCCTCGGGTATCCAGGGCCCAAAGAGGGCACAGACTAGCTAAGACTCCTGTTTCCATGACCCAGCAGTTCTAATTGTCTGTACTGACCCTAAACAAATACAGGCAAATGTGTACCAGGAGGAGCGTATAAAGGTTGTTCTCTGCCAAGTAACCCTAATGACCACCAGCTGGTGAAGCTCCCACCCTCTGCAGCAAAGTCTGAACGACGGAATACTACACTGTAGGTAAAAGGACTATGGCAATGAAAAAAAGGCAGTCGATGATACAGTATATTGTGTTAAAATAATCTATGTATTTGTATAAATATATATGTAAACCTATGAAAATGGCTTCACACTCTGGGGAGGCAGAATGAGTAGTCAACAGATTTAAGCTTTAGCTGAAATGTTCTAAGAAAAAGTATATTCATAGATGATATGCAATTTTTTTATTGAAGAAAAAAATTAATGCCAGGGGTGTCTACCCCAATAGTAGGTGACCCCTTGCTTCCGGCCCATCATCTCTATCAGAAACAGAGGATATCCTCCTAAGAAGGCGCACGTCCATGGAAGACAGAGACGGGGTCTAGGCATTCCCAAAGCACTGTGCCAGCCACGGAAACCACTCACCAGGATACTTGGGACACCTTTGGTCCGACACCTTCGGGGCTTCTAGTCTCGGCTCGTATTCCTAACTCCTCAACGTCTTGCCTAGATTCCCTAAGGCCATAGGACTCTTGCTCTAGCCCAGCTTGAAGTGGCCATTTCAGTAACTTTAATCCAATAACTGAGCCTGACCACACCTCCCATATTCTACTTTCATTTTTCAGACTGGGTTTAGGCATCGTCTGCCCATCTATCTATCCATCCTTCAACCCTTTAAGCAGCCACCAGTACCTAGCATGCCAAACACACGGCCATGGGCAAGGCCTACTTAATTGCACAGAGCCATCTAGCGGCCTGGGCTACCCACACTGACCCCCAACCACCCCAGCAATGACCTGACTTCTAAAGTCCAGAATGGCCTCGAACCACCAAAAGCCAACATTCAGAAAAACTGCTTTCAAACCCCAGCCCCTGCATTTACCAGGTTTATAATTGGGGGCAAATTTTTCTCCCTGGGGGCTTCTTAGTTTCTCCTTTGGGAATGGAGACAGTATTTTAGAAAAAGATAGATTAGCAGACCCCTACCTCATGGGGCTGTGATAGCTCTAAGCTCAGGTCACCTGGCACATATCACTTAGCAGGTGGTAGTTTCATTAATAACATGGTGTCAGAGTGAAGTTGGCAAACTTTTTCCTTAACAGGCCATATGATAAGTAGTACGGGCATGTAGGGCTGCTGTTTGTAAAAAACTGAGTGTAGCTGTGTTCCAATAAAACTATTTGTGGACCTTAAAATCGAACGACATGATTTTCACCTGTCTTCAGTAATTATCTTTTTTAATCTTTTCAACAATTTAATAATGTAAAACATTCTTTTTTCTTAAAAGATTTTATTTATTAGAGAGAGAGAGAGCACAAACAAGGGGAGGGGCAGAGAGAGAGAGAGAGAATCTCAAGCAGGATCCGCTCCCAGCACAGAGCCCGACACAGGGCTCAATCTCACGACCTGAGATCATGACCTGAGCCGAAATCGAGAGTGGGACACCTAACCCACTGAGCCACGCAGGTGCCCCATAATGTAAAACATTAGTAAGCTCACTGGCTATACACAAACAGGCAGTAGGGTCACACTTGGTCCCAGGCTATGGTTTGCCGACCCCTGTGTCAGAGGAAATCCTACAACCTACAGAGACCAAGAAATCCCAACCTATCATGCAACTAATTTTTCCTCCCTGTAGAGAGCCAACCATAGCTGCTGTTTGCAGGAGTCTCCAGCACTGGGCTACTTGAAGGAAAACAACAGAATTATCTATGCGTTCGCATACATGTACGTATAGGAGAGTATGTGTGTGTGTATCTATATGAATATGTACATAAATATCCATTTGTCCCTCATAATTTGTATTTTGGGAATGTTTTATGATACATAACATCAGTATAATAGTACATCTATGCTATGGAATGAATTCTGTTCCCCAAAATTCAGATGTTGAAGGCCTAAGCTGCAATGTGATAATATTTGGAGGTGGGACGTTTGGTACTTAATTAGGTCATGAGTGCCCTTAGGAGAAGAAACAAAAGCTTTCTCACGTGTGTGCTCTCTTTCTCTGCCATGTTCACACGGCAAGATGGCCATCTGCCAGCCAGGAAGAGAATCCTCATTAAGAACCAAATCAGCCAGCACCTTGATCTTAGACTTCCTAGCTTCTAAAACTATGAGAAATAAATTTCTGTTGTTTAAGCCACGTAGTCTGTGATATTTTGTTAAAGCAGCCCCAGCTGACTAATATAATCTATAATTTAGAGAAATATGTATATGAGAAGTATATGTTCAAAACTTTCTGCCCCCAATAAGGGTATCAGAACAAGAGCTGAGGCATGAAGGCGGGGGGTGGGGCGGAGAAGAGCTGAGGCAAGTTCTATGTTTCTTCTCAGAAACAGGGTACCAGCTGCAATAAAGAACAAATAATAACAGGAATCTAATCATGAGTAAACATCGCAGCCACAAATTCAGTGTGAGAGAGATTTTACAAAATAAGTGGCCTATATACACTCTTCAAAGGGCAAGTTCACGAAACACAAAGAAAGTCTGAGATTTGAGAAGACTACAGAGACAGGACAACCCCAAGCAATGTGCAATCAAGTATCTGGATCCTGAACCAGAAAAAAAGAAAAAGAAAAAAACCGACCTTAAAATGTGTTGTTTGCATATAAAGGACATTAGTGGGATAATGGACTAAATTCGAGGTCAATAGATTAGATAATAGCACTGTCTCTATGTTAATTTTCTGCTGTTGATGGTTGTATTATGCTTATGTAAAACCAAGATGGTGTCTGATGTCACCAATAGGACCTGAATTTCTGCCCTGGGTTAAGAAAAAAAGCAAAACACTCCCCATCCCCCCTAGCAGGGACCCCTTTAGTGGCCTGGTCACAGGCAACCTCTCTACCCTTGGTGCACACCAAGTGTCACAGGACTGGAAGCAGAAGGACATACCTGGGCACAGACATACCTGGGACATCTGATACCTAGCAAGGTGATACTTGGCCCTACAAATGATTAGGATTAAACAGGAGTAGAAAAAGGTTGCCCAGTCTGTCCCTTGATGCCTTGTCTTTTCATATCAACACTAGTGAAAGAATCCAAATAGATCCTGTCCAGAAAAAGAAGATACCCCACCCCTGACCCCCACCCTCCACCCTCCACCAAGATAAATGTCAAATCAAGACCACAGAGATGATCTCACAGCCTCTCCCATCCCTGTGGTTCCCAGTTTGCTGATTCTGGCCTCATCACCATGGCCAGGTCCTTCCTGGGAAGCCAGCATCTCTTAAGAGTAGCAATGTTTTAATGCTGTTGGCCCTGCAGACAAGACGTTAGAAACTGTTGATTCAAATGAACAGACAGAAGAGCCGAATTTTAGTTTCCCATCTGTGAGCTGTGGCTACAGCAGGTGACAAGATCTAAGACCATCCCCACTTCCCCTGCACTGAGAAGGTGCTCACTGGTTGCCGTATCATTCCCAAAACCCTGACATGAAAATGACCTGCTAATTGGGTCCCCAGTGCCTCCATCATAAACAGATATTACAACTGGCAGGGTAATTAGCAAGCTTCTGCTGCCAAGACAACCACCTTTTCTTCCCCCACTGATGAAGAAGCTGTCCTCCCCGACCTTAAGTTTCAAATCCTAAATATTTTCAGATGGAAGGTCTGCTCAATCAGAGAAATCAAAGGAGCAGTTAATTCCAAATCCGTATTAGAGCAAAGCAAAGCAAAAATAAATAAATACAAAGGAAGGAAATTCCGTAAAAAGCAAGCCATATTAATAATTTTCCTTTGTCTCAACTACCCAGAAAATGCGTGCTAGGGATCAAAAGCCCAGTAAGGGTCTCAAGTTTTCATCTTCTGTGATTACTGATTTAAGGGTCCTACAGGCAGGTAGCAGTACCTGGCACATAGTAGGTCCCTAACAAATGACACAGGTTTGGGAGAAACGAAGGTCTCCAAGAGTCTTCTGTATTGACCAAAGGAGATCTTGGATCATCCTTCCTCTCCCGAGAATTAAGCTTTCCGCTGAATAAAAGATGTTTTAATATATTTCACGATATGATTCTAATATTGCTTTTTTTTTTTAAACGTTCCAACAACCCACCAAAAGACCACAGACCAACAACTTAATGGTCAGTCATTAGTTATGACTGGGTGTTGGGGTTACAGATGATGATATTGTCCTCTATGTGCTTTTATGAATTCCCCTATTTTCTACAATGAACATTTCTTCAATAGAAAACATTACAAAAACCAGGGAGATTAAAGTAACATTCCCATTCAAAGGCAAAGAGCAGTCTCCAAACTCCAAAGGTGTGGGAAATCAGCCGGGGGGCGGGGTGGGGGTGGGGGGGTCTTGCTGCAGAGCAAATTCTGGCTCCATCAGTCTGGGGCAGGGCCGAGGTCCTGCATTTCCAACAAGTTCTCCTGTGATGGCTAGACAAACCCAATGGTGCTTTGATTGCCAAGGATCTACAAAACACCAGCACAACTCAGATGACAACCATCCCAGCTGTAAAAAAGAGGAGGACCACGAGGCCTGTATCAAAGCAGGGCAGCATCGGCAACGTCTTACGCTGAAAAATTAACGCGTTTGGGGCCCCATCCGGAAAGAGGAAAGAGACACGAAGCAAAACAAAACTGAACTTTACTTGAAGGTACAGTGCTCTGCTGGAAGCGCACATGTCTTTGTAGTTAAAAACAAAATGAAATTGCTTCTTATTGATTTTAATTTAGGTTGGAACATTTGCTGTCCAATAATGCGAGCAGAGAAAACTGTGAGCAGGGACAAGATATGATAAGAGAGAGCTCTGGAGGCCATCAGACACGCTGCTGACCTCTGGTCTAAGCAGTAGTTACAACATGATAGACAGGGTGGGAGGTGCGGACAAAATACACATCCGGACTCACAGCTCTGCATTAATCTCATCCTCCAGGGTCTCTTACCATTATGGACTTTTTATTATTTTTTTTAATTCCGCCTCTAAATGTTATTCAATTAAGTTTTACTCATTTCCTTACAGATCCTTTGGATTCTCATTTACAAAAATCAAAAGAAGCAGTTAAGGCTAAGTGTTATCAGCATGTCTCCTCGAGAGAAGCTGTCCCTAGCACCAAAATAAAACGCTTTGAACTCCTGGAGATAAAAAGCTCAAAACGAATGAACTCAAAAAAAGCGAAATGGAGGAATGAAGCCGTTATTAAAGGACTATTGCGGGAAGGCCAGGGAGATGGTTCCTGTCCTTCTCAATACACCTGGTTACCAACCCCGTTACGTATTTCCGGCTGACGCTGGTGCCCTTTGATTGAAAAGGACCAAAACCAACCCTTGGTTAACACAGGCGGAAAAAAGAATGTACTGAAAGGATTTGGGACATCTCAAAGAATCCAATCAACAGCCAAACAATCCAGCTTCTGAAAGGGCAAGGATCAGGGCAGCTCTGGGAATTCAGACAGCAGGAACGAAGAGCGATGTCAGTATTCTTGTGTCACTTGCCTTAATCCTCCAATTCCAGGGAGAAAAGGTATGACCATGACCGACCTCGCCTGGGTTTTGTGCCACCCTCAAAGAGGGATGGATAGAGCCCCCCGATCAGCAGAAGGTCCTGGAGGGATCATTACCCCAAGAGTAGCAAGGATGCTAAGAGCAAAAAAGGGTGAAGGGATGCCGGGCAGGCAAAATCAGGAGTGCAGTAATAATAATGACCATAGCCAAGTGCTTGCAGGGGACAGGGCCTTAATTCTAAAAATGTCAAGCTTATATGATCATGACCATTTTCCCATCTTATGGATGAGGAAATCGGGGACTAAGGACACCAAGCTAGCCCAGGACGAAGCAAGGAAACACGACAGTCTCAGCGTACAAGGCCATGTGAGAAAGTCTCTCCCTGGGAAATTTTACAGACTCCACAATCAAGTCCGAGTGCCTCAGCCTGGCAGTCAGGGGCCAGCCAATGCATCCAACATTGGCTCCCATGCCTCTCAAATCTCCACAGGGTCCACCTGCAAGCAGACGGTCACTCATGGCGTTCTGCCACGAGGAAGCAGCTAAGATAAAGGCAGACACGGGTCCATGTCCCAGAATGGCATGACTCCGCTCTTGGAATACGCCCATTCCCCCACGAGTCAACCCGCCTTAACAGAATCATTCCTGTCTCTGCTCACTAGGTCCCCCTCCTTCCTGTGCACACAGACAGTATCAGCCAGCCTTTCAGAGGCTTAGAGAGCACGTATATCTTTCTCATCTCTCTAGTGCTCCCGAACACTCCAGGGACTGAATCAGTATTTCACCATTTTATCATATCTTCAGCCCCAAACAGCTAGGCAAACTGTTTTATGGGCCTTTACCTTATTTCCCCAATTCACACACATTTTTAGAACCCCCATAAACATGAAGCAAAGTGCTACACACACAGGCGTTTTCACTATTATTTGATTTGAATCCATTCCTTTCTTTGCCATAATGTACAAGAGGATACCCTCCCTTTGTAGGTACAAACCATGACATCCCACTGGACAGCTCAGACATTCATTTCAGTCTATAGATTGGAAATAGCAAAGTCAAGATGTCAACAGCCACACCCAACAGTGAACCTGGTCATCTTTCCAGCATCTCAAGAGACACAAGAGTGTATGGTTAAATTCAACACTGATCCCACTCTTGTCGAACACAGGCAAAGGCTCCCTGGGTTCAAATTACACTGCCTTCTAGCTGCGTTCACTACCCTGGCTAAACTGTTCAAGCTCTCATCCTCTCCATGCCCTCCCAGGGAAGCAGTATCTATCTCAAGAGCCATGCCAAGATAAGAAATAATGTACTGAGGGACGCCGTTAAGCGTCTGCCTTCGGCTCAGGTCATGATCCCAGGGTCCTGGCATGGAGTCCCACATCGGGCTCCTTGCTCAGTGAGGAGCCTGCTTCTCCCTCTGCCTCTACTGCTCCCCTTGCTTGTGCTCTCTCTCTCTCTCTCTCTGACAAGTAAATAAAAATCTTTAAAAAAAAATAATGTATTGAAAACAACTTATCACTTTGGCCACTCATGTTGCTATCCTTATAATTTGTATCATTTATATATATCTCTATTTATTTATTTATTTATATATTTAGCATGCCCGGCCAAAAAACTTAAAGGATCCAGCAACTGCCAAGATGAAGCAGCAACTCTAGGTTCTCTCATTTACTCCTTGCCCCTTTTGCTCACTGCTTTCCCCTCCCACATTCTTGCAGCCACATACTCTCAAATAGGCGAGCACAAAGCTAACATCACAAGCCACAAAGAGCCCCATACCATGTGCAGGCTGTACTCACAAATGACTCAAACACAGAGTTTGGGAACAGAGGAAAAACAACCCTTGCAAACCCTTTCTGTTCCAAGGAGGGCTTCAGTTATAGGGAGAAAGACAACTGATTTGACCTTGCTTCTCACCCTTGAGCTTTCCCCACTTGCCATCTGATTAGCTAGTGTCTGGAACTAATTAACAGGTGTGGCGAGAAAGAAAGAAGAAAACAAACCTTGGCAACTTTCTCCCAGGGAACTGATGGCTTTAGATTTACAACAGCTTCTCCAGGAAGGAACTAAAAGAAAACTCAGTGAGGTGGGTTCATTATTCAAAGAATGTCCACCTACCTATTCCGCCTTTAGAAGTATCTACCACCAAGTAAGTAAAGTCAAAAATGCATCCCCGATTACCTGGTTGCTTTCTTGGCTATAGATGATGCCAAAAATATTGACAAAATACCTGAGTGGACTGAGCCCCAAAGCCTTAGAAAAGTCAGAATGAGAATGTCTGCTGGCTAGGCTCTGAGACTAAGATAGCAAGAAGGAAACAGAAATATTTTCCCTCCATCAAAGACATTACTTCTCTGGAACTACTCGGAATCCTCCAGGAACTGTACAAATCACACAGTACCTTGCAAACATGCCTTCAGCGGTTGAAAGGTATAATTATATCCTGTTATCCAAGGTAATTTACCAAGAGCTCCTGAAAGGTTTCTACAGCCAAAAGAAAATAATAATCTTTAAGTCCTTTGACTTTATTCTGGGCCACAGGAATAAAACACACTTACCCAGTAAGGCTTTTTTTCCTTATTTTTATTAACATACATATCATTTATTGAGTTTAAAATGCATTCTAGCATTTCCTCAACGTTAGTTAGTCAGAAGTCAGAATACACACAAAGACTTGACCCTACCCCATATATCCCTATGTTGGCCAAGTGGGAAAGAATTAAGACATCTGTTCAAGTTAGCCTTCAGTCCTCACTCACCTGGCCTTTTGCCTTTTCAGAATGAACCCGGAGTTCAACCCAGTGAGTGCAATTCACAAGAAGTGCAAAGCCAATTATCTATTAATAGAAGCCCGTGTTGTTCGGAAGAAGATTTCTGGCTCTGAAGTCAAGAGACTTGGATCCCCACCTTCAAAGGTATCTGATGCTGGGCAAGTATCTTAACTAAGCAGAATTTCTACTTGCGCACCTGAGAAATACAAGGATTTCGAATAGGGTGTGTCTGGCCCCTAGCGTGGCCCACCTGCTCATAGTAGGTGCTCAACCAACAGCAGTGAATGTTAGCCATGCTACACTATAAAAACACCTGGAGAAGGAGGAATAGCCAAATTTCCAGATACCCTCACTCTCCCTTGCAAGCAAGAATGGCTTGGGAGGGAGGTGTTCTTTCTAGAAATCAGGGCTTAGAGCAGAAAACACTATTCAGGAGTATAAAACTCCCAGACCGAGTCAAAGACCAAGAGGGAAGCAACTGACAGAGCAGCAGACACAGGTGATCACAGGAAACCTAAAAACGGAGGTGCCCTGATAATCTGGCAACAGAAACACTAAAGCTCTGTGTGGACAGAAAGGCCTGGAGGACCATGCTCCTTTACGAGTCACTCAAATCTGGCTATGCCAAAGAGAACAAGAAAGTCCTTGGAGAACTCCTTTTCTTGCCCCTTCCACGTGGGCATGCACAGCTGCTCTCCCCACCCCTCCCCTGGGTGTCCACGGCCAACTCAGGGTGCGTCCTGAGGACCTGCTAATGCTCCTTCAACACTCTAACTTGAGGACTTCAACATCCTTGTTTATCCCTCCTAAAAGAACTTAGAACTGAAAGCCAGATTCTTATCACCTGCACCAAACAAAGGGCATGTGTCCACCTTGTCAAACATTCCCTGTGAAGGAAGCATTCCCAACCAGACCCTGAAAAATAATTCAATAGGGATGGGTCTTCCCAGCCAACTAGCCACTTCCTTCCAGCATCGGCCACCCTTGCCCAAGTTCCTGACCTGCAGATGGGCACTGATACACAGGACCCAATGCTAGAAACCCTCTCTAGGCGGACCTGAGCTGTCCAAGAAAAGGGTATTCCTCTCTCGCATTTTCCCCATCTCCCACTTCATAATTAAGTAGCAGGTTGGCAAGTTCAGAATATTTACTCTGCTTGGAAGAGCCTCCTATTTTCATATTCTGTTGGAGAAAGAAACCAAACATCTTAAGAGGAGTATGGACAGCTCTACACTCCATAGATGCACCTGCTCCAACTCACCGAATCCACAGCTGTGTTAACGCCTGGACCAATGCTGACAGCCTGCAGTCCAGCACGTGGATCTGCTATGAACTTGGCTATTAACTAGAGATGGGAACTTGGGCCTCAATAAAACCAAATACACAGGAGAACAAAAGCAAGGGCCCAGGGTGCTGCATGAGGAAACATTCCACAGCCTCCTCCCACCAGGCAGGAGCGAACAGGCACTGGGATGGATTAGCACTCTTGACAACCCCACAACCAGCTTGCAAGTCTGAAGATCTCCGAGGCCCATTCTGCCTTTCAAACTGCTGAGCACAAACTCAGTCAGAATGCTCAAGGTCTTTCACGCTGTCCTGCATGTCCAGGGCAGCAGAAGTTGGCATTTTAAAAGCATGCAGGTCGGGCGCCTGGGTGGCTCAGATGGTTAAGCGTCTGCCTTCGGCTTGGGTCATGATCCCAGGGTCCTGGGATCGAGTCCCGCATCAGGCTCCCTGCTCCTTGGGAGCCTGCTTCTCCCTCTGCTTCTCTCTCTCTCTCTCTCCTCCTCTGTCTCTCATGAATAAATAAATAAAATCTTTAAAAAAAAAAAAAAAAGCATGCAGGTCGGCTCTGCAACCCTCCACAGATCCCACAATGCATAATCAACTGGAACCAGAAGATGGAGAAACCAAAGCCAGGAACTCTGCCAAATGCCCACTCAGGAGCTAGTAAAATAACAATAATGGCTGTTATTTTCAAATGCTTACTATCTGCCAGGGCCTGTGTCAACTGCCTTACACCGCTTTCCTCATTTAGTCCTTCAACAACCTCACGGAGCAGGGACTGTTACCCCATTTCACAGATGGGCAGACAAGCCCACATGGCTGAATGACTTCAACTCACTATCCTGATACCCAGACTAGTGCCTGCTAGGGACAGCGCCTTCCAGGAGGCAAGCCCTTCCACCAATGACAGGAGTCTCCTGGCCCTATGTGTTAAAAAGATACGGTAGGGGAAGAGAGGTGATTTGTCACACCAGGGGCCAGCTGGGAAATGCTCTTCTGGAAGGCGAGATAAGCCTGGAAAGAGCACTCTAAACCCTTGCTACCAGATAAAACTACAATACAAAAGAGGAATGCAAGCCACATATGCAATTTTAAGTTTTACGGTAGTCACATCACATGAAACGGTAAAAAGAAACAGGCGATATAAATTTTAATAATACATTCCACCTAACCCAATATATTGAGAATATTATCATTTCAATAGACAATCAATGTAAAATTGTAATGAGCTATTTTACATACTTTTTCCATATGTCTTTGAAACCCAGTGTGCATTTTACACTTAAAGCACATCTCAGGGGTGCTTGGGTGGCTCAGTCGGTTAAGCATCCGCCTTCAGCTCAGATCACGATCCCAGGACGGTCCTGGGATCAAGTCCCGCGTCGGGCTCCCTGCTCAGAGGGGAGTCGGCTTCTCCCTCTCCCTCCCCCTGGCCGTCCCCCGTTCCTCCACTCATGCTCTCTCGCTTTCTCTCTCTCTCAAATAAATAAATAAAATCTTAAAAAAAAAAAAAAGCACATCTCAATTCAGACAAGCCACATTTTGGGTGTTCAATAGTTTTATGTAGCCAGTGGCTACTATAGCAGACAGAGGGGACCTTCAGGGGGAAAAATTCATATCCAGGGAACAAATACAGGATTACTTGACGTCCTCCAAGTACTTGGTGTATTACCAAATACCAAAGAGTTATCCCGATGTCACTTCACAGAAGAATCCCTTTCACCTTCTATCCCTGCTGTCCAATTTTGGTAGCAAAAATAACCCTGATCAGGGGACCACACAAATTTTGAGAAACAAGCTACCTAAAGGCAACAATGAATTTATTCAGAGTAAATACAAGACACTTTACCAGATGTAAACAACAGGGGGAAAGAATCCATTTAGTCAGTCACACTTTTAAAGACTGCTGTCACCAAGCCCATACTTAACACTTACTTAAATAGCTAAGAATTCAGAAAGGTGTCACTTTGGAATACAAACAGTCCTACAGGAGCCTTAATCTGATGCAAAACCTCTGGGCTTTGAAGAAAGGAAAAATAAGCAACCAATTTTAAGTCCCTAAACCTGCATTAGTAAAGCTCACCAGTTAGCCTATGATGTAACCACCACCAAGAGATTGGATTTTTTTCCCCTTGAATAAATGAACGTGAGTCAAATCAATGTCATGGATCAGGAAGCCTTTGCACATGATACCTGCTATTGATACCTGCTCTTTCAGGTCAATTGCAAAATAGCTCCATGGCTTAAAAATCGCCCCTATAGCAGCAAGACTATAAAAGCCCCTTGGAAATGCTTTTCCTTATGCTATCTTCTAAGGCTGGCTAAATGTCTCAGAATAGCAGCGATGGCACAAAAGTCCTCTCCAGGCCAACTCTTGGCAAAGAATTTCAAGACCCAGTTCAGGTGTCAGCAGGAAAGAGCTTGGGGATCAATAAGCAATGTCTGTCAAGGCTAGGGCAATGAGGACCTTCACCTCAAACGCCAATTTCTAATTCCTGTGTAGAAAAACTGCAAGATAACACCGGGGCAAGAAGGAGACAAACACACACGAACACACACATGCTATAGACTTCCACGGACTATTTCCATCTGTGTGTGTACCAGGTAAGACGGGCTCCACGTTAACAGATACATGTACATCCTACCCACATAGATAATTTCGGTTATGAGATGCCAAGGGTAACTGTAAACCTGTTCCTTCAAGCTGGGGGCATACAGGGCAAATGGAAACCTAATAGCCATCTTTGGTAAATCTCTGTCAATAGAAAATGTTCCCGAGTAGCACATGCACCTTAATTTATCCACCACCTACTCTGTTAGCAGCAAAGGAACATGACACCATCTAGAAAGCCAAGTTCAAATTCTGATTCGGCCGTTTCATTAACTGTGGGATCTCCGCTCTCCCTGAGGGCCATCTCTCTCACCTCTTCATGGGGTGGCAGGGCATTAACTAAGAGCCTATTTATGCAAGCATTTCTTATAGATTTTATTAAAAACAGCTAGGCACCGTTTATAATGCCCTGTGTACCTAATGCTTTTCTGGTGCTTTGCACTCACAGCCTCACTGCATCCTCAAAAGGACTCTAGGAGGTTCAACGCTTATTTATTTTACAGATGAGAAAACTAATTTAAGTCACTGGCCCGGGTAAGTAAAGCAGAAAGCCAGGATTCGTGAAGTTGGGCCAGTTACTTAAGTTGATGGACAGACCTGTGCAATTCAAAGCCCATGAGCTTGCCAGTGGCCTGTTTCACCAGAATCCACCTGTCTCAAGTCTCATTTCCTCAAAACTGTTAAAGGTCCCAAGGCACGGTAAGAATTATTTCTTCAGGGGCGCCTGGGTGGCTCAGATGGTTAGGCGTCTGCCTTCGGCTCGGGCCATGATCTCCAGGTCCTGGGATAGAGCCCCATGCCGGGCTCCCAGCTCGGTGGGGAGTCTGCTTCTCCCTCTCTCCTCTCCCCTTGCTTGTGCTCTCTCTTGTCTCTCCCTCTCTCAAATGAATAAAAAAAAACTTAAAAAAAAATTATTTCTGCAGACTCCTTTGTTTCTCTGGCCAGAGTGCTTACCATTTCCCCCCACATTCTCCAGAAATCAGTTTTTCCTCCACTTGGCATCCGAGTGAAGGCAGAAACCTCAAGAACCAGCAGCTCCCCTTTGCCTCGGTCACTGGGAAGCTTCTCTTTTCAAAAGCACATCCTAAAAAAAGGTCCCGAAAGAACTCTAATGCCAGTGTTTACCCACCCTCTATCACAAGAAATAATTTCAGCAGCTTCTGCACAAGCTGATCAGTCAAGAAAATGAGGGGCTGATGCCTAAAACTGTCAAGTGATTGTCCTTACCCTCCACACGGCCTTTGCACACATGTAAGCAGAGAAAATGACTAGTTTGAGAAAACAAATGGATGGAAGAATAAAATAGGGTGGGCGTCGACTAGCAATGTGTTCTAGAAAACTCAGCTTCTGTCTAGCCAACATTTGGAACCACCATGCTGCACCAGTGAGTCTCTGTCTCATCAAGGCCATTCGACAAGGTTGTCAACCAATACTTTTCAAGCAAGCAAAAATGATCAGTTCAGGCAAGCCCTTTTCCTAGACCAACCCGCCCAAAGCCATTACCAGGCAATAGATCAACATTCATCTTCAGGCTCTATGGTCAGCTCAAGCAAGCTCTGCTGTCCTCTAGATACCTCATGTCACTAGGACTAGAACAACGGAAGCAGAAATGAGGTTGCCTACTCCTCTGGAATCAACCCTTTAACGCCTAGGGTACTACGGATGGAAATGAATACCAGTTCATCAGAATGCAGCCTAAGTTATTCCACAGAGAAGGAAAAAAAAAAAGTTTGTGACCATCAAAACATAACCCTGCTGCCCCTTAAGACATTCGACTCTAATTAGAATTTATTTTTGTTTCCAGCAAAAGATACCTCGGTGGCCAGCAACAGAAGGTGCAAATTTAGCTTCTCTCTCTTTAAAAGATGGGACTTCAAACACCATGACAATATATACACTCTGAATTCTTTTAAGGAAGAAGCTAACCTTGGATGTCGTATCTCTAATGATGATACAATCTACAAATGTGAGATTTCTGGAAACCATACACAATGATATCAATGTCTTATAAAATGTTCCCTTAAGTGTTTTAGGGAGCATTCATTCTATCAGTCCTCAAATATGACTAACACCACCTAGATACTGAAGACAGAGCAGACGGAAGGAGGAATGACATCCTGGTCTCAAAGAGCGAACAGCCGACGTAGGCTCTGAATCATATATGAGGAATTCATGTGAATATGCCATATACTAGAATGGCCACTTAAGGAAATGTGCTGGAAGGAGGGCAAAGAAATCAAATCCTCCATCTGTCTATGCCAAAAGCTGGCCACTTTACTTCACTCAAAGTCTAGGTTCTCCTATGTTGTTGTTGGAAAAATTAAAGTGGGATATTTCTATCATATATTAATCCATGCATGGGTATCATATGCAAAAAAAAAAAATTATGGCTCAAGGACGTTATGTGAAAAACATCTTTGGCAAGGGACCCACTAAAACGACATCTGCACTATTAATGGACTCGGATCCTTCTATATTGGTCACCATCCTCTTTAACCACCTCTACTCTCCACCACCACCATCCCCTTCCTGGATAGTTGGGTAACAAGAAAGTGACCAAGACAGATAGTTCTTAAATGATACATTTTTTTAAACAACTTTTTTTAAAAATTGAATAAGCCAACAGCAATTTAGATCAGCAACAGAAGTCACCATATTACTGTAAAATATCCAAGCAGCAGGCCACTTACAGAGCAAAAAAAGGACACAACCAGCAGAGCTGAGCTCCAGCTTTCATTGGCCAGACTGATAGGAACGAAGTCATTCCATCAGCCAGGGATGGTCTTCCCTGCAGTAACACAGATGCATACATCTACATTTACATACAACCAATCCAGAGAAGACAAAACCTCAAACAAACAGTAACAAAAAAATCTTTCCCTCAAGCAGAAACAGAAATCTCCCACAGGCAGATGGCAAACACCTCCAGGGACCAGCTGAGTGTTGTAAATAACCTCTGCGGGCCAGGTGAGCGCCCCATCTCAGAGGGCAGCCATTACTGAATTCAAGCTTACTGCTGTTGCCAAGCAAGGACACAGGCCCTAGGTTGCAATACCTTCCCATTTTTCAGGAGTAACCCAGACTTCTATGGGAAGCCACCATGAAGACAGGAGTTTTGGTCACCACTATCCCCACCCCCCAGGGCCTAGAACAGCGCCTGGCACACTGTAAGTTCTCAGGATACACTTTTTGATGGCATAAATGCAAAATGCCCCAATTTTTTAATTTCATTTTTTTTCTTTTCAACACACTATGGCCAAAACAGTATGGCCAGATGCCCCCTGCAGAACTCCAGATAACCCGAATGACTGGCCTGTCTCCGTTTCTCTTTTCCAGAGTAAGATCCAGAACCAACTTTGTGTTCTTTTTTTAAGACAAAGAATCCTGCCCCCCCCCCCACCGACCCAACCCCAATCACAAATCACGTTCATTTTAAAGGCCATACATAACTTGATTGGCATGAACAAGCCTCCATTTTTTTCCCTGAACTCCTGGAGAAATAAGGTTTAATGTTTAAAAAAAAAAAAAAACAGTTTATGGCATTCCATTAACCAAGATCCACTCACCACCTTGTTTGCTACTCCCTCGGGATACTCTGTCACAAGGTTAGCAACATAATCAAAGGGTTCATAGACAGAGCCTTAGGAAGCGAGCTCTCAGAGGAAAGTTAAGCAGTACATCTCAGAAATCACAGCATCATATGCAGTGAGCATTTGACTTGCATACTACAGAAGGCCACGACCTCCCCAACTGCCCAGCCTGGCATCAACAATCCCTAAAATTCCAGACAAATCTCAGAAGCCATTTAGTTAAGGGTGTGTTGGGGGGAAAAACCCCAAAGAAACAGAGGGTGTTGCCTAGATCCCACAGCTGGCTTGGCTGGCTCCCGTGGCTAGTTCTAAACTGCAGAGGAAAAATCCAGAACCTAAATCATCTCTTGCCCCCAGGTATAACTCCCTCGGACCTTCTCCTGCAGTCAAAAAAGGAAACAACCAGGATAGCTGAGCTCCAGAGCCTGCAGCCCGCACTTAAATGATATATGGGAGAATAATAATACCACAGTGTTAGAACATAACCTTATTTGATGCCCCAAACAAAAGTTCTCAAATTATAGACTATACTGGATCACTCCGAAGAGGAATCAAAAAAACTTACCGCCAACAAACTCCCTCTGTCCACAGTTATTATCACCTTATTGAGAAGCTAAAGTAATTTGCTGAAAGGTCATCTCTTCAATGAAACCAAATAAAGTCCTATACTAATTGCATTATTTCCTTATTTATGTGTGGCAAATACAGGAAGACACCTTTACTTCACCCAGTGTTTATGGTCCTCGCTTATATGGGAAAATAAGGAGGGCAAAATACACCAGGCTGGGTCTGTCTCTTAATTGGCCTTCCTATGTAATTTGGAAAAACAGTTTTCAAACAAACACAACCAGTCTGAAATTCAAAATTATCCTGACAGATGATTAAGAGAGACATATTCTAGCCACCCCCCACTTACTACAGGGTGATACCCTGGATAAATGACAACTTCGCTCAGCTTTAGTTACTTCATCCCAAAGCAAATATATTCAGTTTCTACTTCCAGGTAGATCAAAGGTACATAAAAAGCTTAGGCACAGGGGCGCCTGGGTGGCTCAGGTCAAGATTCCAGGGTCCTGGGATCAAGTCCCACATCGGGCTCCCTCAGCAGGGAGTCTGCTTCTCCCTCTGCCTATCCCCCTGCTCATGCTCTCTCCCTCTCTCTCTCAAATAAATAAATAAAATCTTTAAAAAAAAAAAGCTTAGGCACAGTGCCTGGATAATGGCAAGCACTTAGTGACTGTGAGCTAGTATAACCATTGTTCCCATTTTATAGATTAAAAAACTGAGGCCCATTTGCCCAAGGAAACACTGCTGTAATAGAACAAGAATTTCAGCCTAGGCCTCTGGGGTCCTAGAGTGGTTCCTGAAGAAGAGATATATCTATCTCAACCTCCCAGACCACCAACACCACTCAGCCCCACTTCCACAAGATGTTGGGTAATTTGCCCAAGGCAGCCCAACTACCAAGTGCCACAGCCAAGAGCACAGGTAGCTCTCGGCCTCCACACTTGCTGAATGGAAACACTTCAGGAAAAGCGAATTAAAAAAAAAAAAAGTGGAAAAGAAATCATTTATAAATAACAATTGCTTTGTAAATAAATCCAATGTGTGACTAACTCTACCCTTGAGAAAAGTCAATGACATTTCCTCGCTGATCTGGCCTGTGCTTTCATATTTGGTAAATTATTTATGGCTGTGTCCTCTATCCAAACTATTCCAAATTGATGCATTTATCTGATTTAAGTGTACTGTGGAGTTTACAAGGCTGCAGTGTGGTTAAGAATTCAACTACCTCTTGGATCATACAACCAGTGTGAATTCCTCAAAAGTATACCCATTGCAATATCAATCCACAAACCTGTTTCGCTCTCCTCGTTTAGAAAAATACTATCGCAGACCCAAAAATAAGATCAGTTGTCCTATTTTCTTACATGGAAGTGTTACATATTCCATGAACTATGCTTTCATTTCTTCTTTTTTAGTTGCTAGATTTTAGCAGCCAACTGTGTCACTTTGCCACAAGCCCCAAAATAGCTAAGTCGAGTGGCTGAAAATCGCATTTTGTTGTTTGGCCAGAAAACCATCATGCTGATTTCAGTCTGCAATAAATTGATTCGAGGGCAGAAGCTATGCACGGTGTGGGGCTCTCTCCTGCATGCTCTGCAAGTCTGAAGCCATGAAGATATGGAGACAGGGACGTGCCTGTGTTCCAAGGGCCATACAAGTACAAAATAAAAGCAATACCCAAATGGTACGGTTTGCTCCCCAACAGCAGCACAAAATTAAAAGCCAGAAATTACAGTAACAGGCACACTCATCCTCCTGGGTTACAACACAGTCCAGAAGGCCTGAGAAGAATCAGCATCCCAGGGTGCAGGACCAAGCAGCTCTTTCTACAAAGGATAACACCTTGGAGATTCACGTGGCACCTTTTAAACCTGAGGAAAACATTTTTCCCATTTAAAGTTGGGGACATGGAGACCCTCCTTTGCGATGTGAGCGAGGAGGTCTCTCAGACTTTGTTGAGGCTTTCTCATTTAAACCTCAAAAACTAACCATTTCACTATTTTCACATGGGATATCCTCCTGCTAGTCCTTCTAACTCCTCGCCCTCAACAGCAAAACCAGGTCCAAAACCCATCGCTCAAGTTTATGTAAATACTTCTTAAATGTTTTTGTTTTTACATACAGTTGTCCTTTTCGGCTCTAGTCTCCTCTTCCCATACACTCCTCTTCAAATCTCTTTAGTACACATAAAAATAAAAATGGCTAATGTACTGAGCACTTACTGTTGACCATGCAAAGTTCTCAGTCCTTTAGCATGCATTCTTGCTCAAGCCCCGCAAAGACCTTAGGAGTCAGGGTACTATCGCTGTGCCACTTCACAGAGAAAGAGGAAAAAAAGACAGGCACAGAGAAGTTAAGTAACTTGTCTAAGGCAGCACAGCTGGCTGCAAGACCATAATATTACATGCTTCAATATATTCAGTACAATTCTCCATAGCTACCTGGCTTAAAAACAAAAACAGAAAGTATTAACAAGTTTCAGGCTCCTACAAGACTTTTCCTTGCAGTGACCCTCAAGAGAAGCAAAGTTCTCCCTCAATGTGAAAGTTGCCTCCCACACCCAGTACAGCAGGAACACCACCCAATTCAGCTAGAGGGGCTTCAAAAAGAGAAGCCGGCCACATCTCCAACCTGGTCCACTGTCATTCCTCCACGTAACCCTAAAAGCACTTTTTTACAATGTTTTTGAAAAGAAGCTTACCAAGCACTATATTCATAAAATCTTTGAACCTGTAGAGGCCTGGCAAGCCATCTCATATAGGTTATATATTTTTTCCTGTCAAAACACCAAAGATTCTGCTACGAACGATACCAGGTAAAATGGCCCCTCCAAGTACAGGTGTCCCTATAGAAGCACACAGTGGCACAGGGAGCCCTCTAGCTACTTCAAGCAATCTTACACAGCTCTCTTACAAACCTCCCATCCTCTTCAGAATGGGAGCAAGCCACAAACGTATCTGTTATAGATCTCAATCATCAGTCCTCAAAATGAAACTCACCTACATTACTTCCAGATTTATTTTTTTTTAAAGAGACATTAACAATTCCATGGTCTTGGAAACTGGAGACAAAGAGGAATTGTAGGAAAAAGCAGGGAGGTAAACAAAGGGTTTTTAAAACACATGTCCTTTTTGGATTTTTTTTTTTTTTTTTTTGGTTACAATTCCTCGTAAACACAACCCTGCCCTCTGGAACCCCCCCAAAAAAGTCAAAACAAAGACACAGATAACTCTTTACCTTACAAATGTGCCTCTGATCTTTTAAGTGCACAGAAAATCGCCATAGTCCGGCATTCAGTTCTTTACAAGCAAGATGGTCATTCCCATTTCTCAGGCAGGGAATCCAAAGTACCTGATCTTTTCATCGTTTGCAAATACTTAGTGAGGACTTAATGGGTGCCCAAGCAACCTCATTCGGGGACAAACTCCATAAGCAACTCCCACTGCCTGTTGGGGGCAGGCTCTTCTCAACTGAACATTTCTTTTCTTTCCATGAAGCCCTATACAGTACTTAGTAGCTTTGCCTAAAATAACCTCTGCTAGGAGCCAGGCACACCTCCTTGGCCTCCCTCGTATTATTAGATACACAGGCCTTTTATTCTCCACACATACAGCCAAAAATGTAGTTTCAGTGATTACCACTTATCGCCTGATAGTGGTCAACCTGTACCAAAGCACAACAAGGGCTTATTGGGGAGGGAAGGGGGTAGAGAATCAAGAATTTCTGAGATAACTTCAGATAACTTCGGAAGTTTTGCTTTATGAAATGTGACCACATGAAGATACGCCCCAGGATGAAAATGTTAATCATAATTTTTATATTCTTGCAATTCAGAATGTACACCCATCTTATAAGCTTTACCTGCTTAGAAATACCACTGCATTATCCTGCATGCTATGCAAATAAAATATTGAATGGAAATTCAGATAAAAAAAAACCATAAAAGGAAAGAGGTGAAGCAACAAAGCATTAGCAACATTTGCTGTCTTCACCTAGGTAAGGTTAATGGTAAGTGTCCAGACTGTCCTTTTAGTTAAGAAGTTTCCAGAAAAACAAGGGAGGGAGGAAGATGGGGGGGTGGTCTGAATTAACAACTGCTATGGGGCATTTTTAATGATCTCACATGAACGGCAGAAGTCCATTCCAACTGGTACACCAATATATAACTGATTACACCACATTAACTTGGGAGTTTTTCAGAACACAAAGATGAACGTGAAAGGGGTTTTGTTTTGTTTTACTATCCCTGCACTGCTTCATGTAAACGATATAATCTTTTACTCGGTGAAAACAAGTCCATAATTAAGGGGAGATGCTTCACTACTGGATAGATCTTTTTCTCTTTTCAGCCAACCTTTCCTTAACCTTTCTGCCTCCAGCAACAGCAACTTCCCATTTCTATAGAGTCCTGATAGGTGTATTTGTATTAATGTTCTAACTTCATCAGCTCTGTAAGAGGAACACTGTTTAGACGGAAACATGAAAAGACTGTATACCACAAAGGGACGAAGCTTCAAGACTGGACAAAGATTCTTCATGTTGGAACAGAATATCTCAAGTGGGGGTTAGGGTGTGGGGGGACATGCATGATTTCTCACTCCATCCCTAAAGAGTAAGACTGCTGGTTTTCGAACATTACTTTTGCATTTTTCTAAGAAGGCCATATAGAATGTCCATCAGGAATAAGCATGTACATGCAAATGCACCAAGAGACGCTGGAGAGAGATTCACCAGACATCAATCATGGATCCTCTGATTCTGACACATCCAAAGTACACAGCAAAGCTTATCCATCTGAAGTGTTTCCAATGTCAGCCTCCTAGATGTAATGTAATTATGGTACAAACATACCAGAATCAAAGAGAACGGTTTCACTGAGGATGGAAAGAGAGAAGAAATCAATTAAAAAAAAAATTTTTTTACGTTTCTGCTGAATAGCTTACAAATGTAAAATACATAAAATGTTAACCCTCTCAAGTGCCATATTTTATATCCTGTTGCCGGCACTTAGACTCCCAATGATTAGATACATATGCCAAATGCTTAAAAGAAGTATGCATAAGATTTGCTTTAAACTAAGCAGGTGTTAGGGAGGGTGGCGGGGGACAGAAAAGGTTGAGTTCATAACTGCTGTAAGTGGGTAGGGGGATCCATAGGGATCCATTATATTTTCCTATTTTCATAAATCTTTCTGTAAGAGTATTTTTTTAAAAGATGTAGGAAAAGAATGGTACTATGCACTGAAATATGTTTGATAACACTTCTGCTCTGAAAAGTGGAAATACCACTCTAAACACTAACCGAGATGCGGGTCCCACACCTGCCATATACTGTACTGTTGTTGGGAGACTAAAAGCCACTGTTTCCGACTAGCTGGGGAAAGATCCACGGCAGGGCTGTTTCCAAAACCCTCCCAAATTACAGATATCCTGTATCCTGAACAAGAGTTGAGAACAAATCTAACTTCGGTCATCCCGAGAGAAAACAAACAAAATAACGAGGGATTTGGGGTAAGACCTCACAAGGAGGACCCTAATCCAACACCAGAAGCATCTTTATCCGTCGTGCCAACCAGATAAAGGCTTCCGAGGTTACAGAGGGCAAGAAGAGGGGGTCCCAAAGCCAACGCAGGCCCCCACCGGGTTCCGAGCGGGCCAGGAGCAGCAGAGCCCAGCGGAGGCCGCCTCCTCGCTCCAGGGCGCACCCGCAGCTCCCGAGCCTCGGAACCCGGCCGCGTGCGCCGGGTCCCCGCTCCCACCGCCGCCCCACCGCACCCATAAGGCCGAGCCGGACCAGTGGAGGTGGTAGGAGCCCCACCAGTGGCTCAGGGGCGCCCCCTGAGGTCCAGCGGCGTCGCGGCACCTTGGAAAAACGGAAAGCCGACTCTGACATTTTTAACTTTGCCTGGTTCCAAAGGCTGCTCGCTGTGCCCTCTCCGGAGGCACTTTTCCGAACCACAGACCCTCTTCCCCGTGCCTCACACCACTGCCCCTTCCCTTTCCGACACTCTTAGGCTCCGAGGCGAGGGAATGTGCTATTTACCTCGCAGCGTGGGCACGAAAAGAAAATGTGGAGATGAAAACTGTCCAAGCCCCACGAAGGCGGTATCACTGGAGGTCCCATTTTGGATTTCAAGCTTCCTGAGACATCAGGGAAAAGAAAACCACGGCCAACCCACTGGCTGCATACCCGAGCTAAGGATAACGCCAGACATGGAATTAGAAATTCCTCTTATTTCGCAAGGCTGCTCTCCTGCTGCCTCCCCCTGCCCCCATTAAAGCGTGACCCTTACAAAGCTCGACCCCACTGTGCACCTGAGCCCACTCAGCCGGCAAGTCCACGGCAAAGAAAGTCTAGAAGGAGCAACAGTCTTTTAAGGGACAGAGGGCATTTTTTAAAAGGGAAATGCCGCCCCCAGCCCCGTGGAAGCAGGACCCTGGTAGGCAAACCGCAGGCCTCAGGGTTAGTGTGGGCACACGTCCTCGCTAGCCATCCGAGCTGGGTTCCTGGGCAGTGGCAGGAGCTCCCTGCGGCTCCGAGGGCAGGAGGATGCGCAGAGGAGAAAGGGGGTGCCGTAGAAAAGACTGTGCTTTGCCTCTCTGCTCGAGGCCACCCCTGTGCCTGCAAAAGGGACACTCGCTGCCACTCCCCAAGCAGGTCCCCGAGGGCAGCGAGAGCGCCCGCGCCCTGTTGCAGGGCGCACGATGGAGCTGGGGGGCCCGCTGCACCAAAACCTTGCGCTCAGGCCGCTCGGGGACAGGCGGCTGTGACCAGAGAGAGCAGAAACATCAGGGCACGTTCCTTTTTTTTCGTTCAGATAACCCCCACCTCTGGGTAGCCAAGAGTTAATGGATGAGAGGGCAGAAAAACTGGGGGGTTCTCTATCCCTAGGACAGCGAGATGAAAAAGCGAATCACCCCCTTCTTCCCACCCGTTCCCAGGCTAGGGCAGAGGACGTGGCCTCCACTCCAGGGGAGGGTGCTGGACAGACTCAAAGGAGCTCAGAGGTGTAGGTGTAGGTGTAGGTGTAGCTGTAGCGGGGGGGGGGGGGCGACGAGGGAGGGGGGCGGCTGGTCTCTGCCCTTCCGGAGGGGAGAGGAAAGAGGGTCGGCCAGTGGAGGGCTGGTAGTGGAGGGTCGCCGAGCCGCACACCGCTACGTGCGGTGATGTATTATCGTCACCAATGGCCAATACCGTTCCCATCTTAACCCGGCCATAAAGGACCGGGTCTAGGTCGGCCAGCCACGAACAGCCTGTAAAAGGGCAAAGATGAAGGTAGGCAGGGCATGCGAGACGAGAAAAAAATCCGCCCCGGCGCGAACAGCAACCCAGCCGCCGACCACCCCCGCCCCCGGCGCCCCTACTGGAGCAACCCCGCGGAGCAGAGTTGCAGGGTAAAAGGGGCCGCGGGCCGGAGCTGGGGGAGCCACGATCTCCCTAAACCGCCTGCTCCCAGCTCCGCCCGGCCCCCGCGCCCGTGAAGGCTGCCTCGCTCCAGCACCGAAGGGCAGCCCCGCGTCCCAGCCCCGAGCGGGGGTCGTCCCTCGCCCCGGACACGAGTACGCAGGCTGCTCCCAACATCCCAATCCTCCACGGTCAGCCTCCAGCTTCCAACCTCTTAACACCCTCTCCAAATGGTCGGGAAGCAGCAAAGCAAGTCCCCCTTCCTTCCGAGCTCCTTCAATCCTGTCGGGGGCGAGAGGCGCACCCTGGGCCCCCCAAATCTAGAACCATCCTCCCCTGGCCCCAGTCTCTTCAACCGCCCCAGAGCTCTGGCTCTCCCGAACGGTGACGGATCAGCAAAGCGAGCTTTTCTTCCTACTCGGGCTCCCCCAGACCCCCCCAAAACCTGAGCGAGAGCAGACCCTTACGGCCCCTGTCCCCCTTTCCCGGCCAGCCCCTGCTTCCACCCACACCAACCATCAGCCTCTCTAAACGCCGCCAGAACCAGCGGAGCGGATCCCTCTCTCCTCCCCGTCTGCCCGGCCCCCCTTCACCCTCTCTGGGGTCCCCGGGACGTGCGCCCGAGCTCCGTGCCGCGGAGACAACTCCGCATCCCCCGCGCGCGCCGGCCAGGGCCGGGTCCCCTCAGCGGCCGGCACTCACCGGGGAAGCACACGACATAATGGAGCACGGAACTGGTGATTTTCAGGAACAAAATCCACCAACACGGTTCCAGTAACCTCCGCATGTCCGAAAACGCACATCGAAAAGAAGAAGGCAGGGGGGTAAACTTGTTGAATAAGTTCTTGTCTCCGTGTGAGCCTCCGCTAAACCCTGGCTCTTCCCCTGCTCGCCCGCTCTACGGGCCCCCCGCGCTCGGCGGCCCGAGTCCCCCTGGAATCCGGGAAGCCGCCGAGCGCCCCCCGGAAAAATCTCAAAAAGTGACCGGGAACGCGGAGCCACGCTGGGGACGATCCTCGGTGGAGAAGGGCTGCTTTCCGTTCAAAAAAGAGCAAGCCGAGCGAGCAGGGCGAGGAATCAGCGGGCGGCGACGATGCCCGGGGCCCGGGGCAGGCAGGGACCGCAAGCGGCGGCGGCGAGCAGCCGAAGATCCCCAACTTGAGTCGGCGGCGCAGCGCAGCCCGAGAGCCGGCGGGCGGCGGTGGGGCTGAGCGCGGCGCGGCGTCTTCGGGCTTCAGGCAGGCAGCTCCTTCCAGGGCCCGGGGAAGGAAGGAGGCATGTTTGCGAGCGGGGAAGGGGAGGGGAGAGGCGGGGGGAGCGAAGAGCCCCCCCCAAAATAGAAACGGCCGGAGGAAACGGAGGAAAACACAAAGGATCTCAGAGGGGCGCTGGGGCGAGGGCGCCTTCAGTCCATGCTCCTGAAAGTTGTGGCTCCAGCGCAGGCTGGGGAGGAACGAGGAGCGCGGGGCTGGAAACTGGCCATGCCTCCATACAGGAAGTAACATGTGAGCATGGATCCTGGCAGAGACTTTAAAGCCGGCGAGCGAGCGAGCGAGCGAGCAGGGGGCGCGCGGCGGCGCGCGAGCAGGGGCGCGCGGCAGGCACGGGGGCGCGCCGCCGGGGCTGCGGGCCGCGGGAGCGCGCTCACCGCGCTCTTAAAGCAGCCGCGCTCGGCTCCAGCCTCCGAGGGGTCTCAAAGCCGGCTACTCCCCGCGCGTGGCCCGCGAGATTGCGGGCTCCGCTGAGGCAGTTTGAGGGCTGGGGACGGCTCTGGCCGGGTCTCGGAGAGAGGAAGGAGGGCGGCCGCCTTCTGGAGCTGGCGAGTCTTTGCCAGATTCCAGTTCTGCTAGCCCTTCCAAGACGCAGAGCTTTGCGCGGGTTTGACGAAAGGTCTCTCCTCCGTCCGCGTTGCTCGCTTCCCCTGTGGGGAAGGGGGGGCTTGGTTCGGGTCTAAGGAGAGGGGGACGGCCGGCTGCCTTTCTTTTTTGAACGAGGGTGTTTCCTGTTCGGCTGCCAGCGCTTCTAGCAGCGCCGCAGCGGGGCGCGCCCTGCTCAGTCCCGGCTCGCACCCCCAGCCCGGCACATTCCCCCGCCTGGAAACAAAGCCGAGAGGCCTGTACACTCGGGCGGCGTTGGGATTTAATTTTTTTTTCTTTCTTTCAGGCTTCCATTGGCCGAGTCGGCGGCTGGGGACGGGGGGTGGGGAAGGATATCGATCCTGGGCTTGCAAAATCCAGCCCTTCCGATCCCCACACCCTTTTTCCCCTCGCCACGAAGGATCGGTGGAGTTTTTCCAACTCGCAGCTCCGCGGGAGGAGGGAAGGTTCCCGCGCTCCGGCTGGGTGGTGGGGAGAGCGCAGGAAGTGTGCCTCTCACCCCCGGCTGGGTGAAAGCAGCGCCGCGGGGCAGGACCGATTTCCTGGCAGCTACCCCGGGAGCGGCTGTCTCTTTAGCAATCCGGGAGAGGCGTCCGGGGGAAAGGGGAGGACTGGGCTTATCTGTAATGAGTTTTGTCTCTTGACTTTCGGTGAGAAGATCTTTATCGCTCAGACTTCTGAGCGCCCTATTTTCTCTTCTTAACGCGGGTGCTAAAAGTGGGGGAGGCGGGCTTTTGATTAAACGTGTAATTGAGCCAAGGTAATTTGCCATTTGTAATTTTTGCCTAATTTTTCTGCCTCTGCTTAAAAGCCATTTTGACATGTTTTTAACGTGCCCCTGCTGTTTCATCCCACCACGCAGGGTCCCCCACCCACCCACCCAAACATCCCCAACCGGATGCTAGGTTTTCAAATAATGTACAGATGTTCGGAGATCCTCCTGCAAGATGTGATTAGGGAAGCAGTTTCACACCCACACTTCCAAAAGAAAAACCTTTGAAAAGTTACGTTTGGGATTACAAACTAATAAAAGCCAGGAAGTTCCCGGGGAGGGCCCGCGCTCTATCTTTAGCTGAACAGGGGTGAACACCCACCCTCAGTGCGGGTAATGAGTTTGTTTGCTTTGGGATTTGGTCCTTCCTGGTTTTGTTGGAATCCTGACTCCCCCATAAAAGCTTGAAGGTCCGTTTTCTTGGGAGTGTCGTATTTAAGGGATATCCCTTTGTCAGTAGGAGCTTTGAGAGAGGTTAAAATGACCCCGGCGTGTCTGGCTACCTTACTAAAGAGTGACTGATAAAATCCGTGTAATTTGAATCAGAACAGAACACACCTCCTGGACAGACATCCCCAGGTGAATTTCCTCCTTTGCAAAATGTACATAATAAAAACTGCCATTTGTGGAATGCCTCCTACCTCCCAGGCACTGTGCTGACTTCTTTGCACAAAGTGTTCATTCAACAAATTGATTGAGCGCTGAGCTGTGCAGGGCATAGTAGGAACACACTCATGAAGAAAAAGGCAAGGCCTGTGACCTTTGTGGAGCTTACCTGCCAAAGTACAGGATACATTCTTTCACGGAATCCTTACAAGAGTTCTGCCAGCGGTGGGGATTATTTTTTTCCCTCATGTATGGACAAAGAAACAGGCTCAGAGAAGAATAATGGATCCCCAGCTAGTGAGTAGTAGAGTCGGGATTCTGAGGCCTGTCTGCCCTCATAGCTTGGCAAAGGCAAAGAAATGTTGGTTTGGGGAGACACTGAAATGTGAGTGGGAGAAGTGGCTTAGGAGTGGGGGAAAGTTCACATGGGTTTGGAGAGTAAATTACCACTACCCTTATGGTAGAGGATGCCCCACACTAAAAATTAATGTTGAATTAGATCCAGGCTGGTGACTGTCTTGGGGCCCTGGGTTGAAGTTTTGGAAAACACCCTCCCACAACCCAGGCCTTACCAGGCCTCTTAATAAAAATAGAAGTTTAAATGAATACCAAACAGGATGCCTTTTCATTCACTCTATGATCAATTACAGAACAGCTCATACATACCATATATACAACTGTATCAAGTGCTGGGAGCACAGAATGACCAGGTAGTGAACCCGACAATGCGCCCACCTGATGATTACAACACACACCCCTCCCCCAGGAGACATGGGGGGCTACAGAATATGGTGAGCACCCCAGGAGAGTTGGTGTGAGGGCCTTTGGGAGGGCCAAAGGAGGGAAGAGATACCCTGATGAGAAGATAGGAAGGTGACAGAGAGGGCCGGTATTGGTAAGAAATTACCCCCAAACGTAGCAGCCTCAAACAGTACACGTTTATTATCTCACAGCTCTGCAGGTCCAAAGTTGGGGTGCAGTGTAACTGTGTCTTCTGTTCAGGGTCTCCTGAAATCAAGGTGTCTCCCAGGCATTCTCATCTGCATCTCCGGGTTCTCCTCACAGGTCTTTCAGATTATTGACAGAATTCAGTTCTTTGTATTTGGAGGACAGAGATCCCTATTTTCTTTCTGGTTGTGCGCCAGAGGTAGATCTCAGCTAGGGATGGTCTTCAGGTCCAAACCGCACAGCCCTCACAAAAAGGCAGCTCACTTCTGCCAACAGAGAATCTCCCTACAGGCAGCTATGTAGAAGTTTTGGGAGTGACCATCCCATCACTTTGGGTGTAAAATATAACCTAATGAAGGGAGTAACTAACCCATCACATTCTTAGGTCTAACCCCACTCTCAGAAGTGGGGATTATACACCAGGGGGTAGAAATCTTGGGGACCATCCTAGAGTTCTACCTACCATAGTGCTGGTGGTCTGTTTTGAGTATAGACTGATAGTTACAGGTGATCAGTTTCAAGCCAGTCTAGTCCGATGGGACTTGTATCTGTTTGACCACGGGCAACTGAACCACTTTGTGCCTCAGTTCCCTCATTCATAAAGAGAGAGTAATAACTGCACCTGCTTCTAAATTGAGAAGATTAAAGGAGTTAAAAAGAGTGAAGTACTTAGAACAGTGTGGGGCACCTAATAAGCATTTAATAAATGTGCGCTATTACTGTTCTCTGCTCAACAAGCCTATGCAAGAGAGGGTGAAAATGTTACTTTCTGCCTGCTCAACTTCCATGTCTTTTCTTCCGGTAACAGCACTTTAGTTTTCCTTTGTCCTAATCTCTACGGATGGTCTTGATCCTTTTTCCTCCAGTATTACCCTCTGCCTTTCTACCTCACTGGTTCAGCATGGACACATGGCCCAGCCTTGACTATTTGGAGCATCACAGCCTCCTGGCCTGATTGAGTTAGTAACAGCCACATATTTCCACTTGGTCCAATGAACGCCAAACTTCTTCCTGGGTTTGCCAAATTGGATGACCTTAAGCCTCAACAAGAAAGCAGGGCTCCACTTGGGAAGAGCCTGCTTGAGAATGAAGCTGATACCCGGAGGAAAACAGAATGGAGAGGGGGAAGCCATCAGACCTCTTGATTCAATCACTTGAGTCCTTCAATTAAGCTACTGGAAGCCAGACCAAGCCCCTGGACTTGTCACTTACTTGGACTGATAAGGTCCCTTTATTCCGTGTGCCTCTTTGAGTTGGGTTTTTATTAAATTGAAACTAAAGACTTGAAACCTGGAACTGATTGCAAAAGATCAGCAAAATACCCACATTTTACAAAGAAACAAGCAGGAGCTTTTAGAAGTGATTTAACCAAGGTGATGTGATTGAGATAGTAAACAAAACGCTCAGATCGACTGTATCAATCATTTATTGTTACGTAACAAATCGCTGGAAAACGTAGTAACTTGAAACAACAACCTTTTTTTTTTATATATATAATCTTGATTTTGTAGGCCAGCAATTTGTGCTGGGCTGGGCAGTAGTTCTGCTCGTCGTGTCTGAGGTAACTCAATGCAGCTTTAGCACCAGCTACCAGAGTCTCGCCTGGATCAGCCTGGTCCAAGATGGCCTCACTCACATGCCGGGCAATTAGTGCTGTTGGCTGGGGCACCTCAGTTCTCATCCATGGACAATTCCAGCCGCCAGTCTCAGACTTATTCACAAAATGGTCTCAGGCTAGTAGGAATGAGAGCGGAGGCTATAAAGTGTCTTGAAATCTAGACTCACCAGTGGCATCACATCTCTTCCATTGCATTTTATGGAAGATTTGACTTGGTCAAATCAAGTCTAAAAGCCCCAGTTCAGGGAGAGGGAGAAATAGACTCTAGTTCTTAGAGGAGAAGCAGCAAACTCTCATTGCAAATGGGGTATGAAAACAAGGGTGAGAGGAATGGTGGCCTTTGCAAATTATCTACTGTTAAAACCAGATGATGCCTGTAGGTTGAATTGTTTCCCCCCGAAAATAGAAATTTTGACGTCCTAACCCTTAGTACCTAATTCTTAGTACCTCAGAATGACATGATGTGGAAACAGGGTCTCTACAGAGGTAAGTGAAAATGAGGTCATTAGAGGGGGGGCCCAATCCAATAAACCGGTGTCCTTACCAAAAGGAGAAATATGGACACAGACACAGACAAGTACAGAGGGACGGCAATGTGCAAACATATGGGAACTAGACGGTCATGTGACTGAAATGACACATTTATAAGCCAAAGAATGCCAAGGATTGATGGCACACACCAGAAGCTGGGAAGAAGCAAAAGATTTTCCCTACATGTTTCAGGAGGAGCACGGCCCAGGCAACACTTTGATTTTGGACTCCTAGCATCCAGAACTGTGCAGCAATAAATACCTGCTGTTTTAAGCTACCCAGTTTATAGTACTTTGTTAGAGCAGCTCTAGGACCTTGCACGGAAGCCATTAACCTTTTCCCCTTAGATGGTTTTCATGGATAGACAAACCACACTTGTGACCATATTTTCAACCTCACAAGTGAATCCTTGCAAAACAATAACAACAGAAAACCTCTTCTAGTCATCCTGACTTCAAATTCGGGGGCAGTGTTTATTTTAGGGTAAAAGAAATAAAGACAGCAAAATATGTTTATTTAGAAAAAAACGTAAAAAAGAAAAACCTCAAAGACCTCTAATAATAATGATACTTGTCATTACATGATGCCCTATATTCAGCGGCCTAAAGAGAATGAACAAGTAGTGGTACTGTTTTAATACACTATTTAAAAGTAGGATTAAGCAGCACCTGGGTGGCTCAGTTGGTTAAGCGTCTGCCTTCAGCTTGGGTCATGATCCCAGGGTCCTGGGATGGAGCCCCTCATTGGGCTCCCTGCTCAGCGGGGAGTCTGCTCCTCCCTCTCCCTCTGCCCCTCTGCCCCTCCCCTTCACTTGTTCTCTCCTCGCTCTCTCAAATAAATAAATAAAATCTTTTTTAAAAATAAAAATAAAAGTAGGATTAAATACTATCAGCAAAAATGACTGATAAAGCTGCTTTGGTTACAAACAGGAGAAGCACCAAATGAACCAATTGGAGCAAAGAAAGGAAGTTAATGATTTATATCACTGGTAGGAAGTTTAAGGCTTTGGAAGGAAGTTTAAGGCTCCAGTGATGTCTCCAAATTCCCTCTGGAGCTCTGATGGCTCTACTTTCCTTTCCTTTGACTTTCCTGTCTCGCTCCTGGTGACACCTGGCCTCAAAGAGAGATCTTTCCCAATGTCCATATTGACTCCCCAGAATGTATTTTGATTGCCCTTGCTTGGGCCCTATACCTCTGCCTGGACTAGGGTTATAGATGACAAACCTGGTGGTAGAGGCAAGGCTTACTTTTGATTTTTAGCGCATTAGAAGAATAAGGAATAGAAGAAGAATAGGCAGCAAAAAAGTAGCTATAATCTCATTTAAGCCTTGACAACTGTCTTCTAAAGTGGGAACTATTATTATTCCTATTTTAAAGAAGTAAAAACTAAGACATCAAAAGGTTGGGTAACTTGAAGTGACACTACCAAGGACTGCAAAGTAAGGCAGGGCTCGGAAAGTAAGTCTTGAAGCCTAGTTACCAGACCTAAAGGCTAAAGTCAAAGCGAAAATCATACTAACATGATTCACAAACATCGTAGGCCCAGTCATCAGAGATGGTGATAACAATTCATGAACAAGAATCTTTATCACAGTATTTCCAGCTAAAACTTGGAAAAAAGTAGATTTTCAACTATAGATCAATTGAATAATTATATAGCTATCTAGTGGAATATTATGCTCTATTTACAATGATGCTTTTGAAAGTGAATGTGTTAAAACCTAAAATTGTTTTCACAGACAGCATTTTCCACAATTGCAGAAAATAAGGGGACTTCAAATAAATAGGAAATATGTGACACCAATGGATTTAAGTTTTCTGTTTAGGATTTTGTTAGTGAAGGAAGATCCCAAATTTTTCTGAAGGGGCTTTTTTTTTCCACATATACAATGTCTCAGTAACCTAACCCCCTAAAAAAGTAAACAACATAAAAGGAAGGAAGGCAGGAAAGAAGGAAGGAGGGAGGGAAGAAGGGAGGGAAGGAAAGAAAGAAAGAGAGAAAGAAAGAGAAAATTCACATGCGAAATATTCCTTGATAAACTAAACGCTGGTAAAAATGCAGTGAAGGGGGTACTTGTATGCTGCCAGTAAAATACGATTTGGTATAAATGTCTTAAAAAAAATTAGTTAATCTGTATCATGAACCTCAAAAATACTTACAACTTTTGGCCCCAGAAATTTAACTTTAGTACTTTCTTAAAACAGAGATAGTAGGGGCACCTGGCTGGCTCAGTTGGAAGAGCATGTGACTTTTGATCTTGGTGTGGTGAGTTCGAGCCCTACACTCGGTGTAGAGATTACTAAAAAATAAGTGAATAAACTTTTAAAAGAGAGATAATCAGTGTCAACTCTACTTGAATTTAAAAAAATAAATAAAATGCAATACCTAAATAAAAATAAATAATAAATAAGATAATAGAAACATATTCATGAACGATTATGGGAAAGTATTGTCCATCATTAGGAAAAAGGAGGTTATTTAAAAAGAGAGAGACAGATAATCAGAAATAGAAATCTCTCAAAAATGTTTATAAAGGTATTCTTGCAATGATATTTATAACAGGAAATTATGCATAAAAACAATTGAAACACCTATCATTGATATAATAGGTTATTTCATAGAAATTTAAATGATGTTTATGAGGACATGGGAAAAATGCTTACCTTGCTTGTAAGGTAAAAATGGGAAAACGCATACATAGTCTTAGCTTAACTTTATAAAAAATAAATATATAGGGATGCCTGGGTGGCTCAGTCGTTAAGCATCTGCCTTCAGCTCAGGTCCTGGGGTCCTGGGATCGAGCTCCACATGGGGTTCCCTGTTAGGCAGGAAGCCTGCTTCTCCCTCTCCCACTCCCCCTGCTTGTGTTCCTGCTCTCTCTTTCTCTCTCTCTCTCTTTCTCTGTTAAAGAAATAAATAACCTTTAAAAAAAAATAAATAAATATATTGAGGCACCTGGGTGGCTCAGTTGGTTAAGTGTCTGCCTTTGGCTCAGGTCATTATCCCAGGGACCTGAGATCAAAGCCTGCATCAGGATCTTTGCTCAGAGGGGAGTCTGCTTCTTCCTCTGTCCCTCCCCCCATACTTGCTCTCTCTCTCTCTGAAATAAATAAATAAAATCTTAAAAAATAAGAAAAACAAAAAATAAATATATATATGTTATTGGAAGTAAATACACTAAAATATTTTAAATGATTATCCTAGGATGATAAAATTACCAGTGATTTTTATTTTCTTCTTTATATTTCTTATACATTTAAACTTTTCTACAATAAACTTATTTTAAAAAACAGAGACAGGGCGCGTGGGTGGCTCAGTCAGTTGAGCATACAACTCTTGGTTTTGGCCTAGGTCAGGATCTCAGGGTTGTGAGATCAAGCTCCACGTTGAGCCCCATGCTGGGCATGCAGCCTGCTTAAGATTCTCTCTCCCTCTCCCGCTGCTCTTCCCCTGCTCCCTCTCTCAAAGCACCACCACCACCACCACCAACAAAACATTTATGGTAATATCAACATCATGGTTACATAGAATGTCCTTTGTTTTTATCCCCTCCTCCAACAACAAAACCTTGACATTCATCCACAAAAAAAGCATTTGAGGGAGCTAGAGGATCCAGCACCATTCACAAAGTGTCCCAGAACGAGTTGCCCACCCACACATCAGGCAGTAGGCAGACAGACCTCAGTCTCAGCTGTGCACCCTGCAGTGGCCTGCAAACTAGCTCCGGCCCCTCTTGGCCACAGTCTGAGAGCCCATGAAAAACACTGTCTTAAACAATCACTTGTGGACCCGAGAGACTTTGTGGAAATTCAGATTTCCAGAGGAGAAGTCCCAGTACACCACCACCAGAGGGGGAGAAAAAAAGAGTTTGGACACATTAGAATGGGTATTTAGTAAAGACCAGAGGAGGTGATGCTACTTTAAAATGCAAACACAGCAATGCAAAACTTTAAGGAATATGAAAAATCAGGTAACATGAGGATCACAATAATTTTCCAGTAATCAAACCCACAAACATGAAGAATAGTAGATTTCAATACCCCACTTTTCACGATGGATAGATCACCTACACAGAAAATCAAGGAAACATTGGACTTGAACTATACTTTAGACCAAATGGGCCAGCAAAAATATACAGAATATTCCATTAAGCAGCAGAAGAATACATATTATTCTCAAGTGTGCCTTGATCATCCTCCAAGATAGATCATATGATAGGTCACAAAACAAGTCTTAGCAAATTTAAGATTAAAATCATACCAAATACCTTTTATGACCACAATGGTATGAAACTAGAAATCAGTAATAGGAGGAAAGCTGGAAAATGCACAAATATATGGAAATTAAACAAAACACTTCTGAACAAGCAATGGGTCCAAGAAGAAAGAAAAAGGGAAATCTTAAAATATCTTGGGAAAAAAAAAAAGGAAACATTAACATGCCAAAACCTATAGGATGCTGCAAAAACAGTACCAGGAGGGAAGTTTACAGTGATAGACTGTAAAAACGTTTTTTTTTTTAAAGAAAATATCTCAAATAAGCAATATGACTATAACTCAAGGAATAAAAATAGATGAAATAAATAAATGAAATAGAAACCAGAAAAACAATAGAAACAATGAAAGAGCAGTTTTTTGTTTGTTTTTTTTTCCGAAGATGTGAACAAAATTGACAAACCTTTAGTTAGACTAACTAAGAAAAAAAGAGGGTAGACTCAAATAAATAAAATCAGAATGAAAGAGACATACAACTGACACTACAGATATACAAAGGATCATAAGAGGCCACTATGAACAGTAGTATGACAACAAATTGAATAATCTGGAAGAAATGGATAACTTCCTAGAAGCAAACAACGTACCAAGATTGAATCATGAAGAAATAGAAAATATGAACAGACCAATAACAAGTAAGGAGATTCAATCAGTAATCAAAAACCTCCCAACAAAGAAAAGTCCAGGACCAGATAGTTTTCCTGGTGATTTCTATCAAGCATTTAAAGAAGCATTAACACCAATCGTTCTCAATCACTTCCTAAAAAAATGAAGAGAAGGGAACACTCCCAGACTTATTTTACAAAGCCAGCATTACCCTGATACCAAAGTCAGATAAGGACACCACAAGAAAAGAAAACTACAGGCCAATATCCCTGATGAAAAATAATAACAAACACATAAAAAGGATTCTACTGCATGAGCAAATGAGGTTTATCCCTGGGATACCAGGATAGTCAGTACATACAAATCAATATGTGATACACCACATTAATAGCATGAAAGATAAAATCATATGATCATCTCCATAGATGCAGAAAAAGCATTGACAAAATATAACATCTCTTCATGTGAAAACACTCAACAAATTGGGCATAGAAAGAATAAACCTCAACATATAAAGGTCATGATAAAAGCTAACATCATATTCAACAGTGAAAGACTGAAAGCTTTTCTTCTAAGATCAGGAATAAGATAAGAGTTCACATTCTCACCATTCCCATTCAACATAGGACATTTGGAAGTACTAGCTAGAACAATCATGAAAAAGAAATAAAAGAAAGACAAATACCATATGATTTCACTCATATGTGACATTTAAGAAACAAAACGAATGAGCAAAGGAAAAAGAGGAGAGAGAGACCAAGAAATAGCCTCTTAACTGTAGAGAACATACCAGAGGGGAGGGGAGTAAGGGAGTGGGTGAAATAGGTGATGGGGATTAAGGAGTGCACTTGTGGTGATGAGCACTGGGTGATGTATAGAATTGTTGAATCACTATATTGTATACTTGAAACTAATATATCACTGTATGTTAAACGTACTGGAATTTAAAAGAAAAAAGAAAAAGAAATAAAAGGCATCCAAGTTAGAAATGAAAGAGCAAAATTGTCTTTGTTTGCAGATAAGATCTTATATATAGAAAATTCTAAAAACTACACCCAAAAACTATTGGAACTAATCAACTAGTTCAGTAAACTTGAAGAATTCAAAATCAACATACAGAAATTAATTGCGTTTCTATACACGAAGTATGAAATATCTGAAACAGAAATAAAAAGATCTCACTCACAATAGCATAAAAAAAAAACAACAATAAAGCAGTTAGGAATGAACTTAACCAAGGAGATGCAAGATCTGTACACTGAAAACTACAAGACTTTGATGAAAGAAATTGACGAAGATACAAATAAATGGAGAGATATCCCATATTTATGGATCAGAAGAAATATTTTTAAAATGTCTATATTATCTAAAACAAGCTATAGATTCAATGTAATCCCTATCAAATTCTAAATACTAATAAGTGAGTTTAGCAAGGTTCTAGGATACGAGGTTGGCCTACAAAAATAACTTGTATGTCTACATATAGGCTGTGATTAATGGGAAACTGAATGTCAAAAACTCATTTATAATACATCCCCAAAAGTGAAATACTTAGGTATAAATCTAACAAAACATGTGTAGGATCATTATACTGAAAACTACAAAATGTTGATGAAAGAAATCAAAGTAAAGCTAAATATGTGAGAGATATACCATGTCCATGGATTGGGACATTCATTACAGTTACAATGTCAACTTTCAATAAATCTATAGATCTAATGCATTTCTAGTCAAAATCCTAGGAGGACTTTTTCTAGATACAGACAAGCTGGTTCTAAATATATGGAAAAGAAAAGCAAATCAAGCAATTATGAAAAAGAAGAATAAAATTGGAAGCCTCATATATTACATGATTGTTAAGACATACTATAAAGCTACATTAAGTCAATATAGTATCGGTGGAGGTATAGACACAAAACAATGAAATAGAAAAGAGAACTCAGAAATAGACCCACACAAATATGGCCAGTTGATTTTTACAAAAGTGCAAAGGCAATTTCATATAATAAGGATTTTTTTTCAACAAATGGTACTGGAACAATTGGACATTCACTGCAAAAAAAATAATCCTCAGCCTACACCTCATACCTTACCCAAAAATTAACCCAAAATGGATCATAAATCTAAATTTAAAACATAAAACAATTTAAAAATTTAGAAGTCATAGGAGACAATCTTTGTGATCTTGGGTTAGACAAAGTGTTCAATGATATACCAGAATGATATACCAATCCATAAAAGAAAAAAAATCGATAAATATGACTTCAGCAAAGTAAATACTTTTGCTCTACAAAAGACACTGTTAAGAGACTGAAAAGACAAGCTACGGATTCAGAGAAAATATTTGCAAATCACATATCCAACAAATGACGTGTATCTAAAATATTTAAAGAACTCTCAAAATTCAACAGTAAGAAAACAAGTAAAAATGGGCAAAAGATATAAAGAGACACTTCACCAAAGAGGATATATGGATGACAAACACATGAAAAGTTGTTGAACATCATAATCTATTATGAAAATGAAAATTAAATCATAATAAGATATCACTGCATACCTATTAGAATGACTTTTTAAAAAAATCTAACAATACCAAATGCTAGGTAGGATACAAGGCAAATAGAACTCTCATTCATTGCTGGTGGGGATATAAAATGGAAAATATTATAAAGTTTAACATATGCTTACCACAGGACCTAGCAATTCCACTTTAGGTATTTACCCAAGTGAAATGCAACTTATGTTTGCACAAACCCCTATGATTGAATGTTTATAGAGGCTATATTCATAATCAGCAGAACCTGGAAACAACCCAAGTGTCCTCAATGGGAGAATGAATAAGGAAAATTGTGGGGCAATTAAACAATAGAATACTACTCATCAATATAAGGGTATGAACTATTAATACATGCTACACCTCGGATGAATTTCAAAGGCTTTATCCCAGGTATAAGCAGCCAGTCTCAAAATTTACATTTGTATGTTTCCATTTATGTAACATTCTGGAAAAGATAAAACTATAAGGGTAGAGAACAGATAGTAATTGCCAGGGGTGAGGAACATAGAGAAGGTTTGACTATAAAGGGGCAGCATGAGGGAGAGAGCATTTGAGGTGATGCAATTGTTTGTATACTGATTGTGATGCTAGTTATACATATTCATGTGCATGTGTTAAAACTCACAGAACTATGCACCAAAAAGTAAGTCAATTTTATTGTATGTAAATTTTATTTTATTTTTTTTAAGATTTTGCTTCTTTATTTGAGAGAGAGCGGGAGAACAGGACGGAGAGGGAGAGAGAATCGGATTCCTCACGGAGCACAAAGCCAGATGTGGGGCTCCATCCCATGACTTTGAGATCATTACCTGACCGAAACCAAGAGTCAGACGCTCAACCAACTGAGCCACCTAGGCACCCTTACTGTATGTAAATTTTTAAAAAATTGTTTTAAAATGCTGGTTCAGGTAACACTGACTTCAGGAATACCTGAATTCAGGGGCTTAAAAGATGCCAGCAAGTATTAGCCTCTCTCCAATTCTGTGTCTCTTACTCCAGGCTAGATTTATTTCAAGTCTGGCCTTTACTTTGATAGGATTGACTCATTGCACCAACTTGGATCACGTGTCCATCCTGGCATTGTGGATGCCAACCATCACAGCCAGAGAAATGGAATATGCTGACTGGCTGGCCTTGGTCACATGCCTACCCCACCTGGGGATCAGACTGATCCAATCCACAGGGACAGAATGTGGGAGATGTTGCTCCAAGAAAGATCGTGTTGCTGTTATTAGAATAAAAAGAATATATGCCAGGCAGGCAGAAACAAAGGATGTCTCTGGCTTCCACCTGGTATTTCTTTAATACTGAACTATATTCTCTGTTGACTATGAGATACTTTACCTCTAAACCATAAATTCTTTGCAAACAAAGGCTGCCTTTTTTTTTTTTTAGTTTCCAACACCATTCACATTCTTCCCACATAGTAGGTGATGAATAGTATTAAGAGCATGCATGAATGATAGAATAAGTGGTAACTAAGTACATATGAGTATGTTTATAAAACTATACATTTATGTACACATCAAAAGCCTATAAAGGCACATTATTTCATGTTTCTCTGCAACCACATTAATAGCCACGTTTCCCTTCAATCTCGCTTCTCTCTGCTGAGGTTTTAACATGTACAGCTCAGCTTTCCAACAACGGCAAATCAATCATTACATCATCATCCATCATGCCTGAGTTCTCAGTAATGAAGGTGTCTTTCTTTCCACATTAGCAATTTGGGTGGGCAAAAGAGCCATAAAGATGTATGACAGAAGACTGGTGAATTGGATTAAACAAGGTTAAACAAGATTCCATTTTCTGGGTCCCTTTTTGCTGCAGGAATTTTGTTGATCCACAGAATGAAGGGGCCAACTGTTTGGAAGTTTTTTTCTTTACACCCTCAGAAGAAAATTGTACCAAAATCATTTTTTGCTCTGTTATTGGAATAGCAGTGAGCCAGAGAAAGAAACCCAAAACAATGACTGGTTTATTTTGAAGTTACTAAAGGAAATACTTTGTTTACCTAAAGTCATCATTTGTAGCAGCTGAGGGCCCCAGCTTAATTGTTCTGAAGCACCACCATTTAGGTGTGCTCACTGCCAAAGCCAACCGGGCTCCAAGTATCTCCCTCCACAACTTCTACTCTCCCAGGCCTCAGGAGAGCAAGTTGGGGGAGGAGCAGAGAGAGGGGGAGAGAGAATCTCAAGCGGACTTCCCGCTGAGTATGGAGCTTGATTCAGGGCTCAATCCCACGACCCTGATTTCACGACCTGGAGCTGAAACTAAGAGTTGGATGCTTAACCGACTGCACCACCCAGACGCCTCTCATCCACACTGTCTTTTGTCTGTTTCTGAGGCTTCACAGTGAATTCCCACTTCAGGGTCTTTGCAGTTGCCCATCCCTCTAGCTTGGGTTTCTTAACCTGGGCACTACTGGCATTTAGGTCCGGATAATTCCTTGCTGTGGGGGCTGTCCTGTGCACTGTAGGATGTTTAGCAGCATCCCTGGCTTCTACCCAGTGGATGCCAGTAGCAACTCCTCCATCCCCCCTAGATGAGAACAATGAAAATGTCTCCAGACATCGCCATTACCTGTGCGGTGGGGGGTGGGGGGGGATGGGGGGGCGCAAAATCACCCCAGGTTGAGATCGCTCCTCTGCTGGAGTTACTTCTTTCATGTCTTGGTGTGGCCATACTATTTTCATCCCTCTGAACTCAGCTTCAGGGAGGCTTTCCCTGACCACCCTATCCAACTGGTCACTTCCTATCATGACACACTATCCCCTTCATGGTAAATTATCACATCCCATGTGTGCATGGTCCTGTTGTTTTATTCCCTCATTGCCTTCCCCTCCATTGGAGTATGAGTCTCATACAGACAGCAAGCTCACCCATTTGCATTTCACACTGCTGGGTCCCCAGAACGTGGACTAGAATGTGTACATAACTAGGGCTCAGTACATACAATCAAGCATGTTGGGTTCATGAACAAAAGAGGGATGGCTTTGACACAGACCTTTTACCAGCTGTTATTGGCAGCTCTGCTACTGAGGGTTTCCACTTCTTACTCTTCCTCTTAAAATTTCTCAGTCTCTATCTTGGACTTTCAAGAATTAGTCTTCAGATTGGCCCTACCTTTTCTGCCTCAACCACTCTCCTCATAGCATTTCTGAAGTCTAACTGTCTTCTGCCTCATTTTTTAGATTCCAGTATAAGGAACATACAGTGTTATATGAGTTTCAGGGGTACAATATAGGGATTCAGCAATTCTACACATTACTCCAGTGCTCATCACAGTAAGCGAACTCTTTATCTCTGTCCTTATATCACCCCCGCCCCCGTAACCAGCAGTTTGTTCTCTATAGTTAAGATTCTGTTTTTTCGTCTCTTCTTTTCTTCGTTCATTTGTTTTGTTTCTTAAATTCCACATATGAGTGAAATCATATGCTTTTTGTCTTTGTCTGACTGATTTATTCTACTTAGCATTACATCCTCTAGATCCATTCTTCTGCCTCATTTTTACCCAAAGTTTTTCTTCCCAGACTTAAAGATCTGACTTAAATGTCACCTCCCTCTACAGGCTCTGAATGTCTGTGGCACAGTCCCCATTTCTGACTCTTAAGGTCACTCCCAAGTTAGTGCTCCCTTTCTCTCTGTCTCTTTCTCTCTCTCCGCCTGCTCTTCTTTTTCATTCATTCATCAAGCACCTTTTGTGTGCCAGGCCTTGCTAAGACCCAGAGTCCTTATAGCCCTTGACAAGGAGACAGACAGTAGGCAATTAATTAAAATGATAAGACAATGGATAATATTTGCATTGTGAGCCCAGGGTACAAGGACCTGGGAAGGCTTTGAAAAACGTCTTTCACATTGTGCTCATATGATAAGTGCTCATATATGTAGATTTCTTTCCCTTTCTAGATTTTCATGTCCTTCAAGACACTTTGTGTTTTCATTATTTTCATCCTTGTAGGTGCCCTCCCGAGCACTCAGCATGGTGTTTTTAATACAGCAAACACCCAAAAATTGCTTACTGAATCCATGAATAAATAGTTGCTTTTAAAATACTGATATGGAGAATATCTCCCCCCCCTTTAATTTGAATAGAAAATGCATTTTCAGTCACTTTATTTAGCATAAGAACATCTCTACTGGGAAACAAATAAAAAGTCTTCTAATTTATTTGATCCCTTAAAATACATAACTGGAACTTCAAATTGAGAAGAAGTCAGGTGCTTGAATGAGGAGTATGGAGAAAGAAACAGACAAATATTGAAAATAATTCAGATAGGAGAGGGCTGTTGAACTGGAAAAATATTAATGCTGTTAATCAATTTCCACTGTGTACCGTTAAGACTCAGAACAATGCTGAAAGCACCTGGAAAGCACATTTATGAAGTCAGGAAGCCATAGCAAACAGGTTGTTTTTTTGTTTTGGGTTTTTTTGTGTGTGTGTGTGTTGTTTTTTTCTGTCAGCTTTGAAAAACAGCATAAATATAAGCTTTTTTAAAAAATGCAAAAAAGAGGTGCTTTTGGTTTACTTTGCAGAGTCATGTGATTTATAGACTTCCAAATTGTTCCATATGGCTAAAAATAGAGGATCTGAACTTGTAGTTCATAAGTAATGTTAACAGGAGAGTTTCTTTCTCAACCTCAGGATAGAGGCAGTTCTTCTTGGCATGTGTTCTGAGTGCTGAAAGTCGGCAGGGAGAATCCGCTGACGTTCAGACATAGGGGCAAGCCAGGCAGATGGTGAGAAAAGAGAGTCTTCATTTCAACATAGTCACAGAAACACGTGGTGCTGGCTGTGATTTACAGTGACATAAAGACAATTAATCCAGAGCACTGGGGGAAGCAAAGTGGGAGGGAAATGATCAGAGGTAATGAGGGCTAGAAGTGAGGAGACAAGTCACGGATAACCTCAAATTCTGCTTTGCCAAGCAGAAAGTCTGGCACCAAGCAGCGGAACATGGATGCTGGCCTCAGAATCCTTATTTAAATGCCCTGATCTGTCAGTTTTTAACAAAGAATGGGCTAGATGGCCAAGCATCCCCGGAAGTGACCCAGCACCCAATGGGAAAAGAACCTAAGGTCTCTAAAGAGACTCAACATCCACCTAGATCCCCTGGGTCATTCACATCAGCCAGTAATGAGGCCCCATTTACTGCGACTGGCATGGGATGGGCTAGAGGTAGGCTTTATCAGCCCGACTCTGGGTGAGGAGAAAGGCTCAGAGAGGTGAAGTGACTTGCTGAAAACCACACAGCTGGTAAGTTGCAAAAAGAGAATTCTAAGGCAGTTCTTTCTGGCTCCAGAGGCGTATTGCTCATCTACGTGCTTACTGCTCAGATGGTGGTCCCAGCAGTGGCAGCATCACTTGGGGGTGCAATAAGAATGAAGGACCCGAGACTCCATCCAGACCTGAAAAATCAGAACCTGCATTTTAACAAAATCCTCAGATGATTTGTATGCTCTTGAAAATTTGAGAAGCCCCATGAGTCCTTGCTTTTCTCAATCCTTGCCATACATTTGAATCACCTGGGGGGGGGACGACTTTAAAACCAAAGATACCAAGGCCCACCCAGAACAATTACATCAGATTCTCTGTGGCGGGGGGTGGGGGGGGTGGTAGAGGTGGATATTGATAGTATTTTCAGCTCCTTGGGAGACCCTAATTCTTAGCCCTGTGCTGTTTGCTGAAGCTCCTTCACGGGCTATTTAGGGCAGAGTGATAAGGAGGTTGAGCACTTGCCTTTTTTCAAGCCTGAGTTTGTCTAATCTGATGGTTTTCCCCCCAGAAGCTTTTAAAACTCCTGGTGTGTGGGCCATTCACCATACCAATCAAACCAGAAACTCTGGCGATCTGATGGTTTTCCCCCCAGAAGCTTTTAAAACTCCTGGTGTGTGGGCCATTCACCATACCAATCAAACCAGAAACTCTGGCGGTGGGGGTGGAGGGGTACCCTGGCCTCAGTCACTGTTAAAGCTTTCAGGTGTTTCCCCTATGGAGCCATGGTGGAAACCTCCCGCTCCCAGTAGAATCTCTGGGACCTGAATCTCATCCATTCTAGAGGACTAACTGCCAGTTTGCAGGAAATGTAAGGAACAGAAGAACAAGGGAAATAAAGCCATGGGGAAGAAATAAGCCAAATCAAGAAGTGACAACCCAGTTTCTCTAACTAACACAGCAAAGGCGTTAAAAAAGGAGAAGACATCCACTATTCCACTTTCTCTATTTTGGGGAATGGATGTTCATATTTTTAAAATAATAATAAGGTATTGTTTTTTTTTAATCTTTGGGGGTGAAGCCCAAGAATCTGCACTTTAACCCTGTCTACAGGGGATCCTGGTGAATAACTAAGCCTTGAGGTCTCCTGCTTTGTAGCAGGAAATTCATTGTGCCCCAAGGCTCGGGTTGGTTCCCACCCAAGTAGGTTCTAGTATTAAAACTTCTCAGCTTGCCAAGAGCATTTGGGTCCTTCTACGTTTTTGCTAGGGTTATCTACACCTGCACTGCCCAATATAGAAAGCACTTGCTCTACAGAGTGTAAAATACATACCAGATTTCAAAGACTTAGTATAGGGGAAAAAAGTAAAATATCTCATGAATGCTTTTTATATTGATTCTATGGTAAAATATTTTAGATATATAGGGTTCAATAAAATCTATTAAAATTAATTTCTGTTTCTTTTTTTGTAGGATGGCTCCTAGACAGTTTTAAATTACATTTGTGGCTCATATTATATTTCTTTTTTTTCTTTTGCAGCTCAAAGAAGAATCTTTTTTTTAATTTTATTTTATTATGTTATGTTAATCACCATACATTACATCATTAGTTTTTGATGTAGTGTTCCATGGTTCATTGTTTGTGTATAACACCCAGTGCTCCATGCAGAACATGCCCTCTGTAATACCCATCACCAGGCTAACCCAACCCCCCACCCCCTCCCCTCTAGAACCCTCAGTTTGTTTCTCAGGGTCCATAGTCTCTAATGGTTCATCTCCCCCTCCGATTTCCCCATCTTCATTTTTCTCTTCCTACTATCTTCTTCTTCTTCTTCTTCTTCTTTTTTAACATATAATGTATTATTTGTTTCAGAGGTTCTAATATTTCTATTTAACAGCCTAACCCTAGGGCTCTGCTACTTAAAATGTGGTCCACTGACCAATCAGCAGCAACAGTGTCCTCTGGGAGCTTATTAGAAATGTAGACTTGAGAGGTGTCTAGGTGACTCAGTCAGTTGAGCGTCTGACTCTTGGTTTTGGCTCAGGTCAGGAGTTCAGGGTGATGGGATTGAGCCCTGAGTCGGGTTCTGTGCTCAATGCAGAGTCTGCTTGAGATTCTCTCTCTCCCTCTGCCCCTCCCTGCTCACACACGCTCTCTCTCTCAAATGAATCAATAAAAAAAATCTTAAAAAAAAAAAAAGAAATGTAGACTTGAACCCCATCTAAGACTCAGTCAGAAGCTGCATTTGACCAAGATCCTTCAGTCCCTACCTGCCCCTCAAGCTGTCATTTCTTTTCTTTTCTTTTCTTTTTTTTAAGATTTTTATGTATTTATTTGACAGAGGGAGTGCGAGAGAGCACAAGCAGTGGCAGAGTGAGAGGGAGAAGCAGGCTCCCCACTGAGCAGGGGGGAAACCCCCCCCCCCACGTGGGGCTCAATCCTAGGACCCTGGGATCATGACAGGCAGACATTTAATGGACTGAGCCACCTAGGTGTCCCCCCAGGCTGTCATTTCCTGAGTTTTTTGCACTGTCGGCAACCCTGTGTGGCTCAAAGAGGTCCAACAAACTCATTAGTCTACTTCTCTGCTCTGGACAGCATTCCCTAAGTATATCATCACTACCATCTTCAAGTTACCCACCCTTTTGTGCAGAGCCAGGAGACAGAAAATTCCTCGTTTAACGTCCTTCCTGCAGTTTACATCCTTTGATTTCCGGCTCTTGTTCTCAATCACTGCAGAACATCAGTTACTATTGGTCTTTTCCCCTTCATATTTCCTCTTCCAGGCCTTCTTCAGATTTTGTTTCCCTATTCTCATCTAATTCCAACCATCGTCTCCTAGGACCCGTTTCCAGGCTCTTCCCATCAGGGTCAATCCCCTTTTTGGAGGCATGCTGTCCCCTTCTAAGGAATTCGGTAAGTGCTAGGGTGTCACCAGCCTGTTCTTTATGGTAAGTCTGAAAATGGCAAGTGCCAGGCAGGCCATTTTGAGAGAGGACTTTATTAATGTTCCTGTCTTTGGAAGGTCAGTCAAAGGAAAAAAGAATAGGGAGGGGCTGAACTCCGAGACCAAACAGCAAACTGTGAAGTAAAGTGCTTTCGCCTGGGATGGAGTGGGTCCAGCGGAGCAAGGAGAGGGTGCAGGAAGTTAGTGATTCTAATTCAGGCTTTCATTAGCTTAAGTCACAAGCTTAGAAACAGTCACCAAGTCCAACTACCTTGATTTCTTCCAGTCAATGGGAGACAATGTTACTCTTTGACCCCACAGAGGATTTTTATTTTATTTTTATTTATTTAAAGATTTTCTTTTTAAGTAATCTCTACACCCAACGTGGGGCTTGAACTTCCAGCCCTGAGATAAAGAATCGCGTGCTCCCCCGACTGAGTCAGCCAGGCACACCTCCCATAGAGGATTTTTAAAGACTGGGATACAAACAAAATCAGCACCCTTAAAACAACAAAAAAACACACCAGTTTCCTTGTTCATGAGCAACACTATTTCCAATGTGGGCCATGACAATTGTTCCCCCATTTGGGATTTCTATGTGCACTTTATTGGTCAAATGGATAATACCTCCATTCTGGAAAACTAAATAGTTCTTTAAGCAAGTGGTTTTTCTAGAACACCTCACTGATCTAAACCAGCTCACAAAATCCATTACATTGAGTAAGTGACTCAAGGACCCTCACTTCCACAAGTGAAATGAGCAATTTAGTACTCAACAGAGAGCCCCTTCGTGACAAAGAGAAAATTTGAGTGCTATTACGCCCATATTAAAGCTAGAGATAGTCAGTAGTGGAAATCTTTGGAAACTGGAAACAAATTCACTTTTACTAAAGGGATCTCATGGAGAAAGTGGTTCTATAAAATTCCTAGTGCTTTTTGTTTTTCCTCCAATTTCAAAAACTTCCCTTATCTCCCAAGTCTTCTTAGCTCTGCTCAAAATGAACTCAGGCCTCTGAAAGCTAAGCATTATCACCACCATGTAATGTTTTTCTGCAAAAAAAGCATTGAAACAGTTACATTTCTTCCACAGCATGATAAAATTCCTTGCACTTAACATTTATATCTTACCCTTTAAAAATTAACCATATTCTGCATTTCCAAAACACTTTACTTCTACTAATTAATATCACAGTTGGGAAAGTGACTTTTTATTCTTTTCTCCAGGCAAACAAGCTGAGAGTTTAAGTGATTTACCCTTTGTAAGAGGAGGTCATGGCCAGAATTCCAGGATTTAAACCTGTACAAAGACCATTACAGCAATCTTTCAAGGATTTAACAAACACCCACGTGGTGATGTTAAACTATCTTTGAAGAAAGCAGCTGTTGGCCCAAATTGAGGTCTACAAGGAACCCTGTGGATTTTTAAGGATGAGGAAGATCTATATGAGGTGGGTCGACTTCTCTACCAGGAGGCAGCTATTTGGAGGGCAAGTGGCTGACATTTCTTGAGCCTGACAATATGCATAGAACTTTATGAACTTATTATCTAACACGTTGAAATGTGTATCTTATTATCTCCATTTTACAAATTAAAAAATAAAGACCTTAGAGAGATCTAATAACTTGTCTAAGATCGAAGGTTAAAATTTGAACCAAGAATCTGAAGCTAAAAACTCAAGTTCTAACCAATACCCTCCTGATGTTAACCCTGTGCTTATATATCTACAGAAGTCATTCACCTTCTCAAACCAAATATCCACACCCACTCTGCTTCATTTCCAGAATATTAGTCGTGATTTCTTATTTAAATTTGAAAGCCTAGTAGATTAAGTTTTACTGACTTTAAAGTTCAAGTTATTAAAGTAAGACACGCTACATCATCATTTCTATTTCCCAGTTGTAATCTGCATCTTAGAACAGAATAAATAGGGGCACCTGGGTGGCTCAGTCGATTAAGCGTCTCCCTTCAGCTCAGGTCATGATCCCAGGGTCCTGGGGTCGATTTCCGCATGGGCTCCTTGCTCAGTGGGGAATCTGCTTCTCCCTCTGCCCGCCACTCCCCTGCTTGTGCTTTCATTCTCTCTGACAAAAGGAAAAAAAAAAAAAAAAACCAAAACCAAAACAAAAAAAACTCAACCAGAATAAGTAATTTGGAGATAAAATGAATGACAAGGGCCTTGATCAATTAAGAGTACAGAGAGCTCTTATTTTTATTTATTTATTTATTTTTAAGTAAACTCTATACCCGATGTATGGCTGGAACTCATGACCCCAAAATCAACAGTTGTATGCTCTATGGCTGAGCCAGCCAGGTGCCCTGATAGCACTTATTTTTATTTTATTTTATTTATATTTTTAAAGATTTATTTATTTATATATTTATTTGAAAGAGAGAGAGAGAGAGAGTGAGAGTGTGTGAATAGGGGGAGGGGCAAAGGGAGAGAAAGAGAGAGGGAAGCGACTTCCCGCTGGGGAGCCCCACCCAGGCGGTGGTGCAGGATCTCACAACCCTGAGATCATGACCTGAGCTGAAACCAAGAGTCGGAGGCTTAACTGACTGAGCCACTCAGGTGCCCCATGATAGCACTTACTGACTTCTAAATCACCAAAAACAACAAGCTGAGTTTAGGGCATATCTGTATCTCAATACCTTTATTTTTATTTCTATCTATCATCTACCTATCTATCTATCTATCTATCATCTATTTTTTAGTTATTTTGTTTATTTTTTTCTTTAAAATTTTTATTGTTATGTTAATCACCATACATTACATCATTAGTTTTTGATGTAGTGTTCCATGATTCATTGTTTGTGCATAACACCCAGTGCTCCACGCAGAATGTGCCCTCTTTAATACCCATCACCAGGCTAACCCATCCCCCCACCCCCCTCCCCTCTAGAACCCTCAGTTTGTTTTTCAGAGTCCATCGTCTCTCATGGTTCGTCTCCCCCTCCGATTTCCCCCCCTTCATTCTTCCCTTCCTACTATCTTTTTTTTTTTAACATATAATGTATTATTTGTTTCAGAGGTACAGATCTGTGAGTCAACAGTCTTGCACAATTCACAGCGCTCACCATAGCACATACCCTCCCCAATGTCTGTCACCCAGCCACCCCAACCCTCCCACCCCCACCACTCCAGCAACCCTCAGTTTCCTGAGATTAAGAATTCCTCATATCAGTGAGGTCATATGATACATGTCTTTCTCTGATTGACTTATTTCACTCAGCATAACACCCTCCAGTTCCATCCACGTGGTTGCAAATGGCAAGATCTCATTCCTTTTGATGGCTGCATAATATTCCACATCTATCTATTTTTATTTATTTATTTATTTTTAAGATTTTATTTATTTCTTTGAGAGAGAGAATGAGAGAGAGAGAGAGAGAGAGCATGAGAGGAGGGAGGGTCAGAGGGAGAAGCAGACTCCCTGCCGAGCAGGGAGCCCGATGCGGGACTCGATCCCGGGACTCTGGGATCATGACCTGAGCCAAAGGCAGTCGCTTAACCAACTGAGCCACCCAGGCGCCCCATCTATCTATTTTTTTAAACACCAGAATTGCTTTATTTTCAGTAAGAGGAAAGGGGGAAAGGTTATCCAGGACATTTCATACTTGATTATAAGTCCATTTTCTTTAAATGCAGACAGTTCCAGTTTCCTCCACTATACCTTTTTTTTTCACTCTTTTTCTCAAAGATCTTTGTTTTAAGCCTTTAAAAAATTACTAACATCATTCTAAAATACGGCATCTATTAGTATTCAAGTTCATTAGTAATACTAAGATAACTGTAGAACTTGCTGTGAATAGTTTTGTCTATTTGATATTTATATGTGAAGGTCTCATCTTTCAACCCTTAAAGTGTTACTTTATAATTTTGACCTTGCATATTACTTCCTTAGTTTTGCTCATATCATCCCGAAATCAACAGGATTTTGTTGAATATGAAAAGTTTAGACATTGTAAAATGGCAAACTTTGGTTGAACTAGGCTCACTGACTTTCCCCCCCCCAAAATGTTTTGTTCTGAAATTAAACATGGTGTGTATATATGTCCCACCTTCTCTTGAAAAATCATAAGTTCTGGATATACTGAGACCATATTCACCCTGATAACTTGGCAGTGAATGCCTCATAAGATAACATGAGCCAGACCACCCAGTTAAGCCACTTCTGAATTCCTGACTCACGGAAACTGTAAGATAATAAATGCTTATTTTCTTAAGTCACTAAGTGTTAGGGTAATTTGTTACACAGCAGTAGAAAACTAGTATGTGCTTCAAATTAACCTAAGTAAATTTGCTCGTTTATAATTTGTATGTTATTTTCTTTTTTTGTTTTTACTTTGTTTTTTTTAAATTTTATTTTATTATGTTATGTTAGTCACCATACATTACATCATTAGTTTTTGTTGTAGTGTTCTGTGATTCATTGTTTGTGTATAACACCCAGTGCTTCATGCAGTACGTGCCCTCCTTAATATCCATCACCAGGCTAGCCCACCCCCCCCCTCTAAAACCCTGTTTGTTTCTCAGAGTCCATAGTCTCTCATGGTTCGTCTCCCCCTCTGAATTCACCCCCTTCATTTATCCCTTCCTACTATCTTCTTTTTTTTAAACATATAATGTATTATTTGTTTCAATAGATATTGATAACCTCCAATAATTAGGGTAAGTGAGAGCTCTAGTTCTTCCTGATAGTATTACTGAATGAAAAAACAATGTCAGGTGTCAGATCTAATTCTGCTGTGCAAACAAGCCGACACAAAACAATCACATATGTAGTCTCATGAACTCCGTAAAGTCCTTGTCTTTGTCATTTTAGGCTCTCTGATAGCATTGTGCATAAAAGGTTCCTTTCAAGGCAAATGTGACCATGTTGCACAGGCAGAATCTACTAACCTTCTAGTTGAATCAGGTGAAGGAATCCTCTCATAAGTCGAGATGACACAGAACTGAACTGAATTATCTACTTCAGGTGTCACTCAGGAGGCGTTAGGCTTCTGGGCTCACCAGATAATTATACCTCATTCATGCCAGAATGAAGATGCCTGCACAAAATTTCCTGCCAACCTCACATCATTTCACACATGGAAACTTATTTTTAACATCTTTTATGCTAATTAATAAAACTTCTGGTGCAGTTTCAGATGGAGATATTTGAAGCTCTTGAGGAAGGGGCTTCTCTGGTGTGCTGATTTCCTGATGAAGGTCCTTTCGATGCTGACTGAACGTAGACTCTTGATTAGGACATTTTGACTTCACCACACCTAGATGGTGGTGCACATACAGAACACATGTGTCTTAATGTCTCCCCCTTTTTTCCCCCCTTAAGTAACTTTCCCAAGCTCACAAAACTATTGTTAGAGTCAGGGTTTGAGATGACATTTGTTTTGCTCCGAAGTTCATCCTCTGTATTATGTCTTTTTTTATTCAGTGTATTTAAACTAAAAAGATAAAGAAAGTTCACCCATTTCTCCCATCCTCCCACCTCCAGCAACCGCCAATCTCTTCCATCTGTGAGTTTTTTTTATTTGTTTATTGATTGATTGATTGATTCTACATATAAGTGAGATCATTTGGTATTTGTCTTTCTGTGTCTCCCTTATTTCACTTCGCATAGTGCCTTTAATGTCCATCCATGTTGTTGCAAATGGCAAGATTTCATTTTTTTTATGACTGAATAATATTCCTTTGTATATATATGCCACGACCTCCTTACCCATCCATCCACTGGTGGGCACTTAGGTTGTTTCCATAGCTTGGCTACTGTAAATACTGCTGCAATGAACTTGGGGGTGCAGATAGCTTTTCAAGTTGGTGTTTTTGTTTTCATTGGGTATATACCAAGAAGTGGACTTGCTGGTTCATGTGATAGTTATATTTTTAATTTTTTGAGGAAATCCCAGACTGTTTTCCACAGTGGCTTCAGCAATTTATATTCCGACCAACAATGCACAAGGGTTTCCTTTTCTCCACATCCTTGCCAACACTTGTTATTTCTTTTTTTTTTTTTAAGATTTTATTTATTTGACAGAGAAAGACACAGCGAGAGAGGGAACACAAGCAGGGGGAGTGAGAGAGGGAGAAGCAGGCTTCCCGCGGAGCGGGGAGCCCCATGTGGGGCTCGATCCCAGGACCCTGGGTTCATGACCTGAGCTGAAGGCAGAAGCTTAATGACTGAGCCACCCAGGTGCCCCAACACTTGTTATTTCTTGTCTCACTGATAATATTTATTCTAACAGGAATGAGATGATATCTCATTGTGCTTTTGATCTAAATTTCCCTGATGACTAATGATGCAGGGTGTCTTTTCGTGTACCTGTTGGCCATCTATATGTTTTTGGAAAAATGTCTTCAGATTTTTTGTCCATCTTTAAATCGGATTGCTTGTTGTTGTTGTTGTTGTTGTTTTGGTTTTTGGTTTTTGGTTTTTGCTAGTGCATTGTATGACTTCTTTATACATTTGGGAGATTAGCCCCTTATCAGATACATCTTATTTGCAAATATTTCCTCCCATTCTGCAGGTTGCCTTTTGAATTTGTGGATGGTTTCCTTTGCTGTGCAGAAGCTTGTTAATTTGATGTGGCCCCACTTGTTTATTTTTGCTTTTGGTGTCAGATTTGAAAAATCATCACCAAGACCTAAGTCAGGGAGCTTTCCACCTATCTTTTCTTCTAGGAGTTTTATGATTTCATGTCTTACATTCCAGTTTTTTAGACTTTTTGAGTTATTATTATTATTATTACTTGTATAGTGTAAGATAACGTTTTTTTTTATTTTGTTGCCAAGACCTTATTGTTCAGACTTGCACCAGAACCCATGTCTAAGCCACCCTCTTGGCAACACGATAGACTTTTGCTAATCCTATTAGGTTACTCCCCCACTGTTCCTATGAGGAAAGAGTTTGCCTCACTGAGTCCATGAGATGGGCACACAAATGAAACTGAGTCCTTACCAAAGAGAAAGAAAGGTAGTGGGGCAGACAAAGAAGGAATGCTTGGTAAATATGGACCTGCCACCTCCATTCTGAATGCCTTCCTCATCTCTAAATTCTGTCTCATTTCTAGCTTCATCCATTTCTGAGGGAATCCAATTTATAAACAATGCTGGGGACCACATATTCTTAGATGAAAAAGGAAACCATATGGCGCAGTATGATATCTGGAATGCTGTGAATGTTCCTGCTGGTCTTGGGCTACTGCTAAAAGTAGGGGAGTTTGTCGCCAACAGTCCACATGGCCAAGGCTTGGTTATCGATGAAGAAATGATAGAATGGCCCATGTTTGTGTGTGCGAAGCAGGGCTCAGTAAGAATAGAGACAGAAGCCAGGAGGAGTTATCGACTCTTTCTTTGTTTTTTTTAAAGATTTTATTTATTTATTTGAGAGAGAGAATGAGATAGAGAGAGTATGAGAGGGAAGAGGGTCAGAGGGAGAAGCAGACTCCCTGCTGAGCAGGGAGCCCGATGCGGGACTCGATCCCGGGACTCCAGGATCGTGACCTGAGCCGAAGGCAGTCACTTAACCGACTGAGCCACCCAGGCGCCCTTATTGACTCTTTCAAGAAGGAAAAGGTATCTGGGGGTTTTCTCGGTGTTCCCCTTTTCTTTCTTTCTTTCTTTTCTTTCTTTCTTTCTTTCTTTCTTTCTTTCTTTCTTTCTTTCTTTCTTTCTTTTCTTTCTTTCTTTCTTTCTTTCTTTCTTTCTTTCTTTCTTTCTTTCTTTCTTTCTTTCTTTCTTTCTTTCTTCTTTCCCTTCCTTCTTTCTTTCTTCTTTTCTTTCCTTTCTTTCTTCCTTCCTTCCTTCCTTCCTTCCTTCCTTCCTTCCT
>NW_027397077.1:17268952-17321260 GCF_003265705.2 Callorhinus ursinus | reverse complement strand
TCCTTCCTTCCTTCCTTCCTTCTTTTCTTTCATTTCTTTTCTTCTTTTAAGAATATTATGTTTCCAGTATTCATTCTGTGTTTCAGGCAAAGGTGCTTCATCTCACAAGGTATGGGGATTTTTTGTTTTGTTTTTATTTTTTTTATTGAGATCTAGTTGACACACAATGTTACATTAGTTTCAGGTGTACAACACAGTGATTGGACAAGTCTAGACCATCTGCTGTGCTCACCACACGTGTAGCTACCCTCCTCCACCAGGCAGTGCTATTCCAATGCCATCTATCTATATACTCCTGGTGTTCTCAGCGCTGCTTCTGCCCCCACTCCATGTAGGAGGCTATCTCTTGTGCCCCATGTCCATGGGACTTCCTTCCTGATCTCTGAGTCTGTTATTCAAAATTCCTCTTCCGTCCAAAAGCTGCCCCCAAATCTGGGCTCACATCCTTTCACTCTACTATGTATCTGCTGACATATTTTGAAACAAGTTATAGACAATATAAAAATAGATGTGTGAGAAAACAACAATCAATGATAGCCTCCAAATTAATTACCAGGCAAGGTACCTCAGAGGTGACTTAACTGAAAGGCTCACAAACCAAATTAAGATGTTCAATTCATATGGTTAATTGAAGCAATTTAAAATACACATTTCAGGGGTGCCTGGGTAGCTCAGTCAGTTAAGCATCCGGCTCTTGGTTTTGGCTTAGGTCATGATCTCAGGGTCGTGAGATGGAGCCCTGGGTCAGGCTCCGCGCTCAGCAGGGAGTCAGCTTGAGATTTTTCTTCCTCTCTTTCTGCCCCTCCTCTGCTCATGCTTTCTCTCTCTCTCTCAAATAAATAGATAAATTTTAAAACAAAATAAAATACACATTGCAAAGCTAGGAAGAAGAAATGGGATAAGTCAACATATTTATTTATTTATTTATTTTTTTTTTTAAAGATTTTATTTATTTATTTGACAGCGAGAGAGGGAACACAAGCAGGGGGAGTGGGAGAGGGAGAAGCAGGCCTCCCGCTGAGCAGGGAGCCCGACGCGGGACCCGATCCCAGGACGCTGGGATCATGACCTGAGCCGAAGGCAGACGCTCAACGACTGAGCCACCCAGGCGCCCCATAAGTCAACATATTTAATATAGGGTACTAATGGGGTGAAAGGCCCACACTATCTGAATTCTGGAGATGTTTGCATATTTTCTCTCCCTCTCTGTCTCTCTCTGCCACGTCAGTCTTCCCAGCGATGGTGTGTTTACAAGGATGAGAAGTGAGTTTTGAGCACCCAACAGACCTAAGTTACCTGCAATCATAAAACACACTTGCTCTATTGGAAACACATACCCTGTCAAGCACCACTGGTCAACATCCGTAGCTTGCCAAAAAGCCAGATGAGGAGCCATCATTGCTTCTTGGGCAGAAACCCTGGTATCAGGATGAGTATCAGCAACAGGAGCCAATTTAAGACCTCATAGATTGAATATTGTGCGCTTCATGTACTTGGAGGCAACCATCACATTAATGTAATTTCCTTACACAGCATCCTTTTAAAAAATCTCCTTCTTAATGTGTGTAGCAGAAATATTTGGAGCCTCTTGTTTTGTCCATCCCTTCCTGTGTATGTTGGCACATGTATTCCTCCACTTAGTTTATCTATGTCTCATGTGACTCACAAGCTACTTGTTTCTTTGTTTAGTTTCATCTCCTTTCCCTATTTGCTTCTCTTATTTTCCATTGCAGAAGTGAATAATCTTAAATAATACAGCAAACACACATTACAAGAGCTTATCATAGAATTAAGAGATTTTGAAAAAAAATTTGGTTTTAGAAATGATGATGGAACCTATTATACAAAATTCATTTAGCTTATCTATCTTTGGAAATAGCCAAGGGAAAAACTTTTCATTGGTGGTTTGTTTATCTAGGGATTTTTACCTCTAAAAAGAGAGGGCTTTCAGGAAAGCAGACATTGTAGAATTAAATTTTAAGTGGGTTTGTGAAAATGAAAATTGGAGATGGCTAATTCAATTAATTTCTATTCATGCCATCAGTGAGACAGAAACTCTGAGCATCATATCAGATGTAAGAAATCAAGTGAAGCAGGACTTGGGAAACCAAACGGCTTTCCCAGAATTCAGCTTCGAGAACCACAAAAATAGTCTTGGTTGAGTTGTGTTGACAAGCTCAGCAGCCCCAAGACCTCTGGTTCCTTTATGAGGTCCGCACCGGCCACAAACACATTCCACAAGGGGGAGCCGATTTGCCTAAATGAGTGAGTTACTTCACTTCATAAATCACTCTGCTGGTAATTCACCTGTTTTTGTTGAAACTCCGAGCTCTTTCAGCCACCTCCGACAATTCTGAATTGAATTAAAAAACAAAAACAAAAAACAGGCTCCCTTGGAGTGAAAGAAACCGTAAGAGTGGAAAGCAGTTACAAATAGGTTTTACTATTACAGAATCTTATAAATGGGTCCCCAGGACAAGATTCAACTGGGCAGTTTATTGAAATGCACGTTTCTGGGCTTCACCCGAGATCTAACCTATTGAATTAAAATCTCAAGGGCTGGGGCCAGGAATCTGCATTTTTAACAAGCTGCACAAGAGGTTCTTTTCACACTGAATTTTTTTTAATTTTTTATTGTTATGTTAATCACCATACATCATTAGTTTTTGATGTAGTGTTCCACGATTCACTGTTTGTGCATAACACCCAGTGCTCCACGCAGAACGTACCCTCTTTAATACCCATCACCAGGCTAACCCATCCCCCCAACCCCCTCCCCTCTAGAACCCTCAGTTTGTTTTTCAGAGTCCATCGTCTCTCATGGTTCGTCTTCCACACTGAATTTTGATCAGCAGAACTAGGGAATTGTTTTGACAACACTCACAAGGATGGAGTAATCTTGTTTGGATTTGTGTGGAAGTTAAAGTTCCTTCTTGTAAGTTTGCCCCTTTGCAATTAAAAACACAACTGAGTGCAGCTGAATTGCAATGAATATTTTTTCCATCCTTATTAATAAGGATGATAAGAGAGTGGACCAGTTTTTTATTTTATTTTATTTTTTAATGATTTTATTTATTTACTTGACACAGAGAGAGAGACAGTGAGAGAGGGAACACAAGCAGGGGGAGTGGGAGAGGGAGAAACAGGCTTCCCGCTGAGCAGGGAGCCCGATGTGGGGCTCGATCCCAGGACCCTGGGATCATGACCTGAGCTGAAGGCAGATGCTTAACCGACTGAGCCACCCAGGCACCCCACCAGTTTTTTAAAAACCTCATCATGTGACACCTGTAGAATATTTGGGATACTTGGATATATTTGGGTTTTGATAACCCTTTTCAGTTGAGTTTGAATGGCAGAAGAAGTTGGAACCTAATTTCCTTTAGAGTAGAATTTACTCCTCCCAACTCAAAGCCTAATGATTTTTAAAAGACCCGAGATTATTTCCAAATTGAGATTGGCTCTCCTTAAATGCCAAGTTCACCCTATACTCCTTGCTATCTCTTCCGCTCCCATTTGTCTCATTCATACTTGATTCGTCACCAAATCATCAACCTATGTGGGCTTTGGAATCCTCATCTGTAAAGTGGGAATAATGACAGGGCATACCAACCACTGTTTTCATGAAGATTAACAAAAGCCACTAAAACACCCCCCTGATTTGCAGGCTTGAATTTCCTTCTTATGCTGTAGCCACCAACAGTGCAACTCATCCTCATCAATGTCCAGGCAATTGGCTGAAAGCTATTTTTTTGAGAGAAAATGGTAAGTAAGAACCAATAACCTTTCACTTATCCATTTGTCTCAAGGGGTCATATGTATTCCAGCAATTCGTCCACCCATGTAATACCTTATTTCAATGGCTCTCCAAGCATTGAAATTAGATCTGCTCTCAGGGCAGAGTTTTCCAAACTATCCAGCACTTATGGCACTTTTTAAAACACAAATTTTAGATCTATTCTTAGATAATTTGATTTAGGATGTCTGGGAGGAAAGGGTGCTGGCATCAGAATTTTAAATGAGAATCCCCACGGGAGCTCTAAGACTGGGTCAGGTTGGGAGTGTTGCCTGAGGATGTTGCTGTCCCTTATTAATCACAGCTCTGACTTCCGCTGTAAAAAGATCCGGCTGTTTTCTTCTGATACAAACTGGTTTGAGTGGGATTGGGCAGCCAGGGGGCTGACTTTTATTTTACCATGACCCCTATTTAGATAACCTCCTTCTTGTGTATTTTCTCAGCTGTGAAAACGAAGATAAGGTGGCTCCACGCAAGGGTGTGAAGAGGGTGAGCTCAGAGTAGGTGTTTAATCATAAAAGCATCCGTACTGCAACAAGTGCTTTTTGAGCATTCACTGGAGGTTTCTCAGAGAACATATTCAGAAGGAGCACTTCCTTCCGCTTCTGATTCTGCTAGCCATTCTTCTCTGTGTATGTTCTTAGCATTCTAGAATTGAGCTACATTAAGTGACGTTAGGATGGGTTGAGTGAGTCCCACCCACTGTGCTCACTGTCACCCTCACTATGTCAGCTCATTGCTTGAGATGAATAATGGCCTGTAGGTAAACTACATGCCGGACTTGGTGTTGAACTTTTCTCATGTTCTTTGATGTTATATGACCTTGGTGAAATGATTTGGGGAACCACGCTGGTCTTCCGCAGGTCACATCCCAGGCTCATTTGGCAGGTGGCAGCTCTGGGCACTGTTCCCACCACCACTCATTCTCGAGTGGTCTCAGAGACTCCACTTTGCCTGCTGGGCATTGCAAAGGACAGGCTGACCTTTTCTGAACTGATGGAGGGTGGCGGCAGAAACTGCACTTGGGCCTGGACAGACCTGGGTCCCAGTGGTGCTTCTGTGACCTTGCGTGTGCTGTAGGGAAGTTTCCAAGCCTCATGGAGCACCCTCACCTGTGAATGAGGGGCGAGGGGTGCAGAGCCTCCTTCACAAGGCTCTGAAGATTGAATAATACAAGGTATGCAAAGCACCTGGAAGACTGCCTTGCTGGTGGAAAAAATGAAAATTCAGTTGCTTTTACCATGACCAAGTTTATCAATTCTTAGAGGCACCTATTTTTTTCACATTTTCAGCCTCCTCAGAGATGACGATGTGTCTCGCAGCTGGTGGCATGCCACAGTTTAACTGGCAGTGCTTTTTCTTCACTGCACATGAAGAAGTGGCATGTTCTAGCCAACTGTTCTTCAACAGTTGATGTTGCTTGAGGTTGGGTGGAAAACGGCGGCAGCCATTGTTGTTACGATAGTACTTGGATTATGTACCACAGGACCATGTGTACTCTCTGATGAAAGCATTTAGCAATGTGTAGGTCATTTCGAAAACTTTTTGGAATCATGGCTGGCCAATGAACTTTGTCTCTCATCTATTCAGTGAATCTGCGAAATGACCCAGAGTTCCTAATCGTGGGTGCCTGCTTGGAGAAAACACTATGCACACATTGAAGTGCCAAAGTTTCTCTCCCAAGAAAGCATGCTGTTCTCTGCCTGCAGTGACCTGGTTCAAAAGTCTTTCTTGGGACTCAGGACTGTAGTGTGACACGTGATCCCTTGTCGTTCCCTCCAGCAAGAGGCCGATAGATGAGTGGATGAGACAGAGTTGTCACGGACCCCTGTGGCGAAGGAGGAAAGGGCTAATCAGTCGTGGCAAGACTGACCATCATGCGGGGCCGCTGTTGTGCTCGCCTGGAAAACCCAAGTGCTCTGAGGCATGCGTGTTGCCCCTGTCAGTCCTGTCTCGAATCTGCTCCTGCTGGAGTTCACTATGTTGACATTCTTGGTCCTGTAGTTAGAAGAGTCTGCCTCTGTTAAGCACCTCCTTATCTCATCTCCTCCTCCATCATCACCTGAAGCACCTAGGGGAGGGATCTCACCTAACTCTTCCAATAGCCATGACACAGAATGTAGTGGAATGGGCATTACATGGAGCAGCGGTAGAGAGCTGGGTTCAAATACTGACCTTCCCACTTACTAGTTGCGTCACTTTGGAGAAATTACTCAACCTCTCTGGGTCTCAGATTCCTATCTTTTAAAAACAAAGTAAAACTAATACTTGCCTCAGAGAATCAGTAAAAGGATTAAACATCATTATCCCTGAACGTTTCTAAGCACTGTGCCTGCACACCGTCAACACTTAATGAAGTTTCCCCCGAAGTGGTTACTGCTGTTTCCCCAGCACCCTGAATGCTGCTTGGCACATAGTAGGGGCTTAATAAGTGTCAATCTCTCAGGATGAGAGAGATGGGGAAAGAACTAAAGGAGGCAATACATCAGTCGACCAATAAGAATGAGGGATCTCCTCTTAAGCTGTAAGCCTCTGCTGGGAACTTTGGGGGCCCAGGGGAACAATAGTAGCAATTCGTATTTAGGTAGTATTTTATAGCTTACCAAGTACATCCATCTGTTTTCATTTAAGCCTCCCAACAAACCCAAGACAGAAAGGGTGTTCTTATCAGTATCTCCCAGGGAATCTGAGGTGCAGAGGATTTACAGAGCACAGGAGCATCTAAGCACCCCCACAAATCAAGGAAAATGATTATAGAGTAGAGCTTGTGGGTTTAGCCATAGGAGGTCCTCAGTAAACTTCCAGAGAGCATGCTCCTTAGGGTGGTGGAAACAGGCGCCAGATCTCCGGGACCAAGAAAGGTATGGACGGAGAGGAAATAAGAGTCCATCTCTTGGCAGCAAACACAGGAGAGAAATGGGATGCCAGCAGGATCAAGGAATAGCTTGTTCACAATAAGAGTGACCTGTGTTTGGTTACCCTTTGGAACTGACTTGTTCAGGCTGATTTCTGATGACCCAAACTCAGAAAGGGATAAAGTGTGGCAGCTGAAGGATGGCTATGGGAAGGGATTCTCTGCCTTGCAGAAAAATTCTCAATAGACTGTGGTAAAAAAAATCCAAGTGATCAGTAAACACAGGAATATCTACTCAGTCTCCTTATGATAAAATAAACGCTAGTTACAGTAAGAATGAGGTACAATATTTTTTGCTGATGAGATTGCCCTAGATGAAGCAGGTTGATAATACAGAGAAGAGATGAGGCCGTGGGAATGAGGGGACTATCCTACACCTCTGTTGGGGATGGAAGTTGTGTACCTTTTTAGGGAGTACTTTTTGAGATGTCTATCTACCAAAATTAAAATGCACGTACTCTTTCTTTTTTTCTAAGTTTTTATATAAATTCAAGTTAGTTAACATATATGGTATGTACATACTCTTTCCCCCATCAATTTCACTTGGAAATTACCCTATAGATATACTTGCTTATATGCACAAAGATGTTCATTGGAGCAGTGTTGTGTGTGTGTGTGTGTGTGTGTGTTTGTGTGTGTGTGTGTGAGAGAGAGAGAGAGAAGACATCACCTAAATTTCCGTAAGTAGAGGAATATTTATGTAGATCATAGATGCCTGGTACATCCATTCAGCAATTGCAAGAATGAAGGGGACTTTCTATCTCGCAACATGGAGTAGTGTCTGTCATGTATTGATAAGAGAAGAAAAGGGGCAAACATTTTATAAAAATCATGCTGGAATATGTAGCAAAAATGGCTGGGAGGCAAGAAAGGGTTAAAAGTGGTTATTTGGGTGAAGTAAGGAGAGAGGAGTGATTTTACCTTTCATATTATTTTCCTCTCTGCTATGTGTGGATTTGTTTTAAACCATGAAGCATGCATTATATTTAAAATAAAATCCTGATTTGAAAAATGCCCCACAAGATCCCTCTAGGTCTCCTAGTACACTAAAAAAATTCCATTTATAAAATTTTGATTTATTCACTCTTTTCTGGAACACATCTACTGCATTAAGATACACCAATACAGTTAAATGACCCATTGCCAATGGCTTTCAGTAAGGACTTTCTTCTCCACTGGCCATTTCCTCTGCTTGGAGACTAACAACCTGCCAAGGAGTTAGACTCTCCCAACGAAGGTGATTAGAAACTTTTTAACACTCACAGTGCAATTAGGTTCATTTGAAATGAGTCTATGATTACAAAAGATTGAGGGCTCTATCCAATCTGAATTAGCAGATGGAGTTTCCCAAACCTCACTGATCATAATAATAATCCCTGTGGTGCTTTTTTAAGAAAGATAGACTTGGGGCGCCTGGGTGGCTCAGTCGTTAAGCGTCTGCCTTCAGCTCAGGTCATGATCCCAGGGTCCTGGGATCGAGCCCCGCATCGGGCTCCCTACTCCGCGGGAAGCCTGCTTCTCCCTCTCCCACTCCCTCTGCTTGTGTTCCTGCTCTCGCTGTGTCTCTCTCTATCAAATAAATAAATAAAATATTTAAAAAATAAAAAAAGATAGACTCTTATCGTTTCTCCTCCATTCTGACCTAATAAGTCAAGGTTGGTGTCCTGAATCCTTTTTTTTTTTTTTTAATTTCTCAAAAGCCAGGTTAGGGAACTCCTATCTTGCACTGTGTCTCTTTTCTTTCTTAGAAACTGCTATGTGATGTGCAAGTTATCCTCCCTAGAACGGGTGTACCTATTTATTGGCTCAGTAACTGGGAACATGTTTACAGTTGCCAGAAGTTTATTGACATGCAGAAGGAATGCACAAGTAAGGACGGTGTTCCTGAAGCTTCTCCAGTAGAGAGTTTCAGTTACAGAGAACGCTGTCCCAGAAGATTGCAGCTGTGACATCTGACAAGCGAAGATTGTGGGAGGCGGGACTGATGAGAGCTGTTTGAAGCAGCACTTTCCAACAATCTAAGGAAACAAAGAGCTTCTCAAGGCAGTCTGGGTGGATGTAGGGGCCCTTACTGAAATTGTTTCCTCTAATGTCTCCCTTTTGTCAAAGCTTTGCTCATGGTTCACTTCATAGAGATGGACATTGGTCTTGAAGAAATTCAGCTTGGTCTTAAATGCACATATCTTTCCCCCCCTCAAGCTATGTTACCTAAAACATTATCCAGAGGTTGGTTTGAACCGGGCTTGGCTTTAAGAGAACTGCCTATCAAGACCTTTGATTTGTCTCCCCCTGCCTCCAAATCCTACCTCCATGGAGACTTAATCTGATTTTCTTTGGCTCGCATTCATTGAAAATAAAAATTGTGCTTTCATGCTGAAGAAATTGTGCTGACCTTGCCTGTTTCTCTAGATTCATCTCTCACTGCCCCCACCGTTCATGCATCCTTAGCTCTGACCTGAACTGTTTGCCCTTCCACAAATACTCCAAGGTACTCCATACTCTGTGCCTTTACCCATTGCTGTTCTTTTGTTCTTCCTTGTCTTTTTGTCTTGGCTAACTCCTTCCCTTCAACTCCAAACTCAGCCTCTCTGCACCCCTCTGATCTTGTCATCAGTAATTATCATTTTACTCTCTAAAAATTCTATTTCTTTGTTTGCATTTGCACAGATCTCTGGACAATGTATTAAAAATTAATAACAATTGTTTGGGCAGTTGTAGGGCTGGGAGACAAGGGTGGGATGTTTCATTCTACACACACTTTTTGTTCCTTTTGAACTTTTATACTATGTAAATTTATACCTATTCCAATCAATGAAGTTCAAATTTAAAAACAATAACAAATCTCAGCTGCAGAAGAAATTCTATTCTATACTCTTGTCAGATTAACATATTTTAGGCATATTTCCAAATCTGTCTCCTTTTAAAAAATCTTTATTTTTAATTTCACAAGTAATATGTAAATTCTCTCCATTATAAATGCCAATGCAAATTAGTTTTCCTGCTACCAGGCTTCTCTAACAGGATACTCATGTAATTTCCATTCTGGTCTTAAATATGTTTTAAGTTGAATATTAAAAAAAAAAAAAAACACCTCTGGGGTGTGTTACAAACCTGAAGACGGTGAATTGTTTACAAAATGTGGACTCAAGGCACTTTGAAATTAATGATGTTGGGGTTTGCTGGAAGGGTTCCTTAGGGTGACCAGCTGTCCCACTGTTCCCAGAACTGAAAAGGTTTCCAGGAGGCTGGACTTCCAGTGCTTAAACTGGGGAAACCCATTCAAAGAGGGATGGATGCCTGATCAGTTAGAATGGACACTGGCCCAGTGAAAAGGGATGCTTGATGTAAAAAGCCATACCGGGTGCTGGTGCATGGTAACTGATTAGCAGCCCTGGTTTTATAGCTCTTTCCTCAAATTTCCAGAAGCATTGTTCATCAACTCGATGACATTTTTAAAAAGACCTTAAATTCTCTTTAGCTTTCATAATGAAATAAGTGGCATAAAGAAGGAATTTCTATGACATTTGATGCTGTTATGTTCTTAACTGAAGCTGGGAGATTTATCACCTTTAATGGTGCGTGCAAAGTAAATCTTATTTTTAACTCTAGATTCAAAAGAAAATATACCATTCTGAGAGTTTTTCTTTCTGAAATAGGCCAAGGTTTACTAAGTCAAGAATCACTGAATGCAGTTGTATAGTAGAGTAGAAATAAGTAATTAAGAAGTAAATTAGCAGATGAAAATAATGAGTTTGTGAGTAAGAGAGGCAGCAAGGCCTATAAAAAGTACTCAAGCTGAGAAGAAAGTGAAGAAGATTAATTTCAGTTAGAAGTTGATGTAGAGAGCTCATGCCATTTTCAGCCTAAAACGGAAATGCACGCTGAATAAGGCTGTGCTAGACTAATTAGACCAGTAATCTATTGACCAGTAATCTACGCAAGAGTGACACTGAGCAAATAAATGTGGTAGAGCAAAATAAAGAAGTTTTTCAAAATAAGTATCTTTTAAGAGTAGTAAGCTAATTAGTTAAAATAACCAACAACTCCAAAAAGCAAGCCTATGAAGAAGTTTTCCTCTTTGATGCTTTTTTCTCCTATTCACAATTTCATTTCCTCATTTCAGGATCCTACAAATAGGGGAAGCAATTTCATATATTCTGTGGATCTTTGCAAAAAGATGAAAGCTATAGACTTGAGGCTTTGTACACAGATGGGTTAGATAGATCACACAGAACATTTTAAAATGGTTTATTTTTGGGGCGCCTGGGTGGCTCAGTTGGTTAAGCGACTGCCTTCGGCTCAGGTCATGATCCTGGAGTCCCGGGATCGAGTCCCGCATCGGGCTCCCTGCTCAGCAGGGAGTCTGCTTCTCCCTCTGACCCTCTTCCCTCTCGTGCTGTCTATCTCTCATTCACTCTCTCTCTCAAATAAATAAATAAAATCTTTAAAAAAATAGAATAAAATGGTTTATTTTGGCCATTTCTGATGGTTAGGGGTAACCAGAGTAGGAATTCTTTAGCTAGAAACCTTTCAGGAAGGACAAAACCATCTAAAATTTAGAAACTGTCTGCAAAGTTTTCTTTTTTTTAAGATTTTATTTATTCATTTGAGACACAGAGATACAGACAGAAAGAGAGAGCATGAGCAGGGGGAGAGGCAGATGGAGAGGGAAAATCAGGCTCCCCGCTGAGCCAGGAGCCCCATGTGGAACTCCATCCCAGGACCCTGGGATCATGACCTGAGCTGAAGGCAGACACTTAACCATCTGACCCACCCAGGCGCCCCTGTCTGCCAAATTTTGGGTTCACATATCCATGTGTGTTTTCCTGCAGGAAAAATCCTCAATTTCCTTTGAATTTTCAGAGAGTTCTTTTGCCCCTATAGTAGACAAGGACAGGTTGCCCCAAGATGGGCCACTTTGGATGAAGATTATTTTGAGTTAAAAAGCAATTGAAACCCAGCAGACTCAGGAAAAGCTCTTTACCTACCCCCTCAACCACCACCAAAGAGTTTAGACAGAGAAACTGCTGCAGGAAGAGAGCTATCACCATGGATAACCGCATTTTGACAGAAAGTAGGTGTGGGAAACCCCCGGGAGAAACCTAGCAAAGTTTGTTTGATCAAAGTCCTCTATGTCCCATTGTTTCTGAGTGGCCCAGCAAACATTTATTTACCAAACATTTACTCTTTTTCATCTTCCTGTGAATTGCATTCCTTCCCTTTGAAGTCTCAGCCCCCAATACCCCTTTCCTTAGTTCAGAATGACATATATACCTCATTATGCCTGTCTTTGGAGTTTCCATGTTTGTGTGGATTCACTGTATGTCCACTATTAAATCTGATCTTGTCCTGTTAACCTGTCTCAAGTCAATTTGCTTCTTAGTCCAGCAAGAAGGATCACGAAAAGAACAGGAAATTCTTGCCCCCCAAAGCCCCCCAAAATGTTTAGTATAAATTGAAATGCTACAGAAAAGTTCTCTGTCTCTATCTCTGCCTCTCTCTAATCTTTTGGCAAAAGACCTTTCTGTTTGCTTTACTTGCAAAGGGCTGAAAATCCAATTCTATAAGCAGAGAGAAAGACACTACTCTTATTCCTTACCCATTGGTGACACAGATAAAATATATCCTACAAATAAGTAGATAGAAAGACCCACATACAGATTACTTGTTGATTGCTGGGAATGGTTTGGTAAATTTGCATAGGGGTTAAGAAATCTTCAGGGAGGAAAGGCATCTAGATCCCAATACTTTTCTTTTCCAGTTTAATACAGCATTTCTAATGGACTAGGAAGGCCCTGATGATGAAGGCCTGCTGCCTGGGAAAAAAAAAAAAAAAGGAAGTCGTCTTCAAAGAGGAAAGCAACCTTCAGTAAGAGTGAAGTCAGAACTGGTAATTCAGACTCTGTGTGATGTCAGAAAAAATATCCAAAACTTAAAAATAAGGAAGAGCTTGCTCAGTGTTCTTCAATGCAATATTGGGTTGTTTTTCTATTGTCAAGGCCATTTTATGACTCAAGGTTAACCTGTAGGTTTTTGTCTGATAGGGCTTAGCCAGATGAAATTAAATTCTATCTGGTGGACATAGACAATCATAAAGGTTATACTTTATGATCCTGTTGGACATTAAGTAAAATTGAGGTAAAATTCACAAAACATAAAGTTAACCATTGGCTATTTCAAAGTGTACAATTTAGTGGCTTTTACTACATTCAGAATGTTTTGCAATCATCACCTCTAACTATCTGAAACATTTCATCACCCCAAAAGGAACTCTGCACCCATTAAGGAGTTATTCCCCGTTCCACCATACTCTGAGCTCTGGCAGCCATATATCTGCTCTCTGCTTTATGGATTTGTTTATTTTGGATGTTTCATGTACATGGAATCGTCTAGTGTATGGCTTTTTGCGTCTGGAGTCTTTCACTTGGCATAATGTGTTTGAGGTTCATCCATGTTGTAGCATGTATCAGTACTTCTTTCTTTTTATGGCCGAGTAACATTCCACTGTATAGATACACTACATTTGGTTTGTCCATTCATCTGCTGATGGCCATTTGAGTTATTTCCAAGTTTTGGCTATTGTGAACAGTGATCAAACTGTGAAACTATGAAACTATGACCATTCTTATGTAAGTATTTGTTTGAATACCTGTTTTTAATTCTTTTGGGTATATAACTGGGAGTGGAATTGCTGGGTCATACAGTAAATTTATGTTTAACATTTTAATGAAGCGCCAAACTGGTGTCCATGGTGGCTACACCATTTGCATTCCTAACAGCAACATACAAAAGTTCTAATTCCCCTACCTCCTTGTCAACACTTACTTTCCATTTTTGTTTGGTTTCGGGGGTTTCTGTTGTTGTTGCTATGGCCAACCTAGTGGGTGTGATGTCATTGTGGTTTTGATTTGCATTTCCTTAATGACTAATGACATTGAACATCTTTTCATGTGCTTGTTGGCCATTTGTAGATCTTCTTTGGAGAAATGTCTATTCAAGTCCTTTGCCCATTTTTAAATTGGGTCATTTGTCTTTTCATTGTTGTATTATAGGTATTCCTTATATATTATGGTTATTAAATAATCTTTATCAGATATGCAATCTGCAAATATTTTCTCCCATTCTGTGCTTTGTCTTCTCACTCTCTTGATAAAGTCCAATTTATCTATTTTGTCTTTTGTTGTTTGTGCTTTTTGTGTCATATTTAAGAAATCACTTCCAAATCCAAGGTCATGAAGATTTACTCCTATGTTTTCTTCTAAGTTTTATAGTTTTAGTCTTTTGGTCTTTGATCCATTTTGAGTTAACTTTTTTAAACATAAACTCTATGCACAACATGGGGCTCAAACTCATGACCCTGAGATCAAGAGTTGTACACTTTACCAACGGAAGCAGTCAGGTAACCCAGTTTTTAGCTAATTTTTGAATATGGTATGAGTGAAGGGTCCAACTTCATTCTTTTGCATGTGGATAACAAGTTGTCCCAGAACCATTTGTTGATGAGACTGTTCTTTCTTCATTGAATGATCTTGGCCTACTTATCAAAAATCAATTGACTATAGATATATGGGTTTATTTCTGGACTCTGTTCAATCCCATTGATATATATCATATATATATATATATATATATGATATATATGTCTTTATGCCAGTCCCACACTTTTTTGTTACAATGTTTCCTTGTTCACATACCTAAAATCTCTGCTGTAACACTGTGGTCATCCTTTTAGCTCTATCAAAGATGTGGATGACTCCTGACCTCTCTTCTTTGCCCACATTTTCTGTTCAACCCCTGAGCAGACCCCTCTATATCCCAAGACAAAGAAACAGAAGTACAGAAGTGGGTGACTCCAAGGTGGGTCTCCCAGCTGATGGACGGGCTTAGACTTTTTCCATCTTTCCGCTCTTTGATCCACAGTGTATCAGCAACTTCTATTCCCTCAAGGTTACAAGATGGTTGCTGCAGTAGCAAAAAAGCAACAATGTCCAAAAGCAGGAAGGGACAAAGAGATTTCTCTCATTCATCTCTCTCTTTATCCCAGGAAATTTCCCCTTCAAGTCCCATTGGACAGGATTGGGTCACATAGTCACACGCTAATGTCAAGGAGGCTCAGAAATTGAGTATCGGGATTTTCAGCTTCCCTGGGAACATGAGGAAGGCTCTGCTGGCAAGAAATTAAGGTAGGAAAAATCACTGTTAGGTTGCCAACCAAAAGTGTCTGCTTTCAGACACAATGGTCATACCACTTTCCATTATATACTCTATCTTTACATCCTAAATGACCACGTTTGAGCAGGTTGGAGTATCTTGTTAGGAGAAAAGGAATTTGCTTAAAGATGCTACAGCTGCTAGCAAATCCTTTGTGTCTCACTGACCACCCCAACACACTGAGTCCTGATTCAGTGTTGCTGTGGCGAGGGACCCCTATGTGTCTTCCTCCTTTGGGCTTCTGGAGAATTCCGGATGCCCTGAGAGGCAATCTAACTTAATTAATCTCATAAAGGACAGCACAGAAGAGGGCTGCTATCATGCTGCAGTGCTCTGGACGTAGCTTTGTATTTGCTTAGTTTTTTTAAAGTTTGATTAAAAATCCAATACAACAAACAACTTACAATGTATAATTATCATTAATCTCAGAGAAGATTATTTTCATGCACTTATGAAAAAAAATACTCCGGTAATCTTACCCAGCCTTGCATTATAGAGGCAAATTCACTGAGTAGCTCCTCTTTGTCTCACTTCAAGGTTCTACTCTGTCCCAATATCAGAAAATTTAACTTTTTTTTTTACATACTTTCCACTTTTTTGATCAGTTGTTTTTTGTTCAGACTTAAAAAAAGTATTGTTTAGTCATGCACATTGGTTGTCAAAGAAGACACCAATAATAAGCACTCTAGAAAGTAAAAAGTGAAAGGGCCCTCTTTCATCCCCACCCCCTGGCCCCCAGCCACTTCACTATCCTGAAATACCCTTCCTCAGAGTTGTCCGCAGTTAACAGCTTCATTTCTTATCCTGAAAATCCCCAGAGTTGTCCATGGGTAACAGTTTCATTCCGGATCTAGAACGATACAAATAAACATAGGTGGCTATAGACATGCTCATTTCTTAAAAAGCATATTGCATATTTTTTCCAACTTTTTTTTCATTTAACCATGTATTCTAGTCAACTTTCCATATGCTTATGCATAGATTTAAATTTTTATCCTATTGTATTCCAAATAATGTACCTTTTGCAATTTTCAAAATATTTTCATCTCCCCACTCCCCTTTTTTTCCATAGAAAATAGCTCCTGTAGACTACGAGTTTAATGAGTAGTCATTAAAGACATCTTTAAAGAGTCTTTAAAACAGTTCTAACAGAGTTTAGGAGTACTAATGTCTTGATAGAACACAACCTTCTCTAGCATGGAATTGGGTAGAAGAAGACTCTATTTATGATTTTATAATGATGATGATTATGATAACTCCTACTCAGGTTTATACATTTTAAGATAATTTTCTATAAAGAATCTCGTTTAAATTCCATCTAATGATATTTTGTTCTGGAAATGCCTGCAGATTCTCCTGATAACACTATTTTTATTGTAATAAAACCTTAAATATGAGGTGGGAACAGCATGATAATGTTGTTATTACTACCCACACAATTATTATTTAATAAAGATGAAAATTAATAGCTCTAGCATTACTTCATGTCCAGTCTTACATAACTTTGAAAGTAGGCTTCTTGACTATATCCTGCTGTTTCTTACTTCTCAGCTTCAAAATATTGAGGAAAAACTGTCAGAATTAAAGGGAGAAAGGCGGGGAGGAGCAAGATGGCAGAGGAGTAGGAGACCTGGATTTCGTCTGGTCTCAGGAATTCAGCTGAATAGGGATCAAACCATTCTGAACACCTACGAACTCAACAGGAGACCGAAGAAGAGAGTAGCAACAACTCTCTGAACAGAGAAGCGACCACTTTCTGGAAGGTAGGGCGTGTGGAGAAGTGAATCCGAGGCGATATTCGGGAGGATAGACGGCGGGGGATATGCAAACAATGAATCATGGAACACTACATCAAAAACTAATGATGTGCTGTATGGTGATTAACATAACATAATAAAATAAAAATAAATAAATAAATAAAAGGAGAAAGGCGATTCCACAATTATAGTGCTGGATTTTAATACTCCATCACAAGAATTGATAGAAAGACTAGACCAAAAAACTTAGTAAAGATGTGGAAAACTTGAACTACATAATCAACCACCTTGACCTGATTGATATTTATGTTACTATAGCAGGAACTACAGAATACATATTCTTTTTAAGGGCTCATGATACATTCATAAAAATTAACCATAAGCAAGGTCATAAAACAAGTCTCAATAAATTTAAAGGGAATTAAATCATACAAAGTTTGTTTTCTGACTGCAGAGGAATTAAAAAATACAACAATACGATATTTAGAAAAACCTTCAATACCTAGAAATTAAACAACTACTTCTAAATAATTCATGAATCAAAGGAATCACAGGGAAAATTAGAAAATATTTTGAACCATCTGATAAAGAACATATCACCTGTCAGAATTGGTGGGATGAGGCAAAAACAGCATTCAGAAGGAAAGATAAAGCTTTAAAAACTTATATCGATGACCAAAAGTTATATATTTACAAGAAGATAGAATAAGGGCAAAGTAAACCTCAATAATAAGAAGAAAAAAATCAGGATAAGAACACATCAATTTGGGACGCCTGCATGGCTCAGTCAGCTAAACATCTGCCTTCGGCTCAGGTTATGATCCTGGGGTCCTGGGATTAAGCTCAGGGCTCTCTGCTCAGTGAGGAGTCTGCTCCCTCTCCCTCTGCTCCTTTCCTGCATTCTCCCCTCCCCAGCTCTGCTCTCAATCACTCTCTCTCTCAAATAAATAAATAAAATATTTTTTTAAAAAATAAAAGGGCTGATCAATGAGATAAACAAAGGAAATTAACCAATCAAAAATTTGGTTCTTTGAAATGATCAACAAAATTCACAAACCTCTAGCTAAGAATGATCAAGGGAAAAGCAAAACACAAATCACCAATATCAGGAATTAAATAGCTGTTTTTTTTACAGATCCTAAAGGCATTAAAAGGACAATTTAATGTTATAAACTTTATGCTACATTCAACAAGCTGGATGAAACTGCCAAATTTCTTGAAATATACAACTTATCTAAACTAATTCAAGATGAAACAGAAAATTTCAATAGGTCCATATCTATTAGAATTAAATACATTATCAAAAATCTTCCCACAAATAAAACACCCTCTAGGCACAGATGATTTTACTGATAAAATCCACCAAACATTCAAGGAAGACATCAAACCGCTATTACACAATTTTTATTAAGAAACAGAGGAGAGAATACCTGCTCACTCATTTTATGAGGCCAGCATAACCCTAACACCCAAACCCAGATGCACTGATACAAAATTCAGAAGCATTGATAGAAAAATCCTTAGCAAAAAATAAGCAAATCAGATGCAACAATATAAAAAGGATGAGATATCATGACTAAGTAGCATTTATTCCAGTCATGCAAGATTGGTTTAACATTAAAACCCAACTGATGTCTCTTTTTTCTTGCCAGACCTGATACCTCCATTTCTGCCAAGAGATACCAAGGTGGACAAGGTAGAGTCTTGCAGGAGAGCCTCCACTACATCAGGTGGCCTGGTTCAGAAAGCTTTTTTGTCTCCCAAGTCCTCAAAACTCCTCCCTCACTCAAAATCAACAAGGCAGCTAGGATCTCCCTCACCAGGAGACATCTGGTGGCCTGGCCTGGGGAAATCTCATTTGTCCTATCAGACAACAACAGAGGAATCAGATAACCCAAGCAAATCAAAATAACATCACAAATTCTCTGAAAATTAAACTGAAATTGAAACCATAGCCCACAAATGTCATCTAAGACCCACACACTAAACCTAATTAAGGTGACTGACTGCCAAAATAAAATTTACATAGGACTCACAGTGTCCTAATAAAATAGACAAAATGTGCAGAATACAATTGAAAATTACCTGAAATACCAGAACTAAGAATATCACAATGACTGAGAAATAATCAACTGACCCCAAGATAAATTAGATTTTATTTATTTGTTTATTTTTTAAAAGATTTTATTTATTTATTTGACAGAGAGATAGAGAGACAGAGCCAGAGAGCACAAACGGAGGGAATGGCAGAGGAGAGGGTGAAGCAGAGTGTATGGAATGAAGCTAAAGCAGTGTTGGGAGGGAAATTCATAGCGCTAATATTGATACTAGAAATGAAGAAAGATCTGAAATCAATAAACTACATTCTTACCTCAAGCAATTAGAAAAAGAGGAGCCAAATAAACTCAGAGTAAGTAGATACAAGGAAATAAGAAAGGAGCAGACATCAGTGAAATTGAAAGTAGAAGAAGAGTAGAGAAAATCCATGGGAAGAAAGCTCATCCTTTAAAAAAAATCAATAAAATGGATAAACCTCTGGTAGGACCTACAAAAATAAAAATATACAAGAAAGAGGGGTATCTGGCTGGCTCAGTTTGTGGAGCATGCAACTATTGATCTCAGGGTTGTGAGTTCAAGCCCCATGTTGGGTATAGAGATGACTTAAAAAATACATATTTTAAAAAATCTTTTAAAAAAATATATGGGGCACCTGGGTGGTGCCAGTGGGCTAAGCATGCGACTCTCGGTTTCCGCTCACGTTGTGATCTTGGGGTCATGAGATCAAGCCCCGCCTCAGGTCCCACACTCGGTGGGAGTCTGCTTGAGATTCTCTCTCACCCTCTCCTTCTGCCCCTCCCCCTATGTGTGCACATGTGCTCACACTCTCTCTCTCTCTAAATAAATAAATAATCTTTTTTAAAAATGTGTGTATATATGTGTATATATATATAAAAGAAAGAAATCCCCTATATTAGCAATGAAAAAGGGGATATCACTACAGATCCCACAGCTATTAAAAAGATAATTAGAATATTGTGAACACGTTTATCTTCATAAATTTGACAATTTAGAAGAAATGGACCAATTCCTTAAAACCACAAATTACCAAACTCAACCAATAGATAATCTGAAGAACCCTCTAGGCATTAAAGCAATTGAGTTCATAGTTTAAAAGCTCCCGAAAAAGAAATCTCCAGGCCCAGATAATTTCCGTGGAAAAGTCTACGAAACATTTGAAGAAGAGTTAACCCCAATTTTATACAATCTATTCCAGAAAATAAAAGAGGAAACATTCCTCAATTCATTGTGTGAGGCCAATACCACCCTGATACCAAAACACGGATAAAGATAGTACAAAAAGGAAAACCACAAACCAATATCTCTCATGAACTTAGATGTAAAAATCCTTAACAATCAAAACCTCAATGAGATATCACCTCACACCAGTCAGAATGGCTAAAATTAACAAGTCAGGAAATGACAGATGTTGGCGGGGATGTGGAGAAAGGGGAACCCTCCTACACTGTTGGTGGGAATGCAAGCTGGTGCAGCCGCTCTTGAAAACAGTATGGAGGTTCCTCAAACAGTTGAAAATAGAGCTACCATCCGACCCAGCAATTGCACTACTGGGTATTTACCCCAAAGATACAAATGTAGTGATCCGAAGGGGTACGTGCACCCCGATGTTTATAGCAGCAATGTCCACAGTAACCAAACTATGGAAAGAGCCAAGATGTCCATCGACAGATGAATGGATAAAGAAGATGTGGTATATATATACACAATGGAATATTATGCAGCCATCAAAAAGAATGAACTCTTGCCATTTGCAACCACGTGGATGGAACTGGAGGGTATTATGCTGAGCGAAATAAGTCAATCAGAGAAAGACATGTATCATATGACCTCATTGATATGAGGAATTCTTAATCTCAGGAAACAAACTGAGGGTTGCTGGAGTGGTGGGGGGTGGGAGAGATGGGGTGGCTGGGTGATAGACATTGGGGAGGGTATGTGCTATGGTGAGTGCTGTGAATTGTGCAAGACTGTTGAATCACAGATCTGTACCTCTGAAGCAAATAATACATTATATGTTTAAAAAAAAAAAGAAGAAGAAGATAGCAGGAGGAGAAGAATGAAGGGGGGGAAATCGGAGGGGGAGATGAATCTTGAGAGACTATGGACTCTGAGAAACAAACTGAGGGTTCTAGAGGGGAGGGGGATGGGAGGATGGGTTAGCCTGGTGATGGGTATTAAAGAGGGCACGTTCTGCGTGGAGCACTGGGTGTTATACGCAAACAGTGAATCATGGAACGCTACATCAAAAACTAATGATGTAATGTATGGTGATTAACATAACATAATAAAAAATATGTATATAGTGTTGTAATAAAAAAAAATCCTTAACAAAATGTTATCAAACCAAATCCAAAAGTATGTATGGAAAAAAATTATATGCCATGACTAGTGGATTTACTCCATTTATGAAAGGCTCATTCAACATTTGAAAATTAATCAATATAATCTACCATTATCAACAAACTATAAGCAAAAAATTAAAATACATATTTATAATATATAAAATATTTATAATATGTGTGAATGTATTTTTATATGTTAGCTGCAACCGAGAAAATAAAATTAAATTCCTTGTACAGTATTGCTCCCAAATACAAAATACTTAAAAAAATCTACCAATGATAGCCAAGAGTTTTACACTGAAATATTGATGAGATTTCAAATAAGACCCAAATAAATGGAGATATATACATATATACATATATATATATATGCCATATTCATGGGTTATAAAACTAAATGTTGTTCAGGTTAATTCATTCCAAGTTGACCTACAGATTCAACAAAATCCCAATCTAAATTTCAGTCCTCTTTTTTATAGAAATTGACAAACAGTCCTCAAAATTAAATGTAGATGCAAACGCTCTAGATTTGTCAACACAATTAAAAAAAAAAAACCAAGTTTGGAGGCCTCACTCTTCATTGGATTAGAGTGCTTCTATGCTATTTCTATTATTTTATTCATCATGTTTTACTGTAATTATTAATGTAATGTATGCTCCTTGAGAATAGGGACCATGTCTTAGTCATCTCTGTCTTTTTTTTCCCATACTGTATCTAGCCTTATTCAAGATACTTTTCATAAACAGTCATGGCATTTCAGGCTGGACATGGGCAGACAATCATTAACAGTATATAACAACTTTCAAACTCCCTTCTTCAATGGACTACCAAAATCAGAAAGCCACTTCATGTGATGCTCTGAACAGGGAGAGTTTAGAGTGAGGGTTGATGTTTCACATTTAGCGTATTGTTCAACAACTTCTTACCAACCAATCCTGACTTTCTGGAAATGAAATGAAGATGGCAGAATTATCCATCTGAAGATCCACAAGCTAAAAAGGGAGCTCTTCTGAGGGACGCCATCTCCACGGTGACACTGTAGAGTCCAGATTGCCTGACATACTGGAAGCCATGTTTTGGGGTCAGGTTCCAACAGGTCTCTGGGTTTAAGGGAGTCAAGTCTATGGTGAAGACAGAGAGGGAGAAGAGGACATAAAAAAAAAATGAATTTTAGTTTTTTCTCACCACAAGGCATTTGTGTCAAGGTGGCTAATGTATAATCAACATCAAGGAATCCCTCCTCCTGGGAACCAAGAGGAAGTTTCTCAAAAGTAGAGGGGAAAGGTGTTTCCCCCCTGTATCAATCTAACTTCGGAGATATTCTATTAGTAACATGTCCTTCTCCCAAAACAACTATGAAGTGTTCTGTGTGCTAACAAGATAGCTTTAAAAAAAGTTGAAACAAAATTCTGCATTTTTAGAAAACTTGATAAAAAAAAATGTATTTCAGACTGTACAGTCACCGCAAGTACACAGGTATCACTTGGCATCTCCAGCGCCCTTGGCTTTCTGTGCCTGGTGTGTTTTGTCCTCTCTGTTTCCTGCAGGGTTATTCCCATCCTTGCCAGCATCAGCTTAACCCCCTTTCCCTTTGGGTACCTTCTCTCCCCTCTATGCAGGGGCCTTTTTAGGCCTGGACCCTGGTTCTGGAGGAACAGATTTAGCAGATAACATTGCAGAACTTCACCTTGGCTTTATTACCTGGAACATCCCCTTCAGCCTTTCCTTTGGGCATGGGGACGACAGGGGGATGGAGGCGCTGGATGCAGAGATGCAGTGATGCGGGCTTTGGTCAGTCTGAGGGGGGGTCGCTCTGGCCTTCTCTTCTTTACACTGCTCCCATCATCTTTGTCTTAATCATCTTCCATTTAACACAGCATAGATGTTTTCAGTAAAATGTGTTGCACTGGTTAAAATAATGACCATTTTATATTTATATGATTTTATTTTGAGAAAAAAGGAAGACAGGACATGTAAATCACTCAGCATGTGGGTAGGAGTTTCTGGTGATAACATCAGAAATGTAGCCAACTTTTTCTCTTTCCAAGAACAAGTTCCAGAATCTTCGGACTCTGGTTTCCATTTAACACATGGGGAACTTCCCTGGAGGTAATTCAGTGAGTTTGGTTTTACATCAAGGAATTACCTGAAATCTGGCTTTAGCCAACCCCACATTAATTGTTCATGGTAAATACTGCTTGCCAACTTTCATCTTTGTTTATATTGGCTCTGATGATTCTGAATATGTATCACTCAATTCTTCAAGGTGAAACAGAGGGACCCCTTTCAACATTTAAGGTGAACTCCTCAGTTCTAAGTAACATCAGCCAATGGATTTTCTATCTTGTCAGTTCCCTAATACTTTATTCTTAATCCACAGCCCTGTGGAGTTTTAAAAATAACTTTGATAAATCCAAAAGGCCATCTGCTTTCTCTTCACAGAAGTTGCAAATTGGTATTGGTCCATGTTTGTGTATTTCCAACCATTCTTCCTACCCAAAATTGTTTGTTTGCAATGAGATTTGGTCCAGTTTAGTGTCCTTTGAGATTACCCATATGGCTTTTGAAATTGTTTGCTGTTTGATTGTTTATCTTTGGGAAACTTTGTAGCGCACTATTGAAGTCATCCCAGTCAAAGCCTGTTTTTCTTTCCATTAGGTCATTAAGGACAGCACCAAATCAAGTATAAGAAGTAGCTTTTTCCTTCTAAAATAAACAAGGATGCTCTTATTTGATTTCCTGGGCTTCTCATTCTCACACTTTCTGATTCAGAGTATTTAAACATTGTAAAGGTAATGCAAAACAAATAATCTGTTCAGATAGGTAGATCCAACATTCTCTACTCTGAGGGTGGTTGTGGGGGGACACAGAGGAGGCATGTGCTTTAATGATCAGATTCAATCTCACAGGTAGCATCTACAGGTTCATGCCGTAGTCTATAGGTAGCGTCCAACCAGTCAGTGTTTGCTGAGCATCTGTAACATGCCGCGTTAAATGCTATGAAGATTCCAGACATGAAAAAGATAAGGTTCCTAGACATATGTATGCAAAGAAAGCAAAGAAATATATGATAAGGATCAATGGAAAATATATGAATTAACACTGTTGAAGCTGAAGGGTGAAAGAAACCTACAATTGGTAGACTCTAGAAGATTTCATGGAGGAACATGGTATTTGAACTGGACCTTGAAGGATGGATAATAGTTCCATTGGGAAGGAAGGATATGCTGGGTGGATGAAATGGCACATGCAAAAGCCTAGAAATGAGAAAGTCAGAAAGGGGCCAAATCCATCTGTCATGGGCTTTGTGCAGGGTCTTCTGGTCAGCAAAACTTCAGTTTGTCAGCTGTTTCATTCATAATGGTGAAGAGATAGGAAGCAGGAGATATATTTAACCAAAGGTCACCTCTTAGGAATTTCTTATTGGAAGAAGTAGACTTTTTTTCAAAGAACTGTTTATTCAGTAGAATTAATCCAATGCAAAGATTTTTGCCTTGCACACTTGTCATATAGTGGGCAGGTGTTTCCTGTCTGTTCAACAGAGTTGAGAGAACCAACCTAAGCAGGGTCTTGTTAGGTTGGACCCAAAGGTGAAGAGCTATCCAAAAAATGGGGTTGATACAGCTTCGATGATTGGTGCTTGATACAAACATCAACTTTGAGGATCATAGCATTTCTTTTTTTTTTTTAAGATTTTATTTATTTATTTTAGAGAGAGAGGGGATGATTGGGGGGAGGGGCAGAGGGAGAGGGAGAGAGAATCTCAGACTCCGTGCTGAGCACTGAGCCTGACGTGGGGCTCGATGCCAGGACTCTGAGATCAGCACCTGAGCTGAAATCAAGAGTCGGTCACTTAACCCACTGAGCCACCCAGGCACCCCAAGAGTCATAGCATTTCTTAATTATGTGTACATTAAGTTAATATTAACGTTAGTTGTAAATTCTGTACTCACTCTTCAGACATGACTCTATACTCCCAAGAATGGGGCATAAATGTACCTGGATTGTTTTGAGTAAAAAGTGGATGCAAATATTAACATGTAATATTTATGGAGTACTAACTACATGCAAAGCCCTGAAATGAAAGTTTACGTAAATCATCTCAATCTTCATAGCAGTACTCTGAAGTGGGTGGTATCATTATTATTTCACAAGGAAATTAATGCACAGTTAAATAATTTGACCAAGGTCCCATAGCTAGTAGGTAGAGAAGCCAGGATTTGAAACTAGGCAATGTGGCTCTAGCATATATGCTCAACTGCTGGATATGAAACTGCTAAATGGGAATAATAATGGTATACCTCTCATAGTGCCATTATGATCATTTCATGAGTTAATACATGTAAGTGCTTATTTCAATATCTGGTGTCTAGTAAGTACTCAATAAATGGTAAAAAATATTATTGGAATGTTAAGTTACTTGCCCAGAGTAGCTGGTTTCAGAGCACCACACCTTGAACCCTTATAAAACTGTATAGACAGGGGTGCCTGGGTGGCTTAGTCGGTTAAACGTCTGCCTTCAGCTCAGGTCATGATCTCAGGGTCCTGGGATCGAGCCCCACATCGGGCTCCCTGCTCAGTGGGAAGCCTGCTTCTCCCTCTCCCACTCCACCTGCTTGTGTTCCCTCTCTCGCTGTCAAATAAATAAATAAAATCTTTTAAATAAAAAAAACTGTATATTTGGGGTAAATACCCAGTAGTGCAATTGCTGGATCGAATGGTAGCTCTAATTTCAACTGTTTGAGGAACCTCCATACTGTTTTCCAGAGGGGTTGCACCAGCTTGCATTCCCACCAACAGTGTAGGAGGGTTCCCCTTTCTCCACATCCCCGCCAACATCTGTCGTTCCCTGACTTGTTAATTTTAGCCATTCTGACGGGTGTGAGGTGGTATCTCATGGAGGTTTTGATTTGGATTTCCCTGATGCCGAGCGATGTTGAGCAATTTTTCATGTGCCTGTTGGCCATTTGGATGTCTTCTTTGGAAAAATGTCTGTTCATGTCTTCTGCCCATTTCTTGATGAAATCTTGGCTTTACTATAATTATGTCATCTTTTGTTGTTGTTTTATTTAATTTTGCTTTAGAAAGCTTACCTTACTGCAATGTTCTTAGAGGCCAGTAGAAGTAAAATGAGTTCCATGTTAAACATGTACAAATCTCATGTACATGGATGAGTTCTTTTATCACCATGACTCGAGCATTAAAAACACATATGCTATTTCCATGTGTATCGCAGCATTATTTTAATAGGCAAAAGGTGGAAGCCACCTAAGTGTCCATTGCTGAATGAATGGCTAAATAAAATGTTATGTATAAGTACAATGGCATATTGTCCAACCTTTAAAAGGAAGGAAATCCTATCACATGCTACAATTTGGGTGAACCTTGAGGATATTATGCTAAATGAAATAAGCCAGTCATCAAAGGACAAATGCTGTATGATGCAATTTGTATGAGGTTCGTAGAGTAGTCAAGTGTGGAAAGACAGAAAGTAGAATGGTGGTTGCCAGGGGCTGGAGGGAAGGGGAAATGAGGAGTTACTATTTCTTAGGTAGAGTTTCAGTTTTGTAAGACGGAAAAATTCTGGAGATGGATGATGATGATGGTTGCACAGCAATGAACATGTACTCGATGCCACTGAATTGTGCACTTAATGGTGGTTAAAATGGGGGGCGCCTGGGTGGCTCAGCCGGTTAAGCGTCCGCCTTTAGTTCAGGTCATGGTCCTGGGGTCCTGGGATCGAGCCCCGCATCGGGCTCTCTGCTTGGCAGGAAGACTGCTTCTCCCTCTCCCTCTGCCCCTCCCCACTCCCCCTTGCTCGTGCTCTCTCTCACTCTAAAATAAATACATAAAATCTTTAAAATACTGGTTAAGATGGTGAATTTTTATGATCTAGGTATTTTACCACAGTTTTAAAAAAGCACATATACAGAAAATTGAAATTCTATATATAAAATTTTCAATATTTCAACTCTATATATTCAATATATATAGTCTATATTTCAATGATGCAAAGGCTTTCGTGGTCATCATAATAAAAATGAGGTATTTTTGAAAAACAGGTAGAAGTCATTTCCTTTCTTACACATTGTGAACATTACTTGGTAAAAATTTTGCTTATTTTAAACATTGAAATATTAATTGGAACCTTCAATATCCCACAGCTGAACACTGGGTTTCAATAATCCTCTTTGTTGTTTTCTGATGTTCTTATTTCTAAAACCCGATTCTCCTGGGGAATGCATTACACTATCTCTCTTATAGCAGGTGAACAATTTCTATAATTTAAATATTCAAAAATTTGAGGCCGCTCTGCGGTGGGAGGACACAGTAGGCAGAGATGCTATTATCTTGAGGATACCATATTACGAATAAATTGGATTCTTCATTCCCTTCTGGGAAAAGAGACGGGAATTAATATGTTTTTGAGCACCCATTAGCATCCATGGTTTTTGCAGCCATGCTGGACACTTTGTATATGTTATTGCATTGAATTCTTATGGGACAGGATGAAACAATATATTGAATCTTGAGAGATTGCAAGTGTTTCCCACCCCCCCATTTCTAAAGAGGAAGGAGTCTTGCTGATGCATTAGTTAAGCAGCTACTTTTATTGTACAGGATCCAGGTGTTCCTAAATGAAAATGAAGATGAAGAGACTCAGTTCATCTACATGTCTGGCACCTTGATACTTGGTGCCAAATAGTTCTTTGTTTTGGGGGCTGGCCTGTGCATTGTAGGATGTTTAGCATTCCCTGCTTGAGAGTCACAGATATATATGTTCATGGTTGAGGTTTGGAGAGGAGAAAGAAGCTAGGCTAGAGAGGTGACAGAACTGGATGTTGCAGACAGTGTTGGGTGGTAGAAAGAGAAAGTTTTTTGGAGCTACTGCTATAGACAGAGAATGAGAGAAGCCCCAAAAGGATTTTGAGAAATTATCTTTTTTTTTTTTTTGAGAGAAAGAGGGGGAGGGGCAGAGGGAGGGACAGAGAGAATCCCAAGCAGGCTCCACGCTCAGCAGTGCAGAGCCCGATGCAGGGCTCAATCTCATGACCCTGAGATCATAACCTGAGCCAAAATCAAGAGTTGGATGCTTCACCATCTGAGACACCCAGGCGCCCCATGAAATTATTAAGAATGAATGTTCCCCATTATAATTTTCTTGAAAGTTTAAATCGAGATTCTCTGACTCATGATTCTCTCTCTGGTTGTTGCTTCTTTGAATGTGATGTGTGTGTTGAAACTAAACCACATAGTAAGGGTTTGTGTAGATTTCATGGGGATTACACTTAAAACAGTCTTTTGAATTTACATTTTTCCCATTTTTATAAAAGATGGTCTGACCTCTCCATAAGGTCAGATTGCACAGTGTGCCATTCTGCCTTCTCTCTTCCCTTGCCTTCCCTAAATGGAACATGCTTAGTTTCTGCAACATTTTAACAAGAACAGTATGAAAAGACACTTCCTGTTCTTTTAAATGATGACATATCTGATAATCAGAGGTAATTTACTATCTGACCATCCTATGAATCAAAAAGTTCTGTCTGCCAGTTTATTACTATTACTCTAAAAATTACCATAAATTCAGTGGCCTAATACAATACAAACTTACTATCCTACAGTTTTGGAGACCCATAATCAGTGGGCTAACATCCAAGTGTTGGCTGGGCTGCATTCCTTCTGGAGACTCTGGGGGGACAATCTGTTTCCTTGCCTTTCCAGTCTGTAGAGGTCGCATGCATCCTTGACCCTTGGCCCTGTATCACCTCAACCTGTTTCTTTCAGTGTATCTTCTTTTTGTCCTGCCTGCTTCCCTCTTAATAAAGACACTTGTGATTACTTTGAGCCCACCTGAATAATCCAAGACAATCTCTCCATCTCAAGATACTTAATCACATCTGCAAAGTCCCCATTCCCACATGGGGTAACATTTTCCCAGGTTCCAGGGATTCAGATGCAGACATCTTTGGGGGAGGGTGTGTGTGTCATTATTCTGCCTCCCATAGCTAGAGTATAAGCACGTGCAGGATGTGTGGTCTCATTCTGATAGCATGCTTGAATTATTCCATCTTGACTTGATTTTTTTTTTAACACTTGAAATTCTTAGGCTTAGCCGACATTTAATTTTCACATTAGAAAAGTGATAAGAATTACTCAAATTATAGTAATATTGATGGAGAAACCGATCGAGCTTTTAATACAAACTCAAGCTCCTCTTTAACCTCATTCCTAGTAGCTAATTATCAGTTCCTTCCAGAAGCACAAAGCACCTTCAATGTTCTTCCTGAAACATACAACACATCTAACAGTTAAACATGTGGGATAAATCCTCTTTCAACATTCAAAAGTATCATGTGATCAGCCCAGTACTCAGCACAGAGTAGTGTTTCATGAGCATTGGTTTAATGATTGAAAGGCTGTGTGATCATATCAGGTTTTATAAATGTTGAAATATGTTGGGGCTGAAAGCTGTTACTTTGTTATTTATTTGGGGATAATGTGATTTGACCTGTGCCACCTAGCTTCTGGTGAAACTCAGGAATTGGGTATATTAGTGTTGATGGCATTTCATTTCACCTCTTCCTTGTTAATAGATTCAAACCAGTTTCTTGGAGGCCCTTTTACTCACTTTTGTAGGTGCTTGATAAAGTGAAATTCCATGTGATTTAAAACTTGCTCCTTCTGGAAGGTCAGTCACAGGCTGTAGGGAGAGTATATAGTGTATGAGTTTAGAGCATGGACTTGGCATCAGTCGGATGGCACGTTCAAATTCCATGTCTGCCACTCACTGAGATGCTGTGTGTCTGCCCTGTGCCTCAGTTTCCTCACCTGAAAGGAATGATAATTGTGCCTCTCAAATCATAGGGTTACGGTGAGGGATCAGGGGGAACAATGCCAAATGCAGAGTCAGAGCCTGGCACACAGTGATCACTTAGTAAATGGGAGCTAATATTTGTCCGATTGAGTTATTATCTATTAAGGGATAGGATTGTAAAGTAGGCCTTCTGGCACTTTCCTGTGTCCATGACTACTTTGAGGGGATTTTTGGGAAGAACCTATCTAGACAAGAGAATATGTCCCATCAACTTTTTGGAAAGAGGTGAGTGTAAATAGATAGGAAAATGAATACGCACAAAATACTAACAAATAACAAAAAAGGAAGAGATTCTGCCTGGTTCTCACACTTCACCCAAAAGCTGACGGAATGAAAACAGCAATCTGCTTACATTTTCTGAGCGTCTGCTATGTGCATTGCTTGTCAGTGACACAGGGAGATACAAGATATCCGTGATGATGTAGATGGTATCTTTACAGTTTACCAGTGATCTCCTAGATGCTTTATAGGCATTATCTCTAATCATCACGACCAGCCTATGATATCTGTGTCCCTCCCTAGCCCTCCCACCCCGCTCACCCCATTCCATAAGAGAGGAAATGGAAGTAGTCCTGGAAGTTCACAGCTAAATACAGTGTGAACCCAAGCCTGCTCTGACTTCTGTGATCCACTTTCTGTCCATTCAAGTGTGCGTGCTTTTCACCATTTATCCTGGAGAGAATATCTATGCATATAAACAAAAGCCATAAAAGTAAGTGATACAAGATAGGCACAAACTATGGGGCACAGACAATAAGTTGGCTCTGGGAGTTCACAGGAACTAGAAAAATCATGGAGAATGGGTCTGATGTGGGTCTTAAAAACAAGTAGCTGGGGCGCCCCGGGTGGCTCAGTCGGTTAAGCGTCTGCCTTCGGCTCAGGTCATGATTCCAGGGTCCTGGGATCCAGCCCTGCATCTGGCTCCCTGCTTCTCCCTCTCCCTTTGCTGCTCCCCCTGCTTGTGCTCTCTCTCTCTCTCACTCAAATGAATAAATAAACAAAATCTTAGAAAAACAAAACCAAAAACAAGCAGCTATCAGAGATTAGGGAAACCAGTAGGGTTTTCCAAGTTAGGAAGATGGCCTAAGCCAACAAGAGATAAGAGGAGGTTTAATGCACGGAGGACAAAAGGTTTAATTTCTGTTTCCTGTTTGGTTGATTGGTAGTGGTTCTAGGTTATGCATTCACATGAGAATTGCCTGTATGACTGACTGCACCGTTCAAGTAAAATAAAGAGCAACTGGCAGAATGTGGTGGGAAAGCTATTGGAACTGGCTTTAGGGTTTTTTAAACTCTTCTAGGAGGAAGCCTTTGAAGATGTGGAGTGAGTGATGAAAATTAAAACAGAGGATGTAAAATGGTGCAGCTGATATGGAAGACAGTTTAGTGGTTTCTCCGAAAGTTAAATGCAGAATTACCATGTGATCCGGCAATTCTGCTCTTAGGTATGTACCCCAAAGAATTGAAAACAGGTCTCCCCACAACAGTTTGTACATGAACATTCATATCAACATTCCCCTCAATAGCCAAAATGTGGGAAATAGCCCAAATGCCCCTCCACTGATAAATGGATGAACAAACTGTGGGATAGCCATGCAGGGGAATAGTATTCAGCCACCAAAAGGAGGGAAGGGCTGATATATGCTACAACACAGATGAACTTCAAACACACTATGCTAAATGAAAGAAGCCAGACACAAAAGGCCACATATTCTAGGATTCGATTTCTATGAAATGTCCATAATAGACAAATTCATAGAGACAGAAAGCAGATTAATGGTTCTCAGGGACTGGAGGAAGGAGGGAGGAGAGAGTGCATGCTTAATTTCCATTTGAGGGGATAAGAATGTTCTGGAACTAGATAGAGATGGTGTTTGTACAACATTGTGAATGTGCCAGATGCTACTGAATTGTACACTTTAAAATGATTAAAATGGTGAATTTTGCGACATCTATATTTTACCCCAATTAAAACAAACAAACAAGCATGGGATGATCTTCTGAAATTCAGGATACGTGGATGTAAGGGGGGCTGGGGATACTTGTATATGCATCAGCTGAAACTCGGGTGTCTTAATCTAAGAAAATTAGACCTTAAGAATTTCAAGAATAATGCCCTTTGGGTTTTTCTTTCCTATTAAAGTCAAATAAAATTAAATTTAATATTTTATTTAAAAGCCATCTGATTTTTTAAAAAACCATCCGGTTTTAAAAATATCTGATTTTACTAAAGCTTTTCTATCCATCTATCTAACCTACTTATCTAACAATTCGCTTACCTACGTGGATAACCTTCCCTCTGCACATACTAGAAAAAATTCTGTGATAATATTCACCTGATATATGTAATAGGAATTTCTGGATGATAGAATTTGGTATAAGTAAAACAAGCTTCCCTCTTACTTTTCTGCATTGTTTGGATCCTTTATATTGAATGCATATGATTTTAGGAAGATCATCGTGTGATTGTTTTTTAAACCAATCAATTAGCCAATAAGCAAACACAGAAGGTGGAGGCAAATAAGCCAAGCTGTAATGGCAATTAATTCTGAGGAAAATATGGTTGTTCTTTCTTTCTCTGTATTTTTATTGGGGTACTTTTTCAATCCCCAAAGTAATATTTTAAAAATTTATTAAACTTAAAAACATTAAGTTTCCCAGTGTGAAAGCTGCCAGAGGTAGAGTCAATGGAGGGTGGGGTGGGGGTGGGGGGGTCAAAATCAGATTTGCTTTACTCCAAAACTCTATTCTCAGCCTTGAGTTAATCTTGCCATAAGTGATAAAATGGTTTATTTTTCAAAAATTCAACCTCAATGCATCATTTCCCCCCTAGATTCTAACTACTGATCGAGTCCTACATCTGGCCTTCAAAATGCCAAGACTGCAGAGGAGGGTATTGTCTGTGGTACCTCTCAAGAACATGAAGAACTTGCTTCGTTTCCAGGAAATTATCCACCTACTACCAAAATGCCCACGGATGGAGCATATGCTGTGTACAGGGCACAAATGAGAGGCATTGTGCAGAGAATCTGAGTCTGAAGTTATCCCTGAATTAAGATGCCCAATAGCCCACTGCAGAGGCAGCTTTGTGGTAATGAGACACTCATTTGCTTATTTATCCATTTACTCACCGCTTATTGAGTTCCTGGGGGCTATAAAGGTTGATTCCTGGTTGTCGGTAATGTGCTCCTTAAGACATTTTAGGTTGTAAGAAACAGAAACCAACTTAAACTAAGAAGAAAGGGAAACTCTCTGACGAAATACCGGGTGGTTCTGCATGTTTCCAAGAGGGAGGATCTTAGGCCCTGAACGGCAGTGGGGATGGGTTTTGAAGGTTGGGAGCAAATGCTCTGAAGACAGATTGTCAGACAGATTGTCAGAATCTTTGCTCTGATGTGAGCCCTCTGTTCTTGAACAATTTACTTAACCACTCATTGTGCTCATCTGTAAAATAACTATCAGAACAACAGCTTCCTCATAGGTGGTTCCTAGCACGAAGTGGTAATGAGTGTGAAGGGCAGATCGCAGTGCCTGCGACTTAGCAAGCACTCAGTCACTGTTAGTTTTTGAATTCTCCTTATTATTATAATATGTCACTGCAGACTCAATTTCTTAACTTTCCAGTCTCCATGGTTAAGAATGGCCAGTCAATCCCAGCTTCAGGGAACAAATTAACTTGACACTCTCTTGGTTCCAAATCGACATTTTTAGAGAAGAAATTGCTTGGCTTCATGGAATAGGCATCCATCCCTGATCTATGAACTGAATCCAGTGGCAGGGACTTATTAACTAATAATGGCTGCCAGGAACCCAGTATTCTAACCACATGGATAGGAGGAAAGGGGACAGGTGGTGGTCACTGGCCAGACAAACTGAGGAGCATACAATACACCAAGAAAACCTCTAAATGTCCTTAGTGGTGTTTAATAGGAAAAGGGAAAAATGAAAGGAAAAAAAAAAGCAGAAACAAAACCAGAAAGCCGAACAACGAAAATGAAACAAAAAGCCCCCAGTCTTTGTTTTATCTGGGATGTCCAAAGAATATCTCTGAATTCTCATATTTATACTAAAACACAAAACAAAGCAAAGCAAAACAGTGTTCTTAGATTAAACATTTCATGATGGAGACTTTGCAAATTGCCATGGAGATGATGAAGGAAATTATGCACTGGCTCTTTTTTTTCCCATAGTCTATGCATAGGGATGGATGGAGATATTAACCTCAGCTCTTTTTTCCACAATGAACTGAAGTGTTTTAACAAAATCTGCCATTCTATCAGCAATAATAGACTTCTCTACATGTTAATGTTAAAATCTTTTCATTGTAATGGATTCAACTTTACTAAACACCAGGCTACATTTTCTTGTCGAGTAAGATGCCCTACCCTGTCTAAGCTGTGACTCTCTGACATCTGGATAACTTTATTCAAGTCTGGTTTTTAAAGGATGTTTATCTTCTAATCTTATTCCAGCCTCCATTCATAATTAACTAGGTTGCAAGTATCTTTTATTTATAAACATTTGGTTACAAGTAACAGATAACCCATTTAGAGTAGTTTAAATAATAAGGGGGATTTACCAGTTTATTTAACTGAAAAGTGCAGTGGGATTGCAGGTTTCAGGTATAGCTTGATTTAGGGGCTCAACCACGTCACTAGGAGCCCTGTTTCTTTTTGTTTCTCCATACTGTCTTCCCTATCATCAGTTTCATTTAAAGATTGGCATCTTTTATGGACACCAAAGGCTGGCAACAGGAATAGGGGTGACACTTTTCTGTTTTAGTGGACAGGAGAAATAATTCTTTTGGTAGCTCCCACAGAAAAGAGAGGATTCTTCTTTCTCAGAATTCCTCCAAAAAGCCATTCACTCTGGCTGGAAGGAAACACTGGTTGACATAAACCAGTCAGAGCCTAGCTTTAGACTCTTGGGAGAATTTAATCCCAGCCAAACCTCATGGCTGAGAAGTTTGAGGTCCTGTTAGAAAGGCAAAAGGCTTAGAAGATATGCACGGGTGACAACCAACAAAGGTTCTCTCCAAAATGTACCTTTTTATTTCACGGCCCACTCTTGTATTCCTCTCTAGATCGCAATGCAATATAATCTTTTTGCCAATTTTTGGTGAGTATAGCTAGATGTCTGACTTTAGTGAGAGAACAATCATCCACCTATTGATTATGGACTGCCTCAGAAATATATGAAGAAGATGGGCTCTAGCTTTTCCTATTGAAGATATCCATCAGAAACATGAGATCAGTTCTGATTTATTAAGGAAGAACCTTTTATGTTTAATGAAATACTATGCAGATCTATTTTCATAGTATGAAGGGAATCATGTTGAGACATCTTGATTTGGGATTTAAAATAGTTCCAGCCTGACTACCAAGCCCTGTTCCCATTACAGAGCTACTACTAATTATTTAGGCATTGGTGAACATTAGCTTCATCTCATTGTCTATCATCAGCTAAATTTATGATGATGCTTGAATTACTTGAAGTTACATATAGTAGGGATGTCTGCAAAAAGGAGTGTTGAGTTGTGGGAAAATAATATAATAGAGGAAATAATCAAATTTGGATGAAATTTAGAAGCTGACTATTTAAGTCATGTGCTTTATAGCCTTCTTTGTTTCCCTTTGATCATAAAGCAAATTTGAACATCGAGAAGAGTGAAGTTGATAACCAGAGGAAAACATTGGTATGTCAGATAATTATTCTCTTTATACTGCTTTTCCCTGGTGACCTGAATACTTAACCAATATCTAACACTTTTCCTCTTCCCAGTGGCGTCCAGGGCAAGTCTAATATCATTCCTGGTAAGCTTCAATATTGATATAATTAAAGAAAGTTACTGGCTGTCATTTCTTGAGCAAATTAACAAGGAGCATCATACCACTTTATTCTGTCCAAAATGTCTCCCAAAGCTTAGTAGCTTAGTATCTCATTTTTCTCACAGAAAGGAAAAAAAAAAGGAAAAAGAAAAGGTTAGAAAAAAGTTAAGCAAATAGTTAGAACAAGTCATTCTTTGTAGTATGCTTCTTGCAAGTCTTTTGTTCTCAGAGCTAGCTTTGGTTACTCTCCTTAAAACTCTCTTTGATTTCTTATTCATTCTCTAGAATACATAGAGTTTGTTGAAAATTGTTCTTTTTAAAATTTTTTGAATTTTCTGTTTTTTAAAATATGATAATTAAGTGTACCTGTATAGTTTTATGTATGAAAAGACACAGCCTTCAAATTATCCTGCCCTTCCTTTATATTAAATTTTATTTATTTTTAGTTTTTAAAGGATTTTATTTACTTTTCCATTTAAGAGAGAGTGAGCAGGGGGAAGGGCAAAGGGAGAGGAAGAGAGAGAATCTCAAGCAGACTCCACGCTGAATGTGGAGCCCAAAGGGGGGCTCGATCCCACGACCCTGAAATCATGACCAGCACAGAAATCAAAAGTCGGACACAACCAACTGAGCCACTCTGGTGCCCCCTCCTTTATATTAAATTTTATTCTGGAAGTGTTTTGTGATCACACAGTAGAATTTGGGTTGCAAACCCAGGCGAAGGCTGGCTTGTAGTTACAAATTCTCAGGGGAGGTTTTTTTTTCCCCCCTGCCTTCATTCAGACCTGTTTTATTCTGGTTGCTTTCAGTATGCAAGGTTTATTTCTCCTTGCTCCTTGCACTGAGGGTGCAACCTGTTTGGGTTTCTACTTTATGTGAGAACACCAAATTAGCACCCCTCTGCAACCCCAACCCTACCCCTCCGACATCCACTCTGAGCAGCGGTCAGTGTCAAGTTCAAGGTCTTGAGTCTCAGAAGAATGTCTCCCAGGAACCATGCTTTTCTGTTCCTGGCCTCCGGAGAATCCTTCTTTCCAGCCTAGCCCAGCAAAGCACTTAAACAGACGTTTTTATGTTTTTAATCCAGCTTTTTACTTGTTTCATTCAGTGGTGTTGTTTATCTAGTGTCTGCTCTGCTGACACAGAAGTCCTGAATTGCTTTCTAAAAAAATGGTCTTTCAAAGTTTTGTTTACAAATAATATGACTCGTGGATATGTGAGGTCATACACTGAGGAAGACTTTCTGCATCTATCTTAAATCTCTTTTTATCTATTTTTAAAAGCAACATTGGGGCGGTTGGGTGGCTTAGTCCAGTTGGGTGTCTGACTCTTGATTTCGGCTCAGGTCATGGTCTCAAGGTCATGAGATCTAGTCCCGCACTGGGCTCATGCTCAGTGGGGAGTCTTTCTCTCTCTTTCCCTTTGCCTCTCCACCCCCCTTCTCCCCACCCCACCGCCACTTGCACTCTCTCTCTCTTTCTCTCTCATTCTCCAAACCCCCCCCCCAAAAAAAACCAAAAAACAAAAAACAAAAACAACCTCAGGTAAGCACCATAATTATCCCAAACCAGCATTGTTGCAGTCAGTTTTGGTTCAATAATTCGTTCTCCAAATTAAGACATTTGAGCTCGTGTCCTGTAATGAGACATGGTAAGGACTCAGATATAAGGCAAATCTCTTCCTTCTGGTGGATAAATGAGAAAATAAAAATCACTTTATATTCATGCATATGTGGTGTTCTCACCCAAATACTTGTAAGAACCCTCTACTTTCTATACAGTTGGCCTGTGTAGGTCTTAGTCTCTACTCAAAGGCGTTTCGTTTCTTGAGGCTAGAGACCATCCTACTTATTTCTATGTCTCTTACTCCCAGCATCATCGCTGGGCTTTTCATCCAGCCAGCTCAGGAAATGATTGAATAAAAGGACCTTAGAAGTGTTTCTGTTTCCTGATTGTGTTCGTATGCTCTTGACTATTTGCATGTTCCTCTTCTTTAGCTTTGGCCACAGCTGGAGCCAGAATCTCCATGCACATAGGGAGTCCCACATTTCCTCTGTCACCTGTGGATAAGCCCGAGAGAAAACAGATGGACGTGGTAGTAGACACACTGACCTTGGCCAACTGTAACTTTCTCCTTTCTCCCAACAGAGTAATTAGCTGTTGCCATGCTCTGTGGAACCCCTGGATTGTCTCCTCCTTCCCATTCCTTATTGCAGCCCCTGCTTCAAGGGACAGACAGCTATACATTTGCAAGATCACTTCCTGAGGGCAGTAAGTCCCACTCCTATCTTTGTGTCTGGCTGAGGCCAATTAAAATGTTTGTGCGATGCTGTTTGTATTCTTCTCATTCCAGCATTTAGCCTGGCCCACCATAGTCACTCATGGTTTAGGAAAAATGAATGAATCCACATTCATGAGGGAGAGAGAGAGAGACAGACCAATAGACAGAGGCTCAAAAGTCCCAGCAATGACATTGAAAAATTTTAGTCTCAGTACCATTGTAGAATATCATATTGAGAACAAGCAAGCAGTTTTACTTTTGTCTTCATTAGGGCCGTTAATAATAATAATAATAATAATAAGAAGAAGAAGAAGAAGAAGAAGAAGAAGAAGCAGTTGGCATATGTCTCAGATTGGGTTCTCCAGAAACCAGATGCTAAGCTGGATTTTGGGGTGCAGGATGTTTATTAGGGATCAACAGTGTGAAAGGAAGGAGGAGAAAGCAGGACAGGGCAGTGGAAGAAGGCCCCCAAATTCTCAGCCAACATGGTGGGGAATTCTGAGGTGAGTATTAGCCATCCTGGAATCCTGCATTAGGCTGAAATAGCCAAGCTGCATACTTACACCTCACTCACTCACGAGGTGTGGGCTCCCCTGGGAAGGGCATGACCTTGAATGAGGCATTCTCTGCAGCTGAGGGAGAAGTGCCAGCTGGAATGTCTGCTGGGGGGTAGCCGATGGTACCTTCCTCCCTGAAGGGGGCTGTGGGTGGCCCATCTCTATCTATGTTCACCATGGTGTATGTCATTGGATTTGATCAGGGCAACAGTTCTATACGCTGGATGCTGTTAACCTCACTTTTTATATGAAAAAACTGTGGGTCAGAGGGGTCATGTAACTTGCCCAAGTGGTGGAGCCAGGATATATATCTAGATCTACCTGACTCCTCATAACTGGGGCGTTATTATATTAGATTCCATTAACCCAAGGACCGAATATTTATTAGACTCTTAAATCCTGAGATTGGGAGAGGACCATCCATTTCCTTACTAAAGTGAAATTCTAAGACAAACTTTTCAGCAAGGACCCTTTATCCTAATACCCTCTATCTCTTATAGCTTTTGCCCATAGAGACACAGATGGATCATTAAAGTTGGGGGTTGAGGAGAAGAAAAAGAAGGTAAAAATAAATATGTCAAAATGAACTTTTAAGACAGATAATATGCATCCAAAATTCCATCAGAATGACACAGTTCCTAAGAGGCTTATTTCTGTTTATTCTTCATCACTCCAAAAATGCTCATTGAATACCGACTCTATACCATGTATTATGCTGTGCATTGGCAATACTATGGAGAACAAAAGGAACAAAGCCCTGTCCTCATGAATCTTATTTTCTAGTTTGGAAGGTAGATGTTAAATAATTACAAGATGGATAATTTTTTAAGAGATTTTATTTATTTATTTGAGAGACAGAGAGAGCGAAAGAGAGCACGAACGGGGAGGGGAGGGGGGACAGAAGCAGAGAGAGAAGCAGGCTTCCCGCTGAGCAGAGAGCCCGATGCGGGACTCCATCCCAGGACTGCAGGATCTTGACCTGAGCCTCAGGCAGACGCTTAACCGACTGAGCCATCTAGGTGCCCCCAAGATGGATAAATTTCGTTTAAAATTTTAAATTTTTACCCTGTTCTGTGAGGCAACACAAACGTCTGGCCTTTTGCATGTCTCTTACCTTATCTCAAACTATTGTCCCTGCTCTTAACAGCACAGTTGAGCTGGTCATTGTACTTACAGTCTTTACATTTGCTGCTTCCCCATGGTCTTGTTCCATATCACTGGATATGGAATATCCATTGCTTGATGGATTCTTCTCATCATTTGGGTCTCAGCTCATATGTCAATGCCTCGGAGAAGCCTTCCTTTACCAAACTGTCCCATCACCCTGCTTTAGGTGTTCATTGCTATGCAAAGTTAATTTCTTTATACAGCTTCATGAGAACAGAGGCCCTGCTCATTTTATGTACACTTACATCTCCAACACCCAGAAGAATGCTTGGCACACAGTAGGTGCAATACATTCTTAATTACTGAGGGAATGAATGAATGATTCCATGACAGAGAAGTACTATAAGCTATGAGAATCCTTAAAAGGGTCAACTATCAAATTAAGGAGGTAGGTAAATCCTGGACATGTTCTGTGCATGTGGCCCTCTTCTTCAAGTTGACTATCAACTTCTGAAAGGCAGGAAGCTTACTTTATATTTCTCTGAATCCTCTTCTGCCAGCATATAACATAACATTTAAAATTTTGAAGGTGCTCCCTAAACCAAAGCTACCCAGCTTTCAGAATCTGGAACGGACGCTCTGTAACTTTTGAGTGTATTATATTTTATTCCAATTTTTTAGTTGCATATCTCTGTACCTCTCTTTTCAGTGGACCTCTTGGAATTTTATTCTTCTGTGTATCCCAGAGCCTAGCAGAGCTAATAAATGAATGAATGAATGAGTGAGTGGCTTCTAAGACTACTTTTCCCAGCTTCCATGCCAGGAAGGTCAGTCATCATTATACCATGTACATAGTGTATAGCACCTAGGAGGTGCTTAATAAACACTTATTGAACAAATGAATTCTGCCCCCTGATGCAGCCTTGAGTATGATGCATCTACGATGAAAAGCCCACAGTGCTATTTTAATGACAGGTGGGGAATCCTGGGTTCTAGTTTGGTTCTGCTGCAGAGCTTTTGAGCGACTCCAACCATCCTCATACCACTCTGTGTCTCATTTTCCCCATCTGTGAGATTATGTGCCTAAGCTGAGGGCTGATCTGTCAAGTCATCCAGATTTCAGTTTTGGTTCTACCATCACTGGCACTTAAGAGCCTTGGGCAAATGCAATTACTCTGACTTCCAGTGTCCTCAACTCTAAAGGGAGAAAAAGAATAGTCCTAATCTTTTAAAGCTGTTGCCAGGAATAGGGTACAAAATTTAAGGGGATGCCAAAAAACTCAGCAATCAAAACAAATAATATTTTAATACCATATTTTAAAAAAGTCAAAATTAATGCAAAAAATTCACGCTGAACAAAATATCAACATTCTCAATGAAGACAGGATCCGTAACGGTGCGGTGCCAAGCCGTACTAGAGTCTGAGGCAAAAAGAAAAAAGTGTGAATGAGAACATGTTTGTAAGGTACTTAGCACAAAGCCTTTCACATAGTAAGCACACAAGAAATGTACCCCAGTACTATTAAATTATCTCCAGGGTTTATTCTAGTTATACAATTGCTTAGCTACCAATCATCCCCACAATTTGGAGTCTTTTAAAAAATGGCAACTACTGACTTAATTTTATGCAAAAATTCTGTAGGTTTGGTGCAATGCCTACCATCCTTCTGTAAAAATGTAGAAATAGTACTAGGGAAAAAATAAAATGAACTACTTTCTAAACTTCTATGTGCACTTAGGATACAGTTAAACACATGAGCAGTAAAAATAATTTCAGAACAAATTTAAGTCTGTATGCAGCCAGGATTACAGTCAAACTAAGCACAAATAATGGCTAATTGTTTGCAAATCGAGGAAGTACCCAACCACCTACTCACGAAACTCAGACTGAAGGCCTTTTATGTTCTGTTCCACTGAGCTAGATGCTGGACATACAACAATGAGAGAGGTGTAGATCCTATGCTTGGTGTGCTCTAACAGGGGACATAAACATGCCTGCAAACACAGGCAGTCCTTATCACACGTCAAGGCTACCTCTCAGGAAAAATGCAACTTACAGCACAAAGACCTATAATGGGAAATTATTTCCATAAGGATTATTATTAAAAAATCTAGGTACACACTCAGAACCTTATCATTCAACACTTTTATCTATTAACACTGAACTAAAACACATTTTAAAAACACTTAAAAGACATTATGTAAATACTGAAGGAATAATAAAAGGCCATATGCAAGTATTTGTCCCTTAAAATGTTGCCCCTTGGCTTGGTGGAGGAATTATAGGGGCACGGTGAGATGCTGCACAAAATCCCATGGCCAGAAAAAGTGTATCCCTCACGGAGAGCAGTGACAATGGAGAGGAGGAGAGAGAGGAATAAGGGTTGTCCAGAGCTACCTCTTTCAACTCTCCATCTGTGTCAACTCCACATCTGTACTGGGGAAGTGAGGTACAGTTGCGGGAGAAGGAGCAGTTGCATGAAGGGCCAAGAACAGGTGTTGCCTCTTTTATGACCTTCTTAAAGACAATAAAAAAAGAATAAAGGATCTGCTGTTTATGCCCAATCTTAGAGTTGTGGGTTACAACTTGTAACATTTAGTTAAAACTCATTAGATGCTTGTAATGAGATGGAGGTGGGAAGAGGCATACGGGGTGGGGTCTCCCTGACAAATCTGGACAGCTGAGGCTCACCTCTCAGCTCTTCCCACTAAACACAGGTGCTCTACCAGGAGACATATCTTCCTAGTGAATCAAATTCTCCTTTTAATTATACTGCCACATAAGTTAATATGACTAGAGATATACAGAGAGGTGTCTCCTGTGCCTGGTATTCACCTCCACCCCAGGTTTCAACGGCTGGCTTAAATACCCTAATTTTTATACTTTAAACGCTCACATGAGCGACATTTTGTGTTTTGATGTTCACGATTGATTTTAAATTATGCCAGCAGAGATAATATGAACTAAATATCTGGTTGATTAGTTTTAAGCTATACCCCAGGGGCACACTCTCTGATTGGGGATATGCTCCAGAAAGGGCTAGTTTGCATTTATTCATAACATCACACTCCAGATGAATTTAACCACAAGTGCTTCAACTATATTTATCTTTGACCAATACCAAAGGTCTTGTTAATAGCATATTAAATATTAGCAGGGTTTTTTATTGGTAAAATGACTGGTGTCCAAGATACGTAGATTGACTAAAAAAAATTAAAGACATTTACTTCCCAATCTTATATGAACAGGACATAAAACTCCAGTGAGCCCTTTACCCTCCAACTTTTGGAATGGTGGCTCGATTCTAACATGGTCCTACCTCCATCCAATAAATTAGATTATTTTTAGTTGCCTTATGCTGGCTAGGAGGCTAACTGAATCCTGCCTTGATAATGTTGTGTCTATTTCAAGAGAATTTGTCATGCAAAGAATAGTCACGACACATAAAGGGGATGTCATTGAGCTTGGAAGTTATCGGAGTGTTCTTGTGCTTGCTTGCTGATAAGTCTTTAGCTAATAAAAGTTTGTGCGCTAGAATTTGGTACTAGAGTCACTTTTATTACAGCAAGGTTTGGGGGAGGTAGTTTGGGCTGACCTATCTCTAGCCATGTCTTGAACAACTGCTTGCTAAACAACTATGTGCCCTCTGGGAACTTAAGTCTACAAGAAAACCTAGTAGTTTGTACTTAACCAAACTGGCCCGAGTCAGTTCACACTGTCCTACTACATCCTTCCAAGCAAGAGATAGCTACGCCCCAGTGGAGAGTTTGTTCAGATGCCAATAGCTATCATAAAATGCATCCTTTGTCCCCTTTCTTCCTAGGTTTTCTCAGTAGAAGAATCATTTAATGTGTAGAAAAAGAAATACAAGAATGCATTAGGGGTTTGAGAATTTGAGCATTCAGATTTTAAGGCTTCTAGGTTTTTTCCAAGTCACGTGGTTCCTTCTCTCCCAGTCGGAGCTGCTACCCAGTGAATAACTTTGTAATGCAGTGATTGCAAACTGTGTTGCAAATAAATGCATGATGTGATTGTAAAAGGGAAACTGGCAGGGTCAGTTCGCAGAGCAGACCCCTCTCACTGTAATTCTACAAAGCGCTGTGAAAAAGATGTGGAAATGTACATGGTATTTAGAAGAGGGAGTCATTACCTTGAGCTGAGGACTATGAGGAAGGGCTTCATGAAGTACATGGCTTTTGCGCTGGTTCTTAAAGACTGGCAAGGTTTGGGATCTACACTTACATTTATCCCCCCCTTGTTAAAAATAAAGGCAAGAGATACAGAGTTGTTAATGTGTTGATGTGTTTTTCAAAAGGACCATTCAGTATAATCAGATATGAAAGAGAGTGGCTGCTCATTTGTCTAGGAGGGGAAAAAAAAGTCTCTTGTGAAAATCAAGATGGTGGGGAGAAACATGGGTGGAATTGTGGCATACATGTTAAAGCTAGTGAACCTGAGATCTGGCCAGCAACAGGGAATTAAATAATGTTCAGGGGAAAAAAGCAATTAAAGAATAAGAGAAGGGTCTTCAGTTATATGTTGGCATGGTGGGGTATTTCTGAAAAAATGGGATTTGCTAATAAATAAGGAGGTATGTGCAATTAAGAAAGCCTTAGTAAGTAGCTGAGGCATTACACACTTTTTTTTTTACCCCCTGATCATCTCTAGTAAGACTAATGGAAAGGAGAAGTCTATACAATTAAGAAAAGTTGCAGAAGTGGTGTAGCAAAGTGGCTCTTTCTTACAAAGTGGCCTCTTTGTAGGCATGTGAATTGATAGAGGCTTTTTGGGAGAGGAACTTGGCAGTGTATCAATTGGGTTAATCGTAGGAGCCAACAACTCCCAAATGATGGTGACTTATAACCACAAATGTTTATTTCTTATTCATGTGTGTGTTTGTGGTGGGTCAGCTGAGACTCTGTCCCACATGGTCCCCACTACAGGACTCAGGCTGGTGGAGCAGTCACTATCTGGAATATTGCTGGTCACTATGGCAGAAGATAAAGAAGGCTCTGGAAGGTTTGAAATTGGTAGTAAAATGGTGATGACATCTGTCCCTTGTGCTCCTTACTTATTGGCCAAGTCACACAGCCTTTCTACGGCAAGGGGACCAGGAGGTACAACCCTATGAGGCCCTGGAAGGCAGAAAGCTGGAAACATTCTGGGACCTGAACAGAAGAGTCTACCTTGAGCCATAACTATTAAAATAAAAGGTTTATATCTATTGACACAGCAATTCCATTTTTGGAAATTCATCCTAAGAAAATACTCCCATTAACACCCAAACCTGTATGTTCAAGGATTTTCCTTCCAGCACTGAAAACCTAAATAACCATCAATAGTGAAATGATTAAACAAATAATAGGATACTAATGCCTTGGAATTCTATAAAGTTATTTAAGAGATTAAGATTAAGAATAAGATAGATGTTCCAGATAAATTAAGCGATTAAAAAATTACAAAAGTTTATGCATAGAAAGGTACCATTTAACAATTATGTTAAAAAACTGACTACATTTGCACAGAGGAAGGATAACATAGTGTTTCTTGAGCATTTATATGGTTGGGCACTGTGCTAAGTGTTAAACGCTTTGTAAGCATGATATCCAGCTGAGGTGACAGGAATCATCACTCTTATTTTACAGGTAGAGACCCTACGCCTCAGAGAAGTTGAGTGACTTGTTTAAGGCCACACAGACAAGGAGTTCTGCAGCTCGAGCCCTGATGTGTCTGAGAATAACAGCTGCTTTTAAGGGGGGGCGGCTGCTGGGGGTGGGAGCAGAGAAGGGAAGACAGTCTACTTTAGAGAGTTGAATGAGCTTCTGTTTGTTTTGTTTTTCTTACAGTGGTAAGCCTGCATTCCTTCTGCAAAAAAAAAAAAAAAAAATTAAACATTTTCTGTAAAAACTTGGAGCGATGCAAACAAAGGGAAAAAGTAGGCATTGCACAGACCGGATGGTGATAGCCACGTATAAATAGTTTAGGATCCTTGGGGAAAAGAATCTACCAATGCCCCAAACCCCCATCCAAGTATTTGAGTTTTCGGGGAGGTAGGAAGGAAATCTCATATCAAAATGACTGAATGTCTAAAAGAAAGATAGGAAAGGAAGCTGGTGAGGGACTTTGGGAGCAGGGGTTTCTTAGCGAGGCAGGGTGGGCTGGCCCATGGCTGTGGAGTGTTTCTGACAGCTTCTAGATGAATCTGCGAAGGCCATCTTGAAATTCTGCACAAACTGAACACAGTGGATCACTGAAAACAAGCAGCAGGGTTCATATGGAATAACTCATAGCAGGCAATTTGACAGCCCTTTATAAATAGAATTATTAGGTTGGTGAATAAAAGAGGCAATATTATCCTCTGCATTCAGAGCTCAGCAGGACTGTTTCAAGAATCACTCTCATACTGTTTTCTCAAATGGGCTCATGCTGGGGACATGGGCGTGGATTCAGAGACAGGTAGAAAATAGTCATTTACACACTCAAGGATGCAAAGACACATGTACAGTGTTCATCATAGCGCTGTGTGTCATAGGGAAAAACTGGAAATGAACTAAATGTCACCAATTGGGGATTTGTTAAAAATATTCTGGACTATTCAGGGGCACCTGGGTGGCTCAGTCTGTTAAGTGCTCCACTCTTGATTTCGGCTCAGGTCATGATCTCAGGATCATGAGATCCAGCCCCTGCGTCAGGCTCCACGTTCAGCATGGAGTCCGTTAGTCCCTCTCCCTCTGCTCCTCCCCCTGCTCTCTCTCTCTCAAATAAATAAATAAAATCTTAAAAAACTATTTTGGACTATCCATGAAATGGACTATTACGTAGCTGTTTAAATCAGGGGTTGGCAATCTGTGGTTTATGGGCCAAATCTATCTCGCAAGTGAAGAATGATTTTAAATGGTTAAAAAAAAATTAAAAGGAAAAGACTCACGACACATGAAAATCATATGGAATTCGACTCTTGTATCCAGAAATAAAGTTTTTTGGAACACAGCCACGCCTATTCATCAAGTATTGTCTGTCACTGGCTGCTTTCATGCTGTGTTGGCAGAAACCATGTGGCCCAAAAGGCCTAAAATATTTACTATTGGGCCCTTTATAGAAAACGTTTCCCGACCCCTGCTCTGGAACAGATTGAATGAGATTCTTAGGAATAGCAGTGTCCTCTTCATCCACTGCCCTTCCTGAAGCATCTGTGCTTTCCCCCTTGACCGTGGCTTTCCGTGCTTTCTTCGACCGGGTTCATTTTTTATTGGCTTTGTTGTGTTTTCATGTGCTTAGCGCTCTCTTCCTCCTACAGCTGTTACAGATGAGTCATTATTCTGAAACTCAAAAAAAGTTCATTTTTTTTTTTAGTTCAGTAGTACCTAACTGTGATTTTTTTTACAGAAATCAAACAGTATCTGAGTATATGACGTGATCCATGTCAGTCTCTGCTGCTGGAATGGAAACTCCTCTAGAGCAGCGACCCAGCCTCATTATATCCCCCAGCGGGTGGTAGCACAGGGCCTGGAGCGGAGTAAGCACTCAATAAACACTTCTTTTTTTTTTTTCATACAATGTTATATTTGTTGCAGGTGGACAACATAGGGATTCCACAATTTTATACATTGTGCTGTGCTCACCATGATGAGTGTACTTACTGTCACCAAACAATATTATTACCGTATTATTGACGGTATTCCCTGTGCTGTACTTCTTATCCTTGTGGCTTATTTATTTTATAACTGGAAGTTTGTGTCCCCTATTTCCCACATTCCCCCCACTTCCTTTCCCTTTGGCAACCACCAGTGTGTTCTCTGTATTGTTGAGTCTGTTTTTTTCTGTTGTTTGTTTGTTTTCAATAAAACTTTTTAATGCATTATTATATGAATGAATGAATTATAGCTTTATATACATATTTTATATATATATATGGGCTCTTATGCAACATACTGTCTGTCATGTGCTTTTTTTCTACGTGATGATACAGGGGCTACATGAATACACTGAGATTGTATTGACAGTGTGATGAGGGAGAGTCTTTTCCTTTATTTCTTGGCAACAGAAAACACACCCCTCTCCACGGGAGCCCAGGCCCTTGTGTAAGTTGCCTCTGAATGGCTCAGAGGTAGCCTCAGGCAGGTGGAGCAGCTCACAGTCACCAAGCATTTAGTTCATCTGTTTTGGGGGCAACTACAGGCAAGGACATTGCCCAGGCCTCTTCCTCCAGAGAATAATTGCATTTTTGTTCCATGAGCACAAACCTGGTTGCTCTCCGCACTGCCCATGCTCTGCATTTGTTTCTGTCTTCTGACTTGCAGCTCTGTCCTTTTCTATCCTTTGCTTTCCCCAGCAGACGCTCTGCATGTAGGTGAGTGACACTGCCTTCCGAGCAAGTAGCACTGTGCATGGTGCCTTCGATTTATGGATTATGCTGGGCAAGTTTGACTACCCTTATTTTATAGAAAAGGAAACTGGGGCACAGAGAGGTCAAATAACTTGCCCACGGCGGGAGTCTGGGACCCATAGCAGTGATCTAACCACTTTGCTAGGCGGTGTCTCCAGCACACACACACATTTTCCACTTCGGTTCCAGCACTATCCTTCTCTGCTACATGGTTAGGGCTATACTCGTCTCTATACCCTCAGTGCCCAGCACAGAGCCTGCACCCAGGACCCCACACCTGGTAGCTAGTTGAAAAGATGAACTGGAAACAAACTTTATGAGGCTTCCCCGGTGTTCCACGTGTAGCTACTTTGTAAGCTCTTTCCAACAGTGCTGGGAGTACTTGGTCGGAAATTTTATGGAAGGTAACTTGGCAATACGTAGAGAGGTTCTTACCGTTTGGCAACAGGGATTTTATTTCTAGGAATTTGTCTTAAGGAAATAATCACAGATGTGTGTGTAAAAATATATATGTAATGATGTTCATTGTAGTGTTATTTATAATAATGAAAATTTGGCAATAGTCTAAATGCAGAACAATCAAGAATTAAGTAGATCATGATACATTTTTATGAGGGAACATTATGTACCCAGGAAAAAAAAAATCAAACTTAAGGGGCAGGTGGGGAGGAAAACATTACTCCAGAGGTATATACAGAAAGTTTCAACTGTGTTCATGGTTATTTATTTCTTAAGCTTGGTGGTGGGTATAGAGTGTTCATGATATTATTTCTTATACCTCTTCCTGTGTCTGAAATACTGAATAACTAACTGAAAAAAATAAATTTTAGAAATCATGTTTAGAATTTTAATAATGTGGAAGAATGATCATAAATATTGCATTTAAATAAACAGGTTGTAATAAATAATACTAATAAAATCCCACCTTTCTAAATCAAGGCATAATAAGAACACATTAACTTTTAATCACGTCTGTCTTTGGGCATTGTGATTAGAGGTGATTCTTATTTCTACAATATGGTATTAGTTTTGTTTAAAAAAAAAGTAATACTTTTTAATTTTCCAGTTCTAATCCATGGCTGTTTTCTATTTGGTGTCTAACTTCCTGAGCAAAAAACTCTAGCACGATTTCCAATTTGTTTTTTCTTTGTATTCACACATCCAGTTTTTGCTAGATCTTACTATCTTTTTTCCTTCACATTTCCTTAATCTTTTGTCTCTAGTCATTCTCTGCGAGGCTTTAGACTTGAATTTTTGTCATATATCTAAAGCAAGAGGATCTTTGGGTTACCTGCACCCTGGTGCAGTGGTGTTGAAAACCCTTGTGTGTTTTCTTTTAAGCAATCTGTGTTTTCTTTTTAAGCTCCTTGAGGACAGAGATGACAGGGTTGGGCAATAAATTACTTGTGAGGAGTCAAGGATGGTCATCAGCTGCAAATTGATTTTATAACTTCACACGAGTGAGGCATGTTGGGATACTCAGGACTTCCATCCAATTGCATCAGAAAAGCTGTTAAATATTAATGGACCAGAGTCCCTCACTGAGGTGTGAAGGCATTAAGAAGCAGAGTGTGCACAACGGGATGAGTTCGAGGAGGCAACCACAACCTACCTTCTCTGGGCCTTCTCTCTGGGATACATTCTGATGAAGAACTTGATCCAGGTGCAGGATGGCAGTGCCAGAGCTAATGACCTTGGTCTGATGGGAAGGTGTTCTTGCTTCTTAAAAAAATTACAACCGGAAGAAAATCGCCAAGATGATAGGGGAGGCCACAAAAAGCAAAATGGTTTCCTGAAGAAAGAGAAACAGTGGAAGTCAAGTTCATTTGGAATGTTTTGGCATATGTTCTGAATTTGAAAACATTGTGCAGAAGGAAGGCAAGGAAATAAGATTTTTGCCGCATAGCTTAGGAAATGTGTGGGAAAGTGTTTGTAGCAGGAGGATTCAATTATAAGAGCTTCCTGTCCTTCCCTTATGCCTGATCACTTTCCCTGCTAGACCAGAAAGAGTAGTTTATAAAGTTTCAGATGAATGGATTAACAAGCTCACGGGATAATCTTTGTGGGGGTCAATCTATTGCTTCCCATGGGCATGACTCAAGATCTTTGTGGTTGCAAGTGACAGAAACCCGATTCAAAAACAACTTAAGCCAAACCAAACAGGACTTTATTGGCTGGTGTAATTGAAAAGCCCAGTGGATAGTGCCACTTCCGTCATGGCTGGATTCAGGGGCTCACATAGGGACACCATGGATCTGTCTTTCTTAGTCTCTACTTTCCTCTGAGTTGGTTCGATTCTTTTTTTTAAAATTTTTTATTGTTATGTTAATCACCATACATTACATCATTAGTTCTTGATGTAGTGTTCCATGATTCACTGTTTGTGCATAACACCCAGTGCTCCACGCAGAATGTGCCCTCTTTAATACCCATCACCAGGCTAACCCATCCCCCCACCCCCCTTCCCCTCTAGAACCCTCAGTTTGTTTTTCAGAGTCCGTCGTCTCTCATGGTTCGTCTCCCCCTCTGACTTACTCCCCTTTACTCTTCCCCTCCTGCTATCTTTTTCTTTTTCTTTTTTCTTAACATATGTTGCATTATTTGTTTCAGAAGTACAGATCTGTGATTCAACAGTCTTGCACAATTCACAGCGCTCACCATAGCACATGCCCTCCCCAGTGTCTATCACCCAGCCACCCCATCCTTCCCACCCCCCCACCACTCCAGCAACACTCAGTTTGTTTCCTGAGATTAAGAATTCCTCATATCAGTGAGGTCATATGATACATGTCTTTCTCTGGATGACTTATTTCACTCAGCATAACACCCTCCAATTCCATCCACGTCGTTGCAAATGGCAAGATCTCATTCCTTTTGATGGCTGCATAATATTCCATTGTGTATATATACCACCTCTTCTTTATCCATTCATCTGTCGATGGACATCTTGGCTCTTTCCACAGTTTAGCTATTGTGGACATTGCTGCTATAAACATTGGGGTGCACGTACCCCTTTGGATCCCTACATTCGTATCTTTGTGGTAAATACCCAGTAGTGCAATTGCTGGATCATACGGTAGCTCTATTTTCAACTGTTTGAGGAACCTCCATACTGTTTTCCAAAGTGGCTGCACCAGCTTGCATTCCCACCAACAGTGTAGGAGGGTTCCCCTTTCTCCACATCCCCGCCAACATCTGTCGTTTCCTGACTTGTTAATTTTAGCCATTCTGACTGGTGTGAGGTGGTATCTCATGGAGGTTTTGATTTGGATTTCCCTGATGCAGAGTGATGCTGAGCACTTTTTCATGTGTCTGTTGGCCATTTGGATGTCTTCTTTGGAAAAATGTCTGTTCATGTCTTCTGCCCATTTCTTGATTGGATTATTTGTTCTTTGGGTGTTGAGTTGGATAAGTTCTTTATAGATTTTGTATACTAGCCCTTTATCTGATATGTCATTTGCAAATATTTTCTCCCATTCTGTCGGTTGTCTTTTGGCTTTGTGGACTGTTTCTTTTGCTGTGCAAAAGCTTTTTATCTTGATGAAATCCCAATAGTTCATTTTTGCCCTTGCTTCCCTTGCCTTTGGCGATGTTTCTAGGAAGAAGTTGCTGCGGCTGAGGTCGAAGAGTTGCTGCCTGTGTTCTCCTTTAGGATGTTGATGGACTCCTGTCTCACGTTTAGGTCTTTCAACCATTTGGAGTCTATTTTTGTGTGTGGTGTAAGGAAATGGTCCAGTTTCATTCTTCTGCATGTGGCTGTCCAATTTTCCCAACACCATTTGTTGAAGAGACTGTCTTTTTTCCACTGGACATTCTTTCCTGCTTTGTCAAAGATGAGTTGACCAAAAAGTTGAGGGTCCATTTCTGGGCTCTCTATTCTGTTCCATTGATCTATGTGTCTGTTTTTGTGCCAGTACCATACTGTCTTGATGATGACAGCTTTGTAATAGAGCTGGAAGTCCGGAATTGTGATGCCGCCAGCTTTGCTTTTCTTTTTCAGTATTCCTCTGGCTATTCGGGGTCTCTTCTGGTTCCATACAAATTTTAGGATTATTTGTTCCATTTCTTTGAAAAAAGTGGATGGTATTTTGATGGGGATTGCATTGAATGTGTAGATTGCTCTAGGTAGCATTGACATCTTCACAATGTTGGTTCTTCCAATCCATGAGCATGGAAC
>NW_027397077.1:17210847-17263952 GCF_003265705.2 Callorhinus ursinus | reverse complement strand
CCCGCCATCTATCCTCCCGAATATCGCCTCGGATTCACTTCTCCGCATGTCCTGCCTTCCAGAAAGTGGTCGCTTCTCTGTTCAGAGAGTTGTTGCTACTCTCTTCTTCGATCTCCTGTTGAGTTCGTAGGTGTTGAGAATGGTTTGATCCCTATTCAGCTGAATTCCTCAGACGGGACGAAATCCAGGTCTCCTACTCCTCCGCCATCTTGCTCCGCCCCTAGTTGGTTCGATTCTTAAACGGGCCCTTCCTCGATCGTGACAGAACTGGCCTGGATCTAACTACCTTAACAAACTCGGCAGAAAGCACCTTCTTCCCAATGACTCCAGCAAAACCTTAGGTCAGAGTCTCACAGGTCTGGCTTTTGTCATATGTCCATCTCAGATCCATGACTGTGGCCAGGGAGACAGAATGACCTGACTGGCCAAGCCTAGCTTCTGTGCCCATCCCTGGAGCTAAGGAGGTGGTGTCAGCCCCCCTGAAACTATGTAGATGGTGATGGAGAAATGGTCTCCCAGAGGCCCACTGGGCTGCCATCCTCAGAGAAGGAGAATAATAATGATGTTGTCCAATGGAAAGCCTCAGAAGTCCCCTCCCTCACCAGAAATCCATGCTTCCAAATATCAAGATAACTCCAGCGCCTATAACTAGTTTGTTAACAGCACTACGTAACACGAGAGTACATGAGATTGCCTTAGCTGGGAAAAGAGGGTCACAGCCCCTATTCTGTTCTGCTACAATTTGTTCTGCAATGATTAACTCTTTAGTCAGAAATCTGTGACCAAAAGCTTATTATCATAGAAACTTTATTTGAGGGGATAATTAGTGTCTATTTTTATCATTGGAATGTCATCATTTTACCAGGAGTTGCTAATAATGGTGCCCTTCTGGTTTTCCATGCTTTCCTATGGATCTTCCTATTGTAGTCAGTTCCCTGAGGTCCCTCATCAATATATTACCAGGCAGGTAATTAGTTGCTTTTCAGATGTCTACTTGGCTCTACCAACTCTTCCCGTACTTTGGGCTAACAGAGTCCCCCAAGGTGTACAAATAAAGAAGAGCTAGTAATTCTGAGTTTGCTAGCCCGAGAACAGTATTTTGGAGCTCTAACAATAATGAACAGGGCCAGAAAACCCACAAAAGACCCTTATTATATGCAGAGACTACAAGCATGGTTTGCAAAAAGGGGAGAATGAAGTATTGTGAAAATAGGGTCTCCTTAAGCTTTTGAAGAGATTCGACAAGTTTACTCATGTGGGAATGATGGCTGGAGATCGCTAGTGCTGCTAACATATCCTTTCCCAGAATCGTTAAGTGGAGAACTACTGAAAATTAAGGGCAGTGTTTCTCAAAGGCTGACCTCTGGATGTCTTGCATCAAAATTACCCGAGGCATCAAGGGATATCTCTTTGGTTGCCAGGGTCAGAAACTGACCAGCTAACTTCGGGAAAAAGGTGTTTGTTGAAAAGATATTTGGGTAGGTGGGGTGGGGGTTCATTGAATTGAGGGACAAGGTAGGTACTAAGGAAACTGGCCAAGAAGCAATCAGTGGACAATTACCTCGTGGGTGAGACAGGACATTGTTGCTGAGCTACCTCATCTCCACTTGTTCCTTCACTCAAAACTGTCTTGGGAGAGGGCATATGATTAGTTAGGCTTAGTTCACATGCCAAGTTCTTGGCCAAACCAGTTGTTGGGAAAGGGGTTTGGCTTCAGTGGAGGTGAGTGTCTGGAACTACTCACCCAACAGGATCAAGCCCAACAGGGGAGAGGCAATTCCCCAAGAAAAACCGAGTTGACTTTAGGTCAGGGAGTGAATGGTGGGTAGCTACAAAGTAAAGATTGTCTCTCTACCTAGGATGCTTGTTTAAAATACAGATGCTGGGTTCAAAACCAATTCTTGAATCAGCAGGTCAGAATGTGAAGCCCTGCCATTTCTGTTTTTAACAAGCTCCCTAGGTACACCAAATGGGGATAACCACTGGACATTGTGGGCAGGGGTACGTGCATGTAAGCCCATCAGAAAATACTATAGCGATTGCTGTAACATCAACTTGAATGGATGGGCAGAAAAGACTGGTGCAGTTAGAAACTGAAATTCTAAATATGGATTCCCCCTTCCCTCCAGAATTTGCTCGGGAGCATGAAGGACTTACTCTTGGCGAACTTTTAAAGATTGCAGAAATTCCTTGAATATTTGGCATGCAATGCCTGCAATCAATCCATGATATTACAGAATAGGCTTATTGAGGGTCAGTCTTGGAAGGGGTTTTCTATTCATTTACTATTCACTTACATCCACAACATTCATATTCAGTCATTGGAAAGGTAGTAGAGTTGAGTGCTTAAGAGTTTGGGTTTTAAAATCAGACAGAACTGGGTTCAAAGTTTATCCTGCTAGTAACGAGTTTGGTGATCATGGACATATTACTTAACATCTCTATATTTCAGTTTCCTTATGTGTAAAATGAGACTAGTAATACCAACCTCCCATGGCTATTCTGAGAATTAAAATGGGAACACAGATGTAAATTCTCAGCACGGTTCCTGACCCAAGGTCTCTGCTAGGTTAATAGTAGCTCTTGCAGTTATATAACGAATTCTAGGTATTTGTGGATTTCTTACAGGGGTGACCAACAGAAGGTGTCCACTCTCAAAGAGTCTAGGGAAAGAAAGAGAAGGTCACTTGGGGTCTTGAAGGAACCCACCAGAATGAGAGAGGAAAGACTTTTCATTTGTCTTGCTCCTTCCTTCTCATCATCGGATCCTTCAGGGTCCTGGTATTATGAGTGCAGGTCCCCTCCAGCTTGGTGGTAATGGAACATCCTTCACCAAAGGGAGCACTTCTAGGAAAGTCAGTCCTCTCTGTACTTAACAATGACCTCTCTTCTAAAAATATTTATTCTTTTGCTTTGTTTGAGCAAAGACTATATCCCACCAAAACTGACTAGGAGGCGAAGAAAGAGAGTATGAAGGTAGGAAACTCACCTGAGGCCTCAGACAATTGAAAGGCAGTCCTCTCCCAGTGCAGCATTGAAGAATGTGCTAGTCCCTGGTGATGGGAATCGTGACTAGCTAATAAAAATAGTAGGGAAAAGAAAATTGGCACTAAATGCTGGAGAAGATGTGGAGTAACTCGAACTCACATACATTGCTGGGGGGATGTGAAGTGGTACAACTTTGGAAGGTAGTTTGGCAGTTTCTTTTTTTTAAGATTTTATTTATTTATTTGATAGAGACAGAGAGAGAGAGCATGAGCAGAAAGAGGGAGAAGCAGACTCCCTACTAAGCAGGGAGCCCGACATGGGGCTCGATCCCAGGACCCTGAGATCATGAACTGAGCCGAAGGCAGACGCTTAACTGACTGAGCCACCCAGGCACCCGGTTTGGCAGTTTCTTAAAAAGATAAACATACACCGACCATACGACCTAGCCAGTCTTCTTCTAGGTATCTGGTCTGGAGAAATGAAAGCACATGTCCACACAAACTTGTGTACAGGAATGTTTATTATGGATTTACTTAAATAGTTCAAAATTGGAAATGACCCAAATGTCCATTAACAGATAAATGGCTAAAAAAATCATGTTGTATCCATATAGTGGAATATTACTCAGCCCTAAAAAGGAGTGAAGTATGGATACATACATATGGATAAATCTCAAAATAATTATGTGAGTGAAAGAAGCCAGCCTCAAAGAGTACTTTTATACTATATGGTTCCATTTATATAAAATTGTCAAAAATACAAACTTACAGAAATCAGATGGGGGACTGCCTAGGAATGGGAGTATAGAAAGGGATAAAGAGGCATAAGGAAAATTTGAGGGTGATAGAAATATTTGTATTTATTGCACTGTGAGTTCAACAGGTGAATACATCAAAATGGATCACATTGTACATTTTAAAAATATGTGATGGAGCATATTTCAGTTATACCCCAGTAAAGTTGTTGCTGTTGTTTTAATAAAAAGGAACATTGGATTAGGAATTGGAAGGCAAGGGTGCCAGCCCTGGCTCCTATACCGAGTGTGTGTGTGGCCCTAAGCAAACCCTTTCTAATTCTGTGTGTCTTCATCCTTTCATTTTTAAATTGAAAGTGATCGGTTTGTGTCTAAAGTCTTACTCCATTGAAACATTCTGATTGTTTAATGGCCTTTTGGCCAATAGGTAAATCCATCAAGATATCACTTTCTTCTATTGATCTTTTAATGCTGCAGCAATTTTTAAACCAATTTACTGAATTCTCAGATCTCAAACACAACAGACCAATAGAATGAACTTTTTCAAGCTTTGAAAAGAGATCAATATAAGCCTGAGGTCTTCATGTTAAGTCTGTTATCAGTACCTGCAGATTCATAAGCAATTCTCAGACGAGGGATGTGTGTTAACAATGATACTTAAGGGTGAGAATTACAAGAGAAATATGATCACATTTTCTTAACACCAGCTTAAGAGACTGCAGAGTAACTGCGCCAGTTCACACACCGTCTCCTCTACAAAACCTTCCTGGTACTCTTCTGTGCAACTCACATGGCTCTTCTGGAATCCAGAAGTACTGTGCCTGCCATCTCATTTCACTAGTGTGATCTTGGGGAAATGATATAATTTCTCCATGCTTTTTATCTCTAAAATGCATATAATAACAGAGCTACTGTGAGGATTAGAGGAGACATTGCATTTAAAATATTTTAGAGTTCCTGTCACAATGCAAGTCCTCCAATAAATGTTGATTGCAATGGTTCTAATCAATATCACTGGGCAATATACTTACTTAAGTACATGTATCATCTCCTTAAGGCAAGGAGCAGTCACTGCTTTCGTTTCATCTTTGTGTCACCTAAGACCAAGCACACAGTAGGTGTTCGATGAATGTTATTTGGAGGAAGGCACAGATGAGTAATAGAAAATACAGGGACTCAGGATGTTAATTTCTTCATCGGACACACAGCCTCTGTACGAATCTTGCTGATTGCAAAGGAAATGTCACCAACTGTCAGAGATACAGCAACACATTGCTCAAGCATATGTGCCAGGGAAGCCAGAAACTTGTTATTGTATGTGTGAGAAATCCACAACCAACATAGTCACAGAAACACTCTTGGACTCTTCACTGGACTCCAACAATGTATTTACATACATTTCATTCTTGCATGAGTTTACAGGGATCATTTATCATTGCCCTCCTTTGGAGCAAGGTCAATGGGCAGAATTATAACCCCAACTGGTTGGTTTCCCTCCCCCTGTGCTTTCTCACTTGTACTCTGAGGGCCTTTTTCTTCCCCCAGGCTTGAGTCATTCACTTTGAAAGCTGCAACAGAGACGTTAATACTCAGAGAAAGAGGCTTCTGGCCCTAAGATGTTAAATGCCTGTTTTCAGGGTAAGTTTTTCTACTCCCCAGAACTAGGTAAGTCCCTTGCTTGGGAAGAGGGGAGAGCTTTGGGAGGTACCAGTCAAACTGGAAGCTGACTCAGTTCCAAGGTCATTTTGGTTGCTCTCCAAGGGAAAGCACCAACTACCAGGAGCCAGCCTGTCTGCTACTGGGTCCATTTTGAAGTGATAGTAGTAGGTGACCTAGAGACTCTGGTTGGTTCTACTCATAAACTTTCACCAAGCCACGGCTGCAGCCAACCTCCATGTTTCTGCTCTAGGAGGCCCTTTCCACTCAAATAAAGAGTGTGAGACATGGACCTATTATAGGCTGCTGGTAGCACATGAGTAAAGCCTACATTGAGGTGGGACAGCACAGAACATGTTAAAATTTACCCATGGCACCTGAGGACATCTCTTCTTTTTCAGTAGTGAGGAAAGCTCTAGAATGAGACTGCATGCATGGATTCTAATCAAACTCTACCATTTTCTAGCTGTATGACTGGAAAAACTTCTCAACCCATGTTGTCATCCTTTCAATGACAATATTTTTGAGTTGTAAGCAACACAAAATGACTCTAACTTAAGCAAAAACAGTTTATGGGAAGGATATCAGGGACTCAAAGATTTGAAGGCAGCACACATGAGATGTTAGGAAGAAGGACACCCCGAGTGGTCTCCTGGTCACAGGAGTCTGGTCTGAATGCAGCCCCTTTCAGTCCCATTCTCTATGACTGGTATTCAAATTCCAGGGAGCAAGCACTTGCTTAGCCTAGAAACCTGGGTTACATCTTGACACTGGAGCCTTGTCTAAATGTCTGAGCTGGAGAGTATCCCTGCGAAGAATAATTTCTTGAGAGAAACAGTGGGTGCTAAGAATTGTGGATTTGGGGCAGTCCTCCATCAAAGAAATGCCCATTGTACTAATTTACATGATTTTTGTTAGTATTAAAATGAGATAATGCATGTCAAGCTCTTAGCACAGTGTTTGGAACAAGAGTAGACACTCAGTAAATAGTAGCTGCTACCATCCACTGGAGTGTGGGCTCCATGAGGTCAGATAGCACATCTGTGTTTGTCCGCTACTGCTGGGCAATATTAGTGAGTCACTGAATAGTTGTTGAATGAATGAATGGGTGAAAATCAGTATGTGATCGATGTGTTTTATTGTATATTTATAAAGTACATAGTATAGCTTTGGATAAAACCAGATGCAAAATGTGAAAAGTGAAACTTACCATTTCTTTGTTTTAACAATCAGGAAATAGTTAAAGTAAAAGGTCCATATCTTTGACCCCTGGAGTAAATTCTGCAGTGATAATGTCTGGATTTTTTAACATCAGTGCTTCCAGTTATCCCTGGAAGCATCTGGCTGGTCACCGCAGATGGTGAGGTGTGGCACTGATTTAGTGACCACTGGATGGATCACTTCCTAGAATGAGATGGAATCTGTTAAGTCATCTTAGCACCTTATCCTTTGTTTGAGAGTCATTAATGTTGTTGTTTTTAAATATAAGGAAGTCAGACCATGGTTGATGTGTTGATTCTTTATCGGGCACCTAATCTTGGTGATCTTTAGGTACTTGAGTTATGATTTTTAGTTGTGATCTTTAATAATATTTAATTGTTGGGCTTATATTCCTAAGGGCGATTTTTTTGTGCCAATCATTTATGCAATCTTTCATTCATCCAGCAAATATTTTTGAGTGCCACTTTGTGGAGACAGCGGCAGTGCTAGGGGCCAGATGTCACATGATGAACAAAAGTAAGTGCACTCATGGGGCGCCTAGCTGGCTCAGTCAGTGGAACATGCAACTCTTGATCTCGGGGTGCTGGGTTTGAGCCCCAGGTTGGGTGTCAGAGTTTACTTAAAAAATAATATTAAAATGATTTTTTAAAAAAGTAAATGCACTCAGGTCCATGTGGAACAAAGCATGTGGTATTTGACATGAATCAAATATTCACAAATATATATAAAGCCATCTGTGATGAGTGTTATTAAGGAGAGGTATGTGTTGTTTATAAAAGGGGATCTGGCTTTGCCTGGATATTAGGAAAGTCTTCTCCCACTAAGTGATTCCAGAGCTGAGAGCTGATGGATGGGTTGGCATTAACTAGGCAAAAAAGAGAGGCAGGAGAGTTCCAGGCAGCACGAGCTGAAAGTGTGCATGCTCTGAGGTCAGAAGGAACTTGCTGGAGTCGGGCAGAGGAAAGACCAGCGTAGCAGGAGCAGCAGAGCGGGGCGTGCAGTCTGGATTGCGTCTGGAGAGTTGGTCGTGTGCCAGATCACATAGGGGTTTGCAGGTCCTGTTAAGGAGTTTGGTCAGCAATGGATTTGAATCATGGATGTGACCCAACACCATTTGCGTTTAAAAAGACAACTGAAGCAGTGGTTTGGAAAAAGGACTGGAGGGGCTGGAGTGATGGCAACATTCCAGTGTATTAATTGTGCCCAAAAGTCTGCCGAGACATGTCTTGGGTTGGTGTGTGTAGCAGATGACAACTGTGGTGAGAACTGTTCCACCAGGCATGTTGTCCCCCATATATCACCAACATTTGGTAACTGACAACTCAAATACTGCTTAATGCTGGCCCTGCAGAGGCCTCATTAGCAAGTAGGAGTCTATAGCATTTTCCAGTAGATCACGGGGACTTCCATAAAAGAAACATGAAAGAAAAAGACAGAAAACAGATGATACTTTAATTCTCTCTGCTCCAGCTAGGTTTAATCTTTCCCATGTTCATTTAAAAAAAAATATTTGCCACCGTTCTATCAATCTTCCATTCAGTGATTTTTTTCATTCATTCACTCATCCAACAGTTTCATTCTTACCATGTCCGCTCTTGCTCTAGGTAGTGGGGAGCCGAAGATGAATAAGAAAGTCCCTTCCTTCCTTCAAGGAGAGCATATTCTAATGGGAGGGGACATCAAAATAGAAACAATGAACTAATACACCGTGATGGGTTCTATGACAGACACGTGTACACAACTACGTGTGAGCCTCAGAAAGGAGTGATGACTTGCTCCTATAGAGGTGACAGGGACAGCTTCGCTGAGGAGGTCATTTTTTGGCTTGGTTATAATAGCCGATACTTATAACTGAAGAAAAGGGAAATCCACTGTATGGGAGGAAGAAAAGTATTTTAAGTTAAATATTAATATAGAAGATGTATTTGGTCAGTGGGTATATAAATATATCATGTATGTTTTAAATATAGGCTGGGAAATAGTCTTGTGTGTCACACTGGTTGAAATAGAATGTTCTGCCCCTGTGTTTGTCCAGTGTAGTGGACGATCACCTACAGCTATTTATATTTACATTAATTAAAATTAAAATCAGTTCCTCAGGAACACTAGTCACATTTCAAAAGCTCCATAGCCACGTGAGGCTAAGTGGGTACCATATTGGACAGCGCAGACATAGAATATTCCATCATTGCAGGGAGTTCTATTGGAAAGTGCTGTACTAACCTAATTGGGTTTAGGGGAACATGAATTGATCAGAGGAGTTATAGGAAGACTTCAGTAAGGGTTGGTAAGAGAAGAGGTTGCAGAGTGTTTAGATTCTCGTGACCACAAGAGTGAGGCAAACCAGTTGGAGATAAACCAAATGTAGCAGAGGATTTGCCTGGGGCACTTCTGATTGTCTGTCTAGAGGGGTTTTCATCTCCCCTTAATGACATTATAAGGAGAAAAGTCACATGCAAATGAGATAAACAAGAACAGTGTGTGGTCTGGCCAATTTCACTGTGGAGGGAAGTCGGAAAGAAATTGCAGAGGGTTGTGTGTCAGAGGAGCAAGAATGAAATGTCAGGGGGCAGTGGGGCTGTGGTAAACAGAATGGTTGAACCAAGCCTCTGAATTTGAGAGCTTACCCAGCCATTGCGGACCTGGGGGGACTCTGCTGACATAGTCGCAGCCAGCAAAAATCAAGGAGGCGGTTGTAAACCCACGCTGCCTTGCCTGTGGACCTCGCAGCCTCTGCCCCTCGGGGAGGCCCGACTGGGCGAGACAGTAGCTCTCTTTCTCTGGGAATTGGCTGGGGTAACTAAGTTTTGTCAGCTTGTTTCTCGGGACGTCCCGCCTTTTACTACCAACAAAGAGGGTTACAGTCTACCCGAAGGTGTTCATTTGGGCGGAAGAGAAAAAGGTGGATTGGATGTGCGTTGAAGCAGCAGGAAAAACATATTTAAGAGCACGTAGGAGGAAAATGCAGGGCACGTTTGGGAAATAATCCTGTGACTGAAACCAAGAGCCTAGGAGGAAGGTAAGTAGGAAATGGGGCAGGACTGCCCAGGGTCTGCTCGAATATCGCGATAACAGGAGGCACCGTGGAAAAAGATGGTGATCTTTGGAGCCAGAGTCCTCCCACCTACTGGCTCTGTGAATTGGTGCAAGTTGTTACTTTTTGGACTTCAGATTCCTCATAATTACCCCTCGTAAGTAGGAGTTTCCGACTAAAATGAGTAGCCACATTTTAAATACTACAATTTCCAACTGCCAAAAATTATAGCTTCTTTATTTCTATAACTTATCTAAACATCGTAAGCGCGCATTCCCTGAATCTTGCGTAGACGTTTGGATACATCTTCAGTTCTGCTGCTTTCAGAGTTGTCTTTCTTCCTCCTTCTCCTAAGCTGGTTCCTGTGTATAGGAATCACATGTATTGTCATGGCCTGGGTTCTGGACTGCTGCTTCACAAGGCTGGTCCCTCCAGGTGTTTGCTGGCCTCATGAAGATGTCCTTGGTCCCACTTGGTAATTGCCACTAAAGTTCAGAGTTGGGAAAGCTTTTATTTATTTATTTATCTATCTATCTATCTATTTATTTATTTATTTATTTATTTATGTTTTGTTTTCTTCGCTGTGTTTTCCTCCCCTCCCATGCTGCTGTGGGCATTCTTGCTGCAGATGCCCTGAATCTCAGCTCCATCCTGCATCTGAGCCCACACTCTGGTCGTCCACCCTGAGCCTCTACAGCAGTCACCTCTCATTGCATTGCTGACTCCCAATCTTCTTGTATTCCTCACTGGGTGCGTGTGGAAACATCTGGATTCCTCCCATGCCATTTCTGCCAAAAGCATGCCATACTTCCTTTTCCTCCATTGTTACACATTTGTTAGAGGGACCCAGAGGCTCCTTTCCTTAATACAAGTAGAAAGTAGGTCTCAAATTCCTGAGGCTTTCAGCTCCTATCTCAAGCTACTGGCGTTTTTTTACTGCCTTTCACTCAGCCCCACCCAAGCTCTTGACCCTGAAGGGAAGCCAGTACCCTTGTGCCTGACCTCTTTCTGGCCTCCTTTATTCTTCCTGCACATTCCCCTCCAGACTCCCTTACCGTGCAAATACCCTCCACTTCCGATCTGGGAAGCAGGGAAATTTCCTTATGTCCTATCTTGATTTCCAGGTTCCTCTGGCTTGTGGTAAAAAAAATGTACATTCAGATCTTCAGGCTTTACTTTTGATATGTTCAAGGGGGTTTTGGAATTGCTTTTTCTTTCTCAACTCAGTCTAGCTTCCAAAATCATTGTTTCCCTGGTGCGTCATTGTCCTAAAGAGATGGTGATTAATGGAAACGCCCCCGATGAAGTTGGAGGATGTAGGGATCTTAAATGGCAAAGGATATAGAAACAGACTGTTAGCTAGAGCAGAATTTGTCACTGCATGGTCTCAGAAGGATGGCTTCTCGGGTCCCCGAAGTTCTTCATAAGGACCTACATCAATGAGTGTCATTACCTGTGCTGAGTGAGGACCCTGCCAAGTATGAGAAGAGTCTTTTTTGCCATTTTTTTTTTCTAAACTCCCCTAACCTCTTTTCCTGGTTGCCTTTGTTTTGTGTGTGTGTGTGTGTGTGTGTGTGTGTGTGTGTGTGTGTGTGTTTAACATACAGTGTTATATTAGTTTCAGGTGTGTAATACAGGGATTCAACACTTCCATGCATCACCGGTGCTCATCAGGACAAGTGTCCTCCTTCATTCCCATCCCCCCACCCACCTGCCCTCTGCTAACCATGCATGTGTTCTCTATAGTTAAGAGTCTGTTACTTGATATGGCTCTCTCTCTTTTTTCCCTTCACTCATTTGATTTTCCTGTCTGCCTTATCTGGAGCTTCCAGCAAGAGGGGTGCCATATATATTGGTGCAATACAGTCCTGACTCCTTCCTTAGTGTTCGTTATAACCTGAATGACGTGAAGGTCAATTCCCACAGGGACCCACCCATCAGCCTCTGAGGTCCACTCCTGTAGCAGGAGGCTCCAAACCTGAATTTCATGGTCACAGCTGAGCAATATATTTTATTGTTTTAGCCCAGGGTTTCCCAACCTTGGCATGATTCACATATCAGGCTGGATAAATTCTTTGTTGTGGGGGGCTGTCCTGTACACTGTAGGATGTTGAGCAGCATCCTTGGCCTCCACCTACTAGATACTTCCTTTCCCAGTTGTGATGATCAAAAATGTCTCCATACCTTTTTGTCCTTTTGGGGGACAAATTGTCCTGAGTTGGAAACCACTGCTCTACTGTGTATCTGCTCTACTCAGGAAAAATTGAAACCATTTACTCAATAGTCAAAAAGCTACAGGGCACATTCTTGAGGAGGAATTTTTAAAAATCTTTATTCAATAATTTATAAAATGTCATAATTGTTATGCTACTAAATGAATTGCTTATAAAATGCTCAGCATATAGGTTTTTCTTATGGTTATTATCAAGATTTTGGACCTAGGGGCACCTGGGTGCCTCAGTCCAGTAAGTGGCTGCCTTCAGCTCAGGTCATGATCCTAGGGTCCTGGGATTGAGTCCCACATCCGGCTCCTTGCTCAGTGGAGAGCCTGCTTCTCCCTCTCCCTCTGCCTGCCACTCTACCTACTTGTGCTCTCTATCTCTCAAATAAATAAATAAAATCTAAAAAAAAAAGATTTTGGACGTAATCCAATAGGAAAACAGTTTGCCATTGAAGATTTTTAAAACAGCATCCTGACAATATCAGATTTAAGTTTTAGAAAGGTGTGTCTGATGGCACTGTGGAGGCTTGATCCCCCGAGGTAAGGTTGGTGACAGCAAGACTGGTCAGAGTTTAGAAAGAGAATTTGATTTTCCCAGCACTGATAGAAGAGTCTGGGCTAGATATGTGTATATATATATGTATATATATACACACACACTTGTTGGAGCTGAGATAATTAGCGGTAATCAAGGAGGCATTCAAAAATTGCTTCTAGAAAGATTGGGAGGCCAATGGCCAGATCCCCAGTCAAATAGGCTTTGTTGTAGGACAAGGTAGCATACAAGATTCTCACATCAAGAAGCCTTCTATTTTTAATAACCACCTAGGTAAATTAGAGTCCAGTCATAAACATTTAAAATGTATTAATATTATAAAAATCTATTTCTCGGAGATGGCTTTCTGCAGATGTAGCAACATTATTTACAAAGCCCAGAAATGTCTTCTTTGTTAGAATGGAGTGACTCACTGGCAAAATCATTTTGAAAGTTTCCAGGTAGAAATGATGGATTGTTTGCATTCAGTTTTAGCACTGGTATCCTCTTCTATTTCATAATTTACCTGCTTTAACAGAAGGCTTGGATCCTAAGCATCCTAAAACATAACTCCATTTTGCTACCTTGTACCTTTGGTATATGTTGCATTCTAGTGGATGAGAAATGGCCATGGTTGCTGCAAAAATGAATTTAGAACTCGAATGGCACCTGGATCAGTAATCTGTCTTGGAAAGAGGGAGCGGCAAGAAGCTGAGTTCTGGGAACGGCAGTAGTCTTTTCCACCAATTATGAGCTAAAACTCATGCATGTTTTTGTTTCCATTTTAAACTGGTAACATTTTTAAGACTAGCTGCTTATCAACCATCAGTGGTTGACAGACACAGAGCCATGCCTTGCTCTCATTAGCTTTTGCAGGTGTGGTTTTCAACAAAGGACAATTTCTGCACTTCTCTTCTCCTTTTGTGTTAGGAAATCGGAGTGATTTTCTTCCCCCCTCTGGCCTCTGCCATGTCTCTTTCCAACCTGTAATCTTTTTTACTCTCCCCTCATAATTAGAAAAATGAGCTTTTATGATAAATTTGTTCTCAACTTGAAGAATGTTCCCATACAGATTGCAATGTTAAATGTCTTCCTAAAAATCAATTAAGTCCTTAAAAATTTCAGTGCACTGAGAGAAAGGGTTTAAAAAAAAAAAAAAAGACTCCAGCATTTTCTTCCAGAGTTGGGTGTTCAGAGAACTCCCTCTTCCTTGACACTGTACATAACAAATCTCTTAGGTTTTGCTTATGTTGTACTGATTTGCCACTTTTGATTTTTTTTAAGCCTAAACTAGCTACTGATATCTTGCTGCTCAAACAGTATAGTTCCTCTGATTCAATGCCAGACAATCCCTCTCAATTTAAAAGTCATGTCTATAATCCACTGGCAGGCCACCCAAAGTGATCTTTTGATATTTTCAAGTTGTTTTATTGTACAGTTCCAGCCTCTGGCTTCATAAAACACAAGTTTCATAACAATTGTAATTACTAAGTCCATTTTTCTCATATACTAGGCCAAGGTTTTCTGGAACATGTCACTTTTTCCAAATTAATGGGCTCCCTTTCTCCTCCAGCTCTCACACTCTGACTCCCTTCCACATTGTACCCTCTGGTGGGGAATGTGTTGGAAAACAACTCTAGTAAAACGATCTTTTTCTCAAGGAGAAAATAAGGCTCATCACTGCTTAAAAAGAGAGCAGGGCAGATGGTATTTACATTCCAGAATGATGATGATGGTGATGTTAATGATGCTGCTGCTGTTAATGGGAACAGCTAGTATTTGTTGAGGGCTTATCAAGTTCTACGCTTGCTGCCGGGCGCCTTACATACACAACGTTATTGGACCCTCACAACGTACAAAGCACTGTTGCTGTTCCCATTTTACAGATGAGGGAAACAAGAGAAGTTGTAAATCAATGGTGATTGTAAATAAAGGGAAGAAATAAAAGTTGTCTCAGATGTTAATGGCCAAAGGCAGTATCTGATGACATGGATTCATTTGTTTACTTAATAACATTTTAGTTGTTAACCTATCTACCAGACCCTACCCTGAGTGCTAAGCCATAACACTCTCTAAGGTTGTCCTTAATGTGCCTAAAGGGATGATTATTTTAGATACTCATCAAAACCCTGCAATATATAGGAGTTCTCTGCTGACATCTAAGTGAAGATTTGCCACATTGGAAGCTTGGTTGCTTGAAAGTCTAAGAGACCCAAGTTCTCTATAGCATATTGAAGCAAGTAAGGAAGAAATTTCATCCTTTTACTAATAGTGTTTCAGATATTTTTTAAAAATGAAAAATAACTGCCAGTTATAATAAAGTATTTTAGATGTATTTAACATAAAAAGTGAAAATCCTTAGCTCCCTTTATTAATTTCTATTCATGTGATTGAATCTTTGTTTCTAAAACTATTTTTAATCTATTTTTTAAAAGAATAGTGAACTCTGTTTTGCATACAATATATCCCTATAAATTCATAGGTTTTATGTGTTCTTCAGATTTTTAAGAATGGGTTTATCTAATCTTAAAATATTGGGATGACAAAGGGGTATGTGCACCCCAATGTTTATAGCAGCAATGTCCACAATAGCCAAACTGTGGAAAGAGCCAAGATGTCCATCAACAGATGAATGGATAAAGAAGATGTGGTATATATATATATATATATATATATATATATACAATGGAATATTATGCTGCCATCAAAAAACCCCGAAATCTCGCATTTGCAACAACATGGCTGGAACTAGAGGGTATTACTCTAAGCGAAATAAGTCAATCAGAGAAAGACAAGTATCATATGATCTCACTAATACGAGGAATTCTTAATCTCAGGAAACAAACTGAGGGTTGCTGGAGTGGTGGGGGGTGGGAGGGATAGGGTGGCTGGATGATAGACATTGGGGAGGGTATGTGCTATGGTGAGTGCTGTGAATTGTGTAAGACTGATGAATCACAGACCTATACCTCTGAAACAAATAATAAAATATATTATATGTTAAAAAAAAAGAAGATAGTAGGAAGGGAAAAATGAAGGGGGGGAAATCGGAGGGGGAGATGAACCATGAAAACTATGGACTCTGAGAAACAAACTGAGGATTCTAGAGGGGAGGGGGGTGGGGGATGGGTTAGCCTGGTGATGGGTATTAAAGAGGGCACGTATTGAATGGAGCACTGGGTGTTATACGCAAACAATGAATCATGGAACACTACATTCAAAAACTAATGTAATGTATGGTGACTAACATAACATAATAAGATAAAATTAAAAAAAATATTGGGATGAATGGTTTACTGAACTATAAATGGGGAAAAATATATATATAAATATACCATTTACAAGAGTATTAAACAAATGGAACCTATTTCCTGAGGGATAGTATAACACGAACATTTATTTTAAAAAATATTTAAAAAATAAAAAAAATAAAATATTTTTAAGATTTATTTATTTAGGGGCGCCTGGGTTGCTCAGTCATCAGGTGTCTGCCTTTGGCTCGGGTCCTGATCCCGGGGTCCTGGGATCGAGTCCCACATTGGGCTCCCTGCTCAGCGGGAAGCCTGCTTCTCCCTCTCCCATCCCCCCTGCTTCTGTTCCCTCTCTCGCTGTGTCTCTCTCTGTCAAATAAATAAAAAAAAAGATTTATTTATTTATTTGACAGAGAGAGCGAGAGAGCGAGAGAGGGCTTAAAGACTGAGCCACCCAGGCGCCCTAACACAAACATTTAAATCCCTTAAAAAAGGCCATGTCAAAGTGTATAAATGGCAGCTAAGGAAAACTGTCCTTTGAATTTGATGTCAAGGAGGCTATACTGCCTTGGAGCTATTAATAACATTCATTTGTTGAGCAAATACTATATGTAGCACTGTGCTATGCAACTGTTTGAAATTATATATATACTTTCATCTAAGCTTTCTTGTCAATAGTGTTATAGAAATGGAAAGTTGTATAATCAGAGATTAAGGGCTACTTCTTTTAGCCTTCAATATAAAATGAAAAAAAGAAAGAAACACAGGTGTACTTATCAATATATAAGGATGTTCTTCTCAATGTTGTTTTGAACGGCTGAAAATTGGAAATAATCCAAATATTCAACAATAGGGAATTTGTTAAATAAATAATTATATTAGGCAGAATTCTCCAGAGAAACAGAACCAATAGGATATACAGATATACATGAGGAGATTTATAATAGGAATTGGCTCACATGATTATGGAGGCTGAGAAGTCCCATTATATATTGTCTGCAAACTGGAGAACCAGGAAACCTGGTGGTATAATTTAGTCCAAGGCAGAGGTTCTGAGAACCAGGAGAACTGATGGTGTATCTTCCAATCCAAAAGGCCCAGAAACCAGGAGCTGAGGCCAGAGAACCAGAACTATAATGTCTGAGGTCAAGAGATGATAGATGTCTTAGCTTATGAAAAGAGAGAGAAAGAAAGCAGGAAGAAATAGTAGATTTGAACAGACCAGTCACCAGCAATGAACTTGAATCAGTAATCAGAAACCTCCAAAAAAACAAGACCAAGACCAGACGACTTCGCAGGTGAATTCTACCAACCATTTAAGAGGAGTTAATACTCATTCTTCTCAAACTATTCCAAAAAATATAAGAGGAAAGAAAACTTCCAAAATCATTCTATGAGGCCAGTATCACTCTGATACAAAAACCAAATAAAAACACTATTAAAAAAAAAGAGAAGGGCGCCTGAGTGGCTCAGTTGGTTAAGCGACTGCCTTCGGCTCAGGTCATGATCCTGGAGTCCCGGGATCGAGTCCCACATCGGGGTCCCTGCTGAGCAGGGAGTCTGCTTCTCCCTCTGACCCTCCCCCCTCTCATGTGCTCTCTCTCTTTCATTCTCTCTCTCAAATAAATAAAATCTTTAAAAAAAAAAAAAGAGAACCACAGGCCAATAGCTCATAAAAAAAAAAAAAGAGAACCACAGGCCAATATCTCATCTGAATATAGATGCAAAAATCCTCAATGAAATATTAGCAAACCTAATCCAATAATATATTAAAAGAATCATACACCACAATCAAATGGGATTTATTTTCAGGATGCTAGGGTGGTTTAATATTCACAAAACAATAAATGTGATACATCACATCAATAAGAGAAAGGATAAAAACCATATGATCATTTCAATAGATGCAGGAAAAGCATTTGACAAAGTACAACATTCATGATAAAAACCCTCCGTAAAGTATGTCTAGAGAGAACATATCTCCACATAATAAAGACCTTATATGAAAAACCCACGGCTAACATCATCTCGAAGGTGAAAAACTGAGAGCTTTTCCCCAAAAATCAGGAACAAGACAAGGATGTCCACTCTCACCACTTTTATTCAACATAGTACCGGAAATCCTAACCACAGCAGTTAGACAACATAAAGAAGTAAAAGGCATCTAAATTGGTAAGGAAGAAGTAAAACTCTCAGTATTTGCAGATGACATGATACTATATATAGAAAACCCTAGGGGTGCCTGAGTGGCTTAATCAATTAGGTGTCTGCCTTCAGTTCTTGCCATGATCTCAGGGTCCTGGGATCAAGCCTTGTGTTGGGTTCCCTGTCTGCTTCTCCCTCTCCTATTACCCCTCCCTCTGCTTGCGCTCTCTCTCTCTCTCTCTCTCTCCGTCAAATAAATAAATAAAAATCTTAAAAAAAAACCCCTAAAGATTCCACCAAAAAACTACTAGAACTGATAAATGAATTCATAAAGTTGCAGGATACAAAATCAACGTACAGAAATATGTTGCATTCCTCTACACTAATAATGAAGCAGCAGAAAATGAAATTAAGAAAACAATCCCATATACAATTTCACCAAAAACAATAAAATATCTAGGAATAAGCTTAACCAAAGAGATGAAAGACCTGTACTCTGAAAAGTATAAAACACTGATGAAAGAAATTCAAGACAATGCAAAAAAATGGAAAGACATTCCATGCTTATGGTTTGGAAGAACAAATATTGTTAACATGTCTATACTACCCAAAGCAATCTGCAGATTTAATGCAATTCTTATCAAAATACCAATAGCACGTTTCACAGAACTAGAACAAACAATCCTAAAATTTGTATGGAACCATAAAAGACTTTGACTAGCCAAAGCAATCTTGAAAAAGAAAAAATAAAACTGGAGGTATCATAATTCCAGATTTCAAGTTATATTACAAAGCAGTAGTAATTCAAACTACTGGCATAGTATGCTGGCATCAAAAGAGATACATAGATCGATAGAATAGAACAGAAAACCCAGAAATAAATCCACAATTAAATAGTCAATCTTTGACAAAGGAGGAACTAATATATAAAAGAAATACAAAAGAAATATGTAAAAAACAAAACAAAACAGTCTCTTCAACAAAGAGACAAACAAAATAGTGGTGAGAAAACTGAACATCCATATGCAAAAGAATGAAGCTGGACCACTTTCTTACACCATACACAAAAATAAACTCAAAATGGATTAAAGACCTAAATGTGAGACCTGAAACCATAAAAGTCCTAGAAGAGCACAGGCAGTAATCTCTTGGACACTGGCCATAGCAACATTTTTCTAGATATGCCTCCTGAGGCAAGGGAAATAAAAGCAAAAATAAACTATTAAGACTAAATCAAAATAAAAGTTTCTGCACAGTGAAGGAAACAATCAACAAAACTAAAAGACAACCTATTGAATAAGAGAAGATATTTGCAAATGACCTATCTGATAAAGGACTAGTATCCAAGATATATAAAGATCTGATGCAACTCAGTACCCAAAAAACAAATAATCCAATTTAAAAATGGGCAGAAGACATGAACAGACATTTCTCCGAAGAAGACACACAGATGGCCAACAGACGCATGAAAAGATATTCATGATCACTTACTATCAGGGAAATGCAAATCAAAACCACAATCAGGGGCGCCTGGGTGGCTCAGTTGGTTAAGCCACTGCCTTCGGCTCAGGTCACGATCCTGGAGTCCTGGGATCGAGTCCCACATCGGGCTCCCTGCTCAGCGGGGAGTCGGCTTCTCCCTCTGACCCTCTTCCCTCTCGTGCTCTCTATCTCTCATTCTCTCTCTCTCAAATAAATAAATAAAAATCTTTAAAAAAAACACAGATTATCACCTCACACCTGTCAGAATGGCTAAAATATAAAACACAAGAAACAACAAGGCAAGGATGGTGAGAATGTGGAGAAAAAGGAACCCTCTTTCCCTGTTGGTGGGAAGGCAATTGGTGCAGTCATTGTAGAAACTTTATGGGGGTTCCTCAAAAAATTAAAAATAGAACTACCCTATGGTACAGGAATTACATTACTGGGTACTTACCCCCAAAATATAAAACACTCATTCAAAGAGATACGTGCACCCCTATGTTCATTGCAGCATTATTTATAGTAGCCAAATTATAGAAGCAACCCAAGTGTCTATCAATAGATGAATGGATAAAGAAGAGGTGGTACACACACACACACACACACACACACACACACACACACACACACTGGAATATTATTCAACCATAAAAAAGAATGAAATCTTGTCATTTGCTACAACGTGGTTGGAGCTAGAGAGTATAATGCTGAGCGAAATAAGCCAATCAGAGAAAGACAAATACCATACGATCTCACTTAATATGTGGAATTTAAGAAACAAATGAGCAAAGGAAAAAAAAGAGAGACAAACCAAGAAACAGACTCTTAACTAGAGAGAACAAACTGTTGGTTGCCAGAGGGGAGGTGAGTGGGGGATTAAAGAGTGCACTTACCATGATGAAAAAAAAAAAGATTAAAAAAGAGAGACAGAGGGAAGAGAATTTGCCCTTCCTCTGCCTTTTTGTTCTTTTTTGGGCCTGCAAAGGATTGGATGATGCCCCCCCACATTGGTGAGGGTGGATCTTCTTCACTCAGTCTATTGATTCAAGTGCTAATCTCTTTTGGAAACACCCTCAGAGACACACCCAGAAATAATGTTTTACCAGCTATCTGGGCATCCCTCAGCCTAGTCAAGATGACACATAAAATTAATCATCACAGTGTTATACAGTGTAGTCATTAAAATGGCAATGAGGAAGAATAATGAAGACATGGGGAAGTTCTCCCCAGCAAATTCCTAACATGGAATATAGCGAGATTCCATTTTTTGAAAGTTTTATGTATGCATAGAAAATTGATTAGGAAAGCATATTCTAAATGCTAGCAATAACAAAAATTAATGTTAGCTATGGCCATCTTGGGTAGTAAAATGATGGTGATTTTCCATTCTTATTTTTACTTACCTTTACTTAAAAAATATCCTACAATAAACATGTATTACTTTGGTAATTTGCAAAAATAAAAACTCAACATAGCCTGAATAGGTTAATGTTTGAAAAAACGGAGAACAACATTATACCATGTGATTTAACTGTTCCTTTCTCTTGTATTTCTTAGGTTCATTTTTGTGGACCCAATTGTTTTGGACAGAGATTTAGGTTTGACTAGGCAGCTAAGCCTCGTGGTTTGCCCGGTGCTGTAAGTTTTTTGACACATATATTGCTTTGCTATGGGGATATCAAAGCACTTCATAAATGTTTTCACTTTAATTATCCTCACAGGCAGATGCTTCAATAACAGGCACCATTTTGGAAATTCTGTTCACAATTTTTGAACTTGCAGAATTACTGAATCCATACCCTGTGCCATATCACTCCTAGAGTACAAATGAAATACAAAAATAAATATGAAACAATTATGGTGAGGAGAATGACTAAATCCCACGAAAAATTAAATTATCGCTATTTTATTTGAACCTTGGAGGAGCCTAATTTTGTTATAAAAGTGGGAAAATGTGTGCTTTTAAGTATATATAAATTATGTTGGAATTACAACATGATGGCTGTTACAATCTCACTTTCTCTAATACTAATGTGCTAGGGTGGTAGAAAATTATAATGTAGATGTGGAAAGTGACTAGAAAATGTTACGGTTTACAGGGTTGGGGACACTGGGTGGGTGGCACCAGGACTGGAGACATAATTAATGGGCCCAGTGCAAAAATGAAAGTGCGGGACCCCTTGTTCAAAATGTATTAAGAATCTCAAGATTGTCGTAACACAGCATTAATCCAAGTGCAGGGTCCTTCTAAGCCAGGGCTCGGGAGCGGGGAGCGGGGGAGCTTTGTGTGACTGCTCATGAGGCCAGCCTATATGGCAAAGAGCTGAGAGACAGAATACCAGGATTCTAGTCCAATTCTGTCACTAACTATATGACCAAGCCAGTCACTTATTCCATCAAAACTTCCTTTTTTCATCTTTAAAATCAAAAGAATATTTTTGGGGAAACATTTTGTTGTAAGTGATAGAGGTTCAACTCCCATTAGCTTAAATGTTGGGGGCTCACGTAACAGTTCAGGGCTGGCACTGGCCTTGCTCTAGAGCACGAATCTGTGAACCTTTTCTGTAAATAGCCAGGCAGTAAATATTTTCAACTTTTTCCACCTTATGATCTCTGTCACAACTGCTCAATTCTGAGGTGAAGCACAAAAGCCATAGATAATATGTAAATGAATGAGCATGGTTGTTTTCTAATAAAACTTTATTTATGGACACTATATATGAGTTTCATATAATTTTCATGTGTCACAAAATATTCTTCCTTTGATTTTCCCCCCAATCATATAAAAATGTAAAAGCTATACTCAGCTCCCAGGCCATATTAGAACAGGTGGAGGGCTGGATGTGACCTTTGGATATTAGTTTGATGACTCATGTTTGATGACCCAGAAGGCATTGTCAAGTGCTGGTGTCAGTGTGCGTGTTTCTTTCTCCCAGGGCTCTGTTCTTCTTTTGATGTTGATCTCGTTCTTTTCGACTAAAGATAGACTTCCTCCACATGACCAGGTGAGTGGAGGTGGGATGGGGAGTGAGTTCAATGAGAACTCTCGCCTCACCACTCTGATTTGGTTACCTCAGAGGAAAGAGTGCCTCTTTTGTCTTCCAGTATCTACAACTATAACCCTGTCTGACAGGATTGATTTGTTTATATGCTTGTCATGGGCCAACCACTGTGGATAAATGGGTGGGATATTCTGATTAATCAGCCAGGGCAAAGTCTTGTGGACATGTACTCCTGTGGGAGCTGTAGACAGTGGATCCCATAAATTTGCCATCCCCATCAGACCCACATGACTTTCCCATGCCCTTTCTCTCTCAAATAACCACTGCCAAACAGCTTGAGGGCATTCTCCACAGAATTGACTCCTTCTTCTCCCAATTACTTTTCTTTTCTTTCTTTCTTTTTTTTTTTTAAGATTTTATTTATTTATTTGACAGAGACACAGCTGGAGAGGGAACACAAGCAGGGGGAGTGGGAGAGGGAGAAGCAGGCTTCCCGCCGAGCAGGGAGCCCAACGTGGGGCTCGATTCCAGGGCCCTGGGATCATGACCTGAGCTGAAGGCAGTGGCTTAGTGACTGAGCCACCCAGGCGCCCCCCTAATTACTTTTCAACCAGTGGTGATCTGGCCTCTCCACTCCTCCTCTGCCATTAAAGAGGCTTCCTTGGACACCAAGGATTTCCAGATTGCTATCCCTCTGTCTTAAATTCTTAAACGGTTTGCCAAATTATAAAAAGCTGAGCATGTCCTCCTGCCTGATGTCTCTTCTTGGCTTTCATAATTCTGTAAGGACAGCGCATTGCAGTTTATGACAAAACTACATTATCTCACCTAATCCTTGGAGCAAACATGAATATAGAAAGGGCGGGTCTTGTTGTCCCCTCTTTAGAATGAAACTGACATTCAGAAATGTTAGGGGACTTGTTCCAAACAGCTCTACATCCTTGATATCTGGCAAAGCTAGGACTTGAATGCTAGTCTTTTAACATCTTGCCCAATGTACATGCTGATCTTTTACAGCAATCAGTAGATCTTTTCCTTTTCCTCTAACTTCTCAGTCTCCCTGGTTGGATCCTGTTCGTCCTCCCTTAGGGAATATGCAGGTGGTCATCAAGGATCTCTGTGTTCTCCACCTTCACTTCTTGGGCAATAATTCCCACTTGAGATGACTTACAAGGCTTTCCAGATCCCTCTTGTTGATATGAGTCATCACTCCCTCTGTACCTTGCCCTCCACAATTTTTTTAATGTCTCCATATGGCTTTAATCATATCATACCTCTTGTATGCCTCACTCCCTGATGCAGAATATTTCAGTCACCCAGCTTAGCTTCACTTCCTGACTACGATACTGTGTGCCTAGGAGATAAACATTTTTTCATTAAAATGCAGTTAAATTTAAAACCTTTTGTGCATCAAAAGACATTAACAACAGAGTAAAAAACAGAGTAAAAAACAGCCCACAGAATGGGAGAAAATATTTGCAAATTATCTATCTGATAAGGGGTTAACATCCAGAATATATAAAGAGCTCCTACAACACAATAACAAACCAACCAAACAACCCAATTAAAAAATGGACAAAAGATTTGAAGACATTTCCCCGAAGAAGATATATAAATGGTGAATAAGTACGTGAGAAGATGCTCCACATAACTAATCATTAGGGGAATGCAAATCAAAATCACAATGAAATACCACTTTGTGCTCATTAGAACGGCTATTAAAAAACAAAACCAAAAAACAGCCCAGGAAATAACAAGTGTTGATGAGGATGTGGAGAAATTGGAATGCTTGTGCATTGCTGGTGGGAATGAAAAATGGTGCAGCCATTGTGGAAAACAGTAAGAATGGTTCCTTAAAAAATTTCACATAGAATTACCATATAATCCATCAATTTAATATCTGGGTATATCCCCCAAAGAATTGAAAGCAGGGATTTGGATAATTATTTTTATACTGATGTTCATAGCAGCATTATTCACAATAGCCAATAGGTAAGAACAACCTGAATGTCTACTGAGAGATGACTGGATAAACAAAATGTGGTATATATATATATATATATATATATGTATGTATGTACACACATATACATATATATCGTCAAATATTATTCATCCTTCAAAAGGAAAGAAATTCTGATACATGTCACAAAATTAATGAGCCTTAAAAACATTATGTCAGATAAATAATCCATACACAAAAGGACAATCATTGTTTATTTCCACTTATATGAGGTACATGGGATAATCAAATTCAGGAAGTAGACTAATGGTTATCGTGGCCTAGGGGGAGGAATAATGGGAAATTATTGCTAAGTAGCACAGAGTTTCAGTTTGGGAGGATGAAAAAATTCTGGATAGTGGTGAGAGTTGCACAACACTGTGAATGTACCTAATGCCACTGAATTGTACACTTAAAAATGGTTATAATGATAAATTTTATGTTATGTGTATTTTACCACCAAAAAAAAATATATGAAAAGCAATGCAACTGAACCAAATTGCATTGCAGTGGACATCTTTAATATTCTATTCAGTCCCTTATAGCAATGGTAAAACATGGTGGTTAAGTACCCTCATTCCAGACCAAGACAGCCAGCCATAAGATTGAACCTCAGCCTCATCACTTATGAATTGCGTGACTTTGGGCCAGTTACTTACTTCACTGTGCCTCACTCTCCCTAGCGGTGGAATTAGCGTGGTGAAGAACACCCCCATGGGCAGTTATGAGGATGAGATGAGAAACACAGGAAGCTTAGCAGTGTCGGGACAATACAGCAAGCCTTCTGTGAGCTGAAGCTATTAGTGTGATTTCACATATTACATATGCTAAATAATCAGTACAATTTATGGAGTTTCTCAATGAGTTCTTTGCCTCCCAGGCTATCACTTGGGATGGAGTCTCTGTGCAATCATCCATTTTCATGGACGTATGGAGTCTTAATATCTTCAGTTTGCTTTAGCCTCACTCCCCCATCATCTGCCTAATGGACTCAGACCTGCAAAGGATGAGCGAGCTAGCCAGGTGAGGCTTGTCAGCCATCCTTGGCAGAGATCCATGATGTGGATATAATTTAGCAACCATTTTCATACTGCACATTTTTGCCTAGCACTGCGGTGCTGGTTCTCATAGGACTGTGTGTACACTGGGGCTAATGATATTTGGGGTGTGCTTTGTGATGTGATTAATCCAGAGGCTATTACTTAATTAGGACAGATGTGTCTCTATGCCCAGTTAGGAGGCTGTTTCTTGTCTCGCTACACTATTCCACAGAGCATATCTGAGGGCAGAGTTCCCTTTGAACTCCGTGAGAGGTCTGTCCTCAGATAAGCATCAGAGCCCTTGGAACATGAGCAGAAAGTAGGAGAAAGTAGGCCCTTCTGAGATTATTAACTGGTGTGAGTTAAAAAAAAAAAAGAAGCTATGTCATGATATAATAGCAAAATGTAAAGGCTTGTCTTGAATATGGAGAAGAACATGTTGATTTGCCTTTACTCATTAGGAATTTGGGCAAGCTTAAGCATTTTGAAATCTACCTGTGTACTATCTATGAAGTCTGGGGTTATAATGTAAATGAATGAGATATATAAGATAGTTCAGGTAATGTTTAACCCACTTTTGAAAATCAACTGTTTTTAAAGGATTTAACTGGACCAGTTCCCAGGCATTCCCCCAATTCTTTTTTTCTAGTCTAAATTTGTCTCATTCCTCTCTCCCACCCCCTACAATCCCCACTCCCCAATTTATTTTCTTCCATGTTATTTTATTATAGGTCTTTGACCATTAGCCAGGAAAGCCGGTTCCTCTGTCTTCTAATGCCAGCTCATCATAAAACATTAACAGAACACCAAGTATGTGTCAGAGCTGTGTTAAATGCTGGAGACACAGAGAGAAAAGAAGCATGGCGGAAGATGACCTCAGGGGTTGAAAGCATGGACATTGGTGTTAGATGGACATGGACTTGTGTCCTGGCTCTGTCCCCTGAGGGTTGGGTCACTAGGCAAAGTTCTTAATCTCAGTGAGTCTCAGATATCTGATGCATAAAATGTAGAGAATTACAATATCTTCCCCAGAGAATTGTTACAGAAATCAAATGAAACAGGTGTTTATTAGGCCATTATTTCTAGTTGTAAGGGTCAGAAATAGAATAAAAAATGTCATAAGGCAAAAAAGAGGCTATAGTGATTCAGATAACAGAAAAGTCTAGAAGTGGGTTTCAGGTTTAGCTGGATTCAGGAAACCCATCATTAGGATTCAGCTTCTTTTCCCATCTCTAGGTTTTGCTTTCTTCTGTGTTGGCATCATCCTTAAGAGGCCTCTTCAGTTGTACATTATTGTCCTTATAGTTAATCACCATGGAAGAAAGAGACCATCTCCCTCCCAATAGTTCCAGCAAAAGTGCAACCAATTCTCTTTGGATCAACTTGGACCAACCCTGACCAATGACGATAGCCAGGGAAATGGAATACTTTGAGAAGCCCAGACTGGATCACATGTCCACTCACCTAAACCAAATGAATTATGTGTGTGTGTGTGTGTGTGTGTGTGTGTGTGTGTGTGTGTATTTAGGTGTGGGAGTAGGGGTTCTTCAAGGTAAAATCTGGATGCTATTTCCAAAAGAAATAGGCAAAAAGTATGTGTCCACCTGAGCAGGTTAACATAGAGGCTGGCATATAGAAATCTTTATTATTATTACAATGATTACCTTGAAAATGATTAAAATGAAAATAAATTAAAATGAAATTGTGAAATCATGATTTGACTAAAATAATGAAAATGATTAAAATAAAAATAAAATGGGGGAACAATCGGTCTCCCATCAGAGAAGGATAGAGAGAATAAGCAGGAAATTAGAACGGAGAGGGTTGTTACTGAAGGCAGACCAGCAGCATTTGGAGAAGATGCTAAGTAAAAATGACTGAAAATATTCCAGAACTGTTTGCTCCTTGATAGTTCCTGGGTATCATTGAATGATAGTACAGGTCAATGATGAATGCCCACAAAAAGGACTCTTTTTGAAACAGGTTCTTTTATTATGTTGGAGGGATCCCTAACTATTTAGAAATACTTGGTTTCTAATTGGGTAGGCTGCTCTATAAATTAATTGATCTGTAAGACAGCCAGATTTATGTTCGTCCTCTTGTGTTCCTTTGGTGTTCTCCCCAGCATTTTGTACATGGGTGGGCATGCGGTAAGGAGCTCAGTAAATACTTGTTGATTAATATAGGTGAAAGAAGCAATTAATGCACATTTACAAATGAATCTCATTCACCAATTAAAACTTGTCCTAACATCAGGTCCAGCGCTTTGTTAGCCTTTTTTTTTTTTTTTTTCCATTTCAGGAGCAGGTACTAGAAAAACAATAACATTTATTTTATTTTCAAATATTTTCTGGTTTATATTTTACTAATTTAGCTTGGCCTTATCCTCATTAATCCAAATTAGTGCCATTTTACAGTACACACATTCTTGAACACTTATTCTTCTGTTCTCACACTATTTAGGCATGCTTTTCTTACTTAGAGTTCCAAAAATGTGATTATTTCCAGTTCTTTCCTTCTAAGCTCAGGTATATTTTAAATGGACCAAGATAAAGATAAATAAATATCTTGCATATAAACCTTTAAAGACAGACACCTCAATTCCAGACTTTAGTCTGTTATTAGCCAAAAAAAAAATCGGTATCAAATTCTCATTATTTATAATCCCATTATGTCCCTAAGACATTGAGTCATGTAATGTTTTAGACTGATTGATGTTTTTTTTCTTCCTTTTTTTCCTATTAATTTAGAAAAATCAGTATCTTGGCTTCTGAAAAATGTGCTTTAAGATCTATTTCATTTAGGAAGATCATATGACAAACAGGAAGTATAAACAGTTACCATCGAAAATGTTTTATTTTTGCAATGAACTTTTAATAAGTTCAACCCGTTGTTTTCCATCCATCATGCTTTAAAGAATATGTTCTGCCTGATTTATGATGCACAAGTTTATTATTTTTCTAAGTTATAATCAATACCTACAAGGTGCTCTGGTTAATTAGGAAACATTTTATCATTTGACTTTGCTTTTAAGAATCCTTAACCCATTTTGTTCCCTGTGCATTTCTAGAGACTACGGCAAGTATTTTTGTGTTTTCACTCCTTTGGTGCTAATTCTTTTCTTTTCTACGTGACTATAGGCCCTGCTCTATTACCTTGAAAAATCTCCTTGACTAGCATTTCCTATCACTATCCTCTCTGTCTATGACTACTTTATAGTGCTAGGGGTTCGCCATAGAGATTAATCAAACACTTATCAGTTCAATTTGATCATCAGAGAAGTTACCCATATCAAACAAACTGGAGCAGTTGTGGAAAGAAAATACAAACATTGAGGTATACATATTTAATACATATTTGTACATGCATTAAAAACTTTTAACTAACGAATCAGCTTGTCAGGGTAATCCACTTCTTTATTAAAAAAAATAAAGGAGTTAGTTTTCTTTAAATCATACCTCACATTATTTATGACCCATCCAGGAGCCTGGGCAAAAGCATAAACTTTTTTTTTTTTTTTTTAAGAGCACAAGTCTTTTTGGGAAAGGGTAGATAAGTTGAGTGATTCCTTACTTCAAATCATGTATTCAAGCATTGTGTTAATGGCAAGGATGGAGTTTGGTCACCTAATTGTATAAGATTAGTTTTTTTTATTGAATTAGAAAAGTATCTACAAAATATCTAGCTATGATATTGTTATTGTTATAATTGTTATTTGTTCAACATCATGCCTCTTTTACCACTTAGGAGAGAGGAGGGTACTGGTGGCTGAGAAATATTTTGACTGTTCCTATATCCTTATGTCATTTCCAGCCTTAACTCTTCCACATGGCAAGTTTATGTTCAAGAGATTATAGAAGCAGCATCACAATATGTATTGTTGAAGAATGTAATATTCATCACTCTCCATTCAGTGATGTTACATTCTATATTAAACAATTACATTATAGTTGTTAGGGATCCCTAGAATAACCAGCTGGCCCTATTTTCTGGACCAAACAACAGCCCATATAATAACAGTGTATCATACCTGCCCAGATGAGTAAATTGTCTATATTGCAGGGGATGGTTTACTGGTCACCCAGGCCATGAACATGAAGAAGAGGCTACTCCAACCAATATCATCTTAGCTTTAGTTGGTGATGTTATCTGGACACAATTCTGTTACTCTTTAGAGCACACAATGAATTGGTTGACCCCTCTGATGCTGCTCAGATCATTTTTGTACAAGTCTGATTGCCAGGAAGATGTGAACCTAACAGTGGATTGGGTGCAAAACGATGAAATGAAAAACCAGCCAAAGGGTTTTGGTTATCTAACATAACCTATATACACATTTTTAGTCTCGTAGATTTTTTAAAAAGCGTTATTGATGTATACTTTACTAACCATAAAATCCACTCATTTAAAGTGTGTAATCCAATGATTTTTAATCAATTTACAGTTGTGTGACCATCACAGCAATCTAATTTTTGAACATTTTTATCACTCCCTGAAGAAACATGCATTTGCAGTCACTTCTTGTTTGCAACCCTACCCTCAGGCAACCATTAATCTACTCTTTCTGTTTCTACAGATTTGCCTTTTTTGGACATTTCTCATAGACGGAATTATACAATGTGTGGTCTTTTGTATTTGGCTTTTTTCACTCAGTCTAATACATTTTGGGTTCACCCACATGTAGCATTTATTAATAGTTAATTCATTTTTATAGTATTCTATTATATGAACACACCACATTTTGTTTATCCACTTGCTAGTTGATAGATGTGTGAGTTGTTTCCACTTTTTGGCTATCATGAATAACGCCGTTATGAACATTTGTGTGCAAGCCATTATGTGGACATATGTTTTCAGTTCTGCTGGTTAGTTACCTAGGAATGATTTTGCTGTGTTGCACAGTAAATTTATTTATTTGTTTGTTTTTAAAGATTTTATTTATTTGACAGAGAGACAGTGAGAGAGGGAACACAAGCAGGGGGAGTGGGAGAGAGAGAAGCAGGCTTCCCGCGAAGCAGGGAGCCCGATGCGGGCCTCGATCCCAGGACCCTGGGGTCATGACCTGAGCTGAAGGCAGACGCTTAACGACTGAGCCACCCAGGCACCCCTGCACAGGAAATTTACAATTAGCATTTTAAGATATTATTGCTAGAGTGTGCTGAAGATGAGTAGGTAGAGGAAGCCAGGCCAGGGCAAGAGGGAGGAGCTGATTCTGAGATGCAGAAATGAGAAAAGCCATGTAGAGAAATTTTGGTTGTTTTCTTCTTTATGCTCTGGTTTGCATAATGCCCAGCTAAATTTTGTTTACTCTTCTTGGATTTTGTGAGATTGCTACAGTATTACAATAAACCCCCTCCCCTCATTTTCATTTAAGCTATTTTGAGTAGGGTTTCTTTTTTTTTAAACTTATTTTATTTAAATTCAAAGAGCTAACATACAGTGTATCATGTTTCTAATGCAGAGTTCAGTTATTCATCCGCTGCATATAACATCCAGTGCTCATTACATTACATGCCCTCCTTAATGCCCATCACCCAGTTACCCTATCCCCCGAGCCACTTCCCCTCCTGCAACCCTCAGCTTGTTTCCTATTTTGAGTAGGTTTCTACTGCTTATAATCAAAAGAGCTTTGAGGAAAAAGGCTATAAAGCTAACTCAAGATCATTTTGTGAGCATGTTCACTTTTAAGTCCTTGTAATTGACCATTATTTATCACTTTTTTCTTTCTGTGGACCCATAGTGTTTAATTATCCATATTAGTAATGGTAAACAGTGAAATGTGTAAGCCAAATCACTAGATCACCTCCTCCTCCTCTCAAATCCCATAGATCTCTTTGTTGTTGTTGTTTTTAAGCAATCTCTACACCCAGCTTGGGGCTTGAACTCACAAATATGAGATCCAGAACTTGTAAGCATGCTCTACCCACTGAGCCAGCTAGGCACCCCATCAAATTTCAAAGCTCTCTTTGTAATGATTAAAAAACAATCCTCTGAATATTTGTATCCTCTGAACATTTCACTATTATTCATTCAACAAACACTTGTTGACCCCCTGCTTATTTCAGACACTGTCCGTAATCTTGGAAAGATGTGAACAGGAGGTCCCTGCCGTCAGTGAGCTCTCCCATGGGTAAAGCCTAGAGTCACACTGAGTAACAGAGGACTATGTATGTGGATAGTTCACAGAATGGATACAAGAAAAGGGATGATGGCACATGATGGTATTATTTCCCTTGTGAATGCTGCTCCAGTGAAGGTGGCTTCCTGAGAGCTAACCCACAGCCAATCTGTTCCCCAAGACCTGAGGAATAAATTATGGCAAAAATGAACAAAAGAAATTCGCCTATAGCAACTGAACAGAGCAGCTTAACCGAAGGTAATAAAACCCCAGAATGGGGGCTCCTGAGGAAAAAGAACAAAACAAAACAAAACAAAACAAAAAAAACCCAACAAGAAAAAACCGTCCAAGATTCCAAAGAGCATGGAAATATGGAGGTGCGTGTGGGGTGTCTAGCCCCTAATTCTGTCTGGGTCCCCAGAAACTATTGAGCGCACAAAATCTGAGGCTTCTCCTGACACCCCAACCTGGAGACACAGACACCCTGAAAGCTCTCCTTGCCCTTGCTGCTCTCCGGACTAAAGCACTTTGTAAATGGCGCTGGGAACACAGCTGATTTGGATGTGCCTGGCAGGGTTGCCTCCTCTGAGAAGTGCAAATCCCAGGACTGGATGTGCGGGAACAACTGGAAGTCTGGCTGCACCCACTTTTGCGGTGGGGCGGGCTTGTACACTGGATACTGTGAAGTGGATTCGGGTAATTTAACCACAGAGAGGAGCGCACGGCTCAGGAAAAAAAAAAAAATTTTTTTTTTGAGAGCCAGAGTGCGCACCTGCGCATGCGCTTCCACGCGCCTGCGCAAGAGGGGGAGGAGCAGAAGGAGAGAGGCGGGAGAATCTTAAGCAGGCTCCCCGACCAGGGAGGGTCAGGGGCCTGGCCCTGGGAACAATCTCATGACCCTGTGATCATGACCTGAGGCAAAGTCAGGAGTCCAAGGCTCAACCGAGTGAGCCACCCAGGTGCCCCGCAGCTCAGCAATTCTAATGGCGGCCTTACACAACTCCTTGAGCATCCTTGTGAAAATGGGGAGGCTTGCACTGTCGCCACCTGGCCTTGAGGGGGAAGCCTTGAGAACTATAAGGTGTGGGGCAGGGGCGAGGGACCATTGGAAAACTGGCACAGTCTTCATCAAAAGAAGTGCTAATACCGCGGGAGAATGGTATCAACTTGAGCAGAAGCCTCCCTGCCAAGTCAGACGGTGCCCATCCCTCTTGGACCTCCACGCACTTAGTTCTGGTCAGGACAGGCCTGTGTCCTGGGAGAAAACAAATGCTGGTCGTTTAGCACTCAGCAGAACTAACTGCCCCTCCCAGCTGGGTGACCTACTTTGTGAACTAGGGCACGTGAACATAATTGTGATCCTTGAGGTCTCTTAAGCTCTGAAAGGTTACATAGTGCAGTGATCTGCCTACAACCCTATCAAAGATCACATCTACGTGCTAGGAAATTGTGATGTACGAGAGAAGGTTCGGGAGTCACTTCTGCAATAACTTCAGGACCTGTTCGCTCCACAACTCACAGATTAAAACCTGGAACTTCTGAATTTGCTGACCGGTTTGAGGATGAGGTAAGAGGAAAAGGCTTTTAGTAAATGATGCTCCTTAATCTTTAGCGTGTTACTCAAATAACACGCTATGCAACAAATGAATGCAATTGCAGTCTTTGGGCAGTTTAGCGAGATTCTTTGAAGGAAGCTTGGCTCCTACCAGCGGACTATCACTCTAAACACACTCTGGGAGAAATTACACACTCAGTAACCCCTTATTAAGTAGCAATTTTATCTAACCTTACCCATTTCCTTCGGAGAGCGAGAAAGAAGAGAGAAATGAATGGAAACACAAGGAGAAGCTCCACATGCTCTCTTGCTTTGGCCGGTGTGGGGAGCCCACCGCGTTGAAGTGTTCCGCGCTGCACCTGCAGACGGTGGGGGAGGGGGATTTGGGTTCACATCTCCCACTTCACCAGCACCCATACTTCAGTCCAAATTCCCCATGCTGGCAGAGAAATGGGGAGGGGTGTGAGGGTAAGAACGACTTGCTGGCACCCTCCCCATTTCCAGTGGCCAATATGCATGCAGCATCAATCCTGGTTCAGAGTTGGGGTGTCTTAACCTGAGGCTGGAAACAGCTGAGAAACAGCATGACACAGTCTCTTGAGAAGGGGGTGATCAGCTATTTCTCTAGTCTCATTTCGTCTTAATTCTTGATGGTAAGATTTTCTTTAAATTGCCTGAACAGACCTAAATTAGTTTATGACAAATTATGCTTGTGTTACAGGTGCTGAAACAAATGCATACAGATAAGTAGGGAAATAAAATGGATCCAGAAGTAGAGGATCCCAGAATAATGCATTTAAAATATTTTTACTGGAATCTTTCTTTCCTGTGTAATGATTCCAAATTACCCAATAGCAAGCTTGTTTTCCTTTTTTCTCCCCTTCTGCTTTCTCTATTTCCCCTAGCCAGTGAAAAAAAATTAAAAATGTAAATAAAAACTATCTTAGGATCCCTCCTACTCCTCTTTAATTCTGGAATCTTTGCTACTTTTCTCCTTGCCCTTAGTTCTCAAAGATTTGTTAACCTAATAAATGATATTTTTTTCTTGATGATTTAGGGGTACAGCCTTGGTAAAGACAAAACTGAATTTTAATTTTTTGACCTCTTTTCAGATCACTGTTTTAAGAATCATCTAGCTCAAGAGACAATTCAATATCATGGAGCCAGGCTGCCTGTCCCTACCTGTCCCAGTGCTATACTACTTACTTTGGCAAATTTCTTAATCTCCCTGCCCCTGTTTGCACTTGTTCAAAACAGGGATGATAAAAGTATCTACCTCCTAGGGTTATGTGAAGGTGGAATCATTTTACATGTGGAGGGAACTTAAAACCATGCTGGCATATAGTAGATCCTCGCTAAAAATTAACTACGGGATTCATTCATTGTACCAACATTTTTTGAGGACCTGCTGGTGTAAGGAATTGTTACAGGCATGTTTAAAGATACAGAGACTGGGGCGCCTGGGTGGCTCAGTCAGTTAAGCATCTGACTCTTGATTTCAGGCTCAGGTCATGATCTCAGGATAGTGAGATCGAGCCCTGAGATGGGCTCTGCCCTGGGGGTGGAGCCTCTTAAGGTTCTCTCTCTCCCTCTCTCTGCTCCTCCCTGCCCTCTCTAAAAAAATAAATAAACCTGGAACTTCTTGTTCCAGAAACAGAACCAAAAACCTGCTCTCAAGGAACTTTTTAAAAACCAAACAATGCTTTGGGAATATTTCTTCATGTTATCAAATGCCATTTTTAAAAACAGCCTCCATGGTAATCTGCAATTCACCTAATTATTGGAAAATTAAACTGTTGATGTTCCCCTTTTAGGTTTGGATCTAGTGACTGTAAACACTGTCAAAGCAATCATTCCTCTGTTGCTTATATGTTTACATGGTGTTCTGTCTTTTTAAAACTTTTCCAGGCATGTTTTGATACATGTTGCCAATTCACTGATGTGTACCTAATTTGGTTTTTTAGTGGGTGTAGACTCTTCTAGGTTACCAACCATAGTCCCCTCCACTTTCTCCTTTGACTTTATTTTCTTTAAGACTTCTTTAGAGGTCTCTCTTTTAACTTCCATGGGAGGGTTGGTGGAAGGAAATAGGCAGTTATCAGGGCTGGCTGGGAACAAAATAATCTGTCTGGCACCCAGCTCCTGATCCTGCCTCCATCTAAACCCTACAGGTGGGATCACAGGCCCCACATCACTAAAAGCTCAGAACATTCTAGCTTCCCTAGTTAGGAGAAACACTATGGCCAAAGATTCTCAACTCAGCATCAAATCCACTTCTTGTTCATCTTAAAGCTTCACTTCTTGTTTATTTTCACGTGACTTTGCCGCTGGTTTGAGTAGTGAGGTCCCTGCCTTTGCCCCCTGCGTGTGAGACCTTGCTTTGGTTCTCAGTTTAGCAGTAACCTTGCTTCAATGGTGATTCTGTCTTGTCCCCCAGGCTTAGTAGGGCCTGGTCCACTACTATATCTCTGACCAATTATCTAGATTCTACTCCTACTCTTGGGTTTAACCTGACTATGTCTTTTGCACTGGGGAGTCAGTTCCAATCAGCCCCAGTCTGGCAATTCTACCAAATCCAAATCTGACATGAAATGAATAAAAAAAACCCAGCTGAGTCACCTATCTCCTTTCTCTGGTTATCTATTGCTATGTAAGAAATCCCCCTGAAACTTAGTGACTTAAAGCAACAATAGTAATTTCCTTACCTTTCATTGCTTCTTCTTTTTTTTTTTTTTTAATTTATTTATTTATGAGAGAGAGCGAGCGAGCAGGGAGGAGAGGGAGAAGCGGATGTGGGGCTGGATCCCAGGAAGGCAGATGCTTAACCAACTGAGCCACCCACATGCCCCCCTCCCCCGCCCCATCGTTTCTTTGGGTCAGAACTTTGAGAAGGGCATGACCGGGCTGTTTTGGCTGGGCATTTCTCCTGCAATCAGAGGTGGCTGGAGCTGGAGCAGCTGCGGGCCGGCCAGCCATTTCTCTCTCTTTATGTCTTCTCAGGTCCCTCTATGCCATCTCTGTAGTGACGAGGTTGGGCTTTCTCACCACATGGCACCCACAGGGCACCACCAGGGCAGTGGGGGTACATACATGGTAGCTCAGGGCTCTAGCTGGAGCTTTCTGGGGAAAAGGGCAGAAATGAAATTTTGTAACCTAATCTTGAAATTAGCATCTTGAAATTAGCATCGTGTCTGCCATATTCTCTTGGTTGAAATAGTCACAAAAGCCAATTTATGTTCCAGGGCAGGGAATTAGATAACATCCATCTCTTCATGAGAAATGTGCCATCTTTGGAAAAGATGATTGACCACATCGCTCCACCACATCCTCTTCTCTAGTTTCCTTCCAACATAACACACTAAGCTCTTCAGTGAAGCGGATAGGCAAAAACAGACTCCTTCTGTGTCCTCTTTCCTAGTAAAGTAATGCCTGCTCACCTGTAAAACCAGACTGAACCCTCCTGCATCCTCTGTGAGGCCTTCCTCAGCTCTCCGTAGCATTATCTCCTCTTCTGAGCCATAAAATACTGCACATCGCAATGGTGCCTTATATTGACAAATCACTGTCAAATATTCCACCTTGTATCTTTATTTAGATGGTACTGGTGTGTGGGCTTCCCCTGCTTATTCATAATACTGAGTGTTATGAATCTCAGTATTCCCTCCCTGCCTCCCACTACCCTGGCACTGAGACCCAATGTAGTTCTTCAGGGATGTCTACTGGAAAAAAAATGAATGAGTGAATGAATGAATGAATGAATGAAACAAAAGACAAAACCAAGGCATAGGAGTTGTGTTGAAAAACATCATAATTCACCAATAACCTGGGCTTAGAAATGCCTTCCTTTAAAATTGCTCTGGGGGGCGCCTGGGTGGCTTGGTTGGTTGAACGACTGCCTTCGGTTCAGGTCATGATCCTGGAGTCCTGGGATCGAGTCCCGCATCGGGGTCCTTGCTCTGCAGGGAGTCTGCTTCTCTCTCTGACCCTCCTCTCTCTCATGCTCTCTCTCTCATTCTCTCTCTCTCTCAAATAAATAAATAAAATCTTTTAAAAGAATAAAATTGCTCTGGGTTTCAGATGTCCTGTTTTTGGTGGGCAGTGGCTTAGTTACAAAGTTCTAAATCCTCTCAAAAATAGCAGTTCACAGCAGATACCTGTTAATTACTCATCCTCTCTTCAGTGGACTGTCCTGCCTTCTATGCTTAGCAGACCAGTTAAAAGCAGAGTTGTTGACAGACCAGAGTGTAAGTTAAAGGCCTGAGATACATCATTAGATATATGGTGTCCTAGGAATTTAGATCTTCCTGCAGTAGGTGGAATTTGTAACACTCTGGCCTCTAGGACCATATGGTTGTATTTAGAGATGCCAGCAGAAATAAATACTTAACTTCTAGTGCAAGATTCTCTTTTGCTGGCCCTTTCCACAGCCATAGTGATGTTTCCTAGGGAAAATTTCAAAGCACAAAAATTAACATTTGGTTCAGATAATTTCACTGGCTTGTTAGTGATAATTTCATCCTGTGTATGGAAGGGGTTAATCAAGAGCTATCCTTGCTGAGGGTCCGTGACTGTAGGCTGATCCTTCAGGTGGGCAAGGGGCATGCTCTCTACCAAATGACTCTGGACTCTTAGCTACAGCTGATTAGACAGGTCTGATCCCTCACCTAAGACAGCCACTCAGGACAGCACCTTGCAAGATGGCCTGGCTTTATGAGATCTGCTCTAAATAGAAAGGAAACAAAAGAAACTCCACTAGCAACAAACAATTGGAAAGTAAAATTACAAAAACAATGCTATTTATGATGGTATCAGAAAAAATGTAGTCCTTGGGCATAAATTTGACAAAAGATGTTCCAGACCTGTACACTGAAAACTGCAGAACATTGCTGAGATGAAGTGGAGAGGATATAAATAAAGGGAGAGAAATTCATGGATTGAATGACTCATTGTTAAAGCACTGATTCTCCCTAAATGAAACTATAGAGTCTATGTAATCCCAATTCAAATTCCAACAGACTGTTTTGTTAAAGAGTCAAAATAATAATAATTATAATAATAATCATAACTGTAAAAAAGGAATTGGATGACTAATATTATCAGATGTTATAAGACTTACTATAAAGCTATAGTAATCAAGACAGTGTGGTATTGATGCCAAGATAGACAAATAGATCAATGGAACAGAATACAGAGTCCAGAAATTGACCCCCACATATTTAGTCAAATGTTTCTTTTTTTTAAAGATTTATTTATTTATTTTTAGAGAGAGAGTGCACACGCATGTTAGCGTGGGGGGGAGAGAGAGAGAGAAACTCAAGCAGACTCCATGTTGAATGTGGAGTCCAACGTGGGGCTCGAACTCATGACTCTGAGATCACATCCTTGTGCAGAAGTCAAGAGTCAGACACTTAACCGACTGTACTACCTAGGTGCCCCAGTCAAAAGAATTTTTTTGACAAAGGCCACTCCAAATGTATTTCAATGGAAAAATAATAGTGTTCCCAACAAATTGTGCTGAAATGATTATATATCTATATGCAACGAAGTGAACCCTAATCCATAACTTACACTATAGACCCCAATTGAATCAAAATGATCCATAGATTTAAATGTAAACCCCCAAACCATAACACTTCTTTAAGAAAACAGGAGGAAATCTTTGTGACCTTGAGTTAGGCAGATGTTTTATATATAATATCAAAAGCACAAACCATAATAATGTTAATAAATTGGACTTCATCAATTAAAATTTTCTGGGGCACCTGGGTGGCTCACTCAGTTAAGCATCTGCCTTCGGCTCAAGTCATGATCTCAGGGTCCTGGAATCAAGCCCTGTGTCTGGTTCCCTGTTTGGCAGGGAGTCTGTTTCTCCCTCTCCTTTTGCATCTCCCCACCCCTGCTCGCGCTCTCTCAAATAAAATATTTCAGAAATTTTTTTTCTGCTATTTTAAAAAATGCAGTTAAGAAAATGAGAAAGTAAACCACCAACTGGGAACAAATATTTGCAAATCATATATATGAGGAAAAATTTGTATTTATAATATACAAAGAATTCTCAAAGCACAGTAAGAAAACCTAATAAAAAAAGTGGGCAAAGATTTGAACAGATACTTCACCTAAGATATATGGATGGCAAATTAAGCACACAAAAAGATGCGGGACATTATTATTCATTAAAGAAAAGCAAATAAAACCACAAGTAAATACCATCACACCTATTAGAATGGCTGAAGTTAAAAAAATGGACATACCATCATGGGACAGCTGAAACTCTCATACACTGCTGCAGGGATGTCAAATGGCACAACCACTTTGGAAAACAGTTTGGCAGTTAAAAAACAAACAAACAAATATGCACCTACTGTAAGACCATCCATGCTACTCCTAGCTTTTTTACCCCATCACAATGAAAACATATGTCTATGTAGAAACTTGTACACAAATGTTCACAGCAGCTTTATTCATAATAGCTAAAAACTAAAAAAAAAAAAAAATCCAAATATCCATTAACAGGTAAATGGATAAACAAATTGTGGTATATATGGTGGAATACAGCCTAGTAGTAAAAAGGAATGGATTTTAAGGCACCAGGGTGACTCAGTCAATTGAGCATCTGACTCTTGGTTTCGGCTCAGGTCATGATCTTGGGATTGTGAGATCGAGTCCCCCATTGGTCTCCGTGCTCACAGGGAGTCTGCTTGAGATTCTCTTCCTCTGCCCCTCCCCCCACTTGTGTGTGCACACGCATGTGTGTGCACATGCGTGCGTCCTCTCAAATAAAAAATCTTAAAAAAAAAAGACATTCAGTGTCATGCATGAATCTCAAAATCAGCATGCTGAGCAGAAGAAACTAAAGAAAAGGAGCACATACTGTATGATCCCTTTTATTAAAAATTCTACAAAATATGACCTAATCTGTAGTGACAGAAAGCATATCAGTAATTGCTGAGGATTGAGGTTGGGAGTGGGGAGGGGCAGGGAAGAGGATTAAGGGGTTTAGAAAATTTTGGGGGTGACAGATATGTTTACTCTTTTGATCCTGGTGGATTCGTGGGTGTAAACATATGTCAAAACTTATACTCTGAATTTTAAATATGTCAATTATAAATAACGAAGCTAAATAAGGAAAGAAGGAAGGGAGGGGAGAAGGGAGGGGGTGTGGAGGGGGGCACAACAGGGAGAAAGGAAGAAAGACGGGAAAAAGAAAGTCAAGAGAAGCAAACCAAGGGTGGCTGTCATGCTAACAGTAGCCTCTAGGAGGCGACCTCTGCAGGCTCCCATTGAGACCTTGAGATAACCAGATGGCTAGGAGCCTTGGATCCTGAAGGAGCTATAGTTGGCCCCACGAAGATGGTCAGTCAGATTTACTGTTCTTTCTGAGACTCCTGTCTCCCTCACTGCCATATGTATCCCTACAATCTTCTCAAATTAGTAGCAATAGCTTCCCTACAACCTAAAGGGAGCGGATGCCAAGTATTGAGTCAGCTTCACCACTGCCACATAAACTTGAGTTTAGTTTTTATTGAGGTTTTTTTTTTTTTTTTTAAGTTGTTATTTCTCCTAGACTCTTCTTAATTAAGCTGTATCTTTGTCTTTCTAACTTGTATAGCCAGTTTCCAGACTGCGGTATTTATGACTCCTCCTTCTGAGTTTGCAGGTCAGCCTGTAAATAGGGAGAGAGACAGAGAGACAGATGGAGACAGAGGGAGACACAGAGAGAGAGAGATTGGCACACTGTCTTCCTATGGATGGATGTTATGTTCATACTCCAAAGCTGGTTCTTCTCCCACCCTGTTTACTTGCTATTGGGGAGGACTGGTAGCAACAGACTGAGAGCTCTTGGAGAGCAGGGACTGCATTGTTATTTATCTTTGTGTTTAGCAGAGTGACTACCATAGGTAAATGCTCAATAAATGTTTATTGAATGGATATTTGACATTGAGAGAGAAATTGCTTCATGTTAGGTCACAGGGAAAGTTTCCATCCTGTCTCTCTCTAGAAGGGCTCTTTTTATAACAGTCAAAAGCATTTAGAACTATTTCACTTGATGTTCTTTCATTCATTCATTCCACAGATATTTGAGCACCGACTATGTTCCAGCGTCATTCCAAGGGACCATTCCAGATAGAGCTATGAACAAATACGCAAAAACTCTGCCTTTATGGTGTTTACCCTTTTGTTGAGGAGAGAGAAAATAAATAAGACAAATAAGTAAAATATATAGTGTGTTAGATCAGTGCTGGGGAAAAAAAGTAAGTTCACATAAATGTAACAAGTCTTTCCCTAGGCACAGCGGGTGCTGTGTCTGAGAAGATTTCTGGAAATCTGTTTTTTTATCTATTGGCTTTCTCCCCACCTCTCCTTGGCTTCAGTATCTGGCCGGTACTCTCCCAGTGACAAGATGGCTGCTGAATTTGCAACCTCTCTAATGAGAAGCCCTAGGGAAAAGGGAGATGTCTTCTCTAGTGGTTCCAACAGCTGTTCTGATAACTGGGTCTTGTTGATCTGGCTTGGAACACATGGAAATGGGAATCTGCTGATTGCTCAGCCAGGTATCTGCCGCAGGGTAAAGCTGGGGAAGTGAGGTCTGGTGACCCAAACCCCAGATACTGAAGGGTGGAAGTGGGAGGTTTCCATCAAAAGGAAACATGTTATTATCAGTAAAGGGAGCATAGATGCCAGACAGGCAGTAACAGATAACTGCTATCCCAGCCCTTGCTTGGGGAAGAGAGGCTGCTGACTGAGGCTCATGAACCATCTGCCCTGCATGAAAGGATAAAACAGCCACTGGTCAGAACCACAAGTGGCTCTTGGGCTTGGTGTGAACCACCACCCTGCTGGGTATCCACCTGAGCATGTCTGCAGACCACCCTTGTGTATGGACCAGCCATTGTAAGAGTCCTTAATCCTCAGGACCTCAGAGCAATTACATTGCCAGGTAATGCTGTTTAAACTTAGGTATATCCGTGGGATGCCTGGGTGGTTCAGTTGGTTAAACATCTGCCTTAGGCTCAGGTCATGATCTCTGGGTCCTGGGATTGAGCCCCGTGTCAGGCTGTCTGCTCAGTGGGGAATCTGCTTCTCCCTCTCACTCTGCCTGTGACTTCCCCTGCTTGTGCTCTCTCTCTTTCTGTGAAATAAATAAAATCTTTAAAACAAATAAACTTATGTATATCCAAGGGAAGGGATGCTGGTTGTATTGTAGAGCCTTGAGGTCAGAGACACACTGTTTATGATGGATTCCCTATTGAATCCACTCCAGGACAACTTACAAATGGTAAAGTAACTAGTGTACAAGAGATGAAGTGGCTGGAGTCTCATCATCCTTCTGGATTTCTGTCCCAGAAGGGCAGGAGAGTACAGTGGTGAAGGGCGTGGTTGAGAGTCTGAGAGATCTAGGTTAAAAGCCTAGTTCTATCGCTTCTATTGACCTTGAATAAGTTGGTTTGCCTTCATGCTTCTGTTTTCTCTTCTATAAAGTGGGATGATCCTAATACCTATATCAGTTGGTCCTTGAATTAATACATATAAAGCTTTCGTTGTTGTTATAATCACCACCACGTGTAGCTCTACAATCAGGGATAGTCCATGTGTCATAATTTGGGCATGGTAGAAAGCATGTACCTCAAAACTTCTCCCCCACAAAACTGCCTTGGGATCTGAGGTTTCCATGTTCTTTCAACCTTTGGTTTGGTTTAAAAAAAAGTTTGATTTTGGTTTAAGGAGGAGTTTATGGCAAATTCTGGAAGTTTTAATGTTCCAAGGATGTACTTCAAGGAAGTACGGAAGGGTGTGCGGGAATTGGATAGTCCTGGGACCTGTCCCCCACTACTTCCAGCAAAGGAATTTTACTTACATCTGTTTTACATACAGTCTTCTATAAGAATTTCTTTGAAGAGGAGTTCTGTGGTAGAAGAAAAAATTCAGAAATGGCCGTGTCAAAGCATCGGAGCCCCCTGCTAGAACATCATTATGTCAGCTGGAGAGGGTGGGTGAGGGTTTGAGGATGTTTTGCTGAAGAAGAAAAACCACAGGAGGAATGGTGATGATTCTTTTTTTTTTTTTTAAATGTTTTATTTATTTATTCATGAGAGAGAGAGAGAGAGAGGCAGAGGCAGAGGGAGAAGCAGGCTCCCCGCCTAGCAGGGAGCCCGATGCGGGACTCGATCCCAGGACCCTGGGATCATGACCTGAGCCCAAGGCAGACGCTTAACCATCTGAGCCACCCAGGTGCCCTGGAATGGTGATGATTCTTTATGTGGGTCCAGAGATTCAAGAAGAGATCAATTTCAGCTTGGTGGGTAGAAAGAGGAAGACACTTCTTGCAATTCAGGTTCTTCTTCCACAACTCATTTATGGAGCCGTGGTACACTGCAGTCCCCGGAGATGTCCCAGCAAAGGCTTCAGGCTGTCAGAGACGATACCAAGGGGATTCCTCGAGAGGAGAACGATGGACTGTGACTGCCAAGCTCATATCCCAACTGTAAAGTCTGTGATTCTGAATAACACAGCAAGCTATTAATATGTTACACTCTGTGAACTTCTTGGTGAAATTTTATCACCTATTTAGATTCTAAGGGTGTGGCTTTAAAAGAATCTGCCATTAGACAGTGGCATCTTGAACTAACTTTAGATTACAGAAAAGTTTTTAAAATAGTCCAGAAAGTTTCATTATCCCTCACCCAGCTTATTCTAATGTTAATATCTTATATAACCAAAATGCGGCGATCTGAACCGGAAATTAACATTGCTATGATAGCATTAACTACAGTAAAGACCTTATTTGAATTCCATCAGTTCTTCCCCTAAAGCCTTTTGTCCAACAGTGAATGGTCTGTGTCTTATTATTTACAATATATTTTGTTATTTGATCAGTGTTTGTAGAAACTACTTAAGGCGGGTTTTTTAAAGTTTTTAGTTAAGTTCCACTTAGTTAACACACAGTGTAGTATTAGTTTCAGGTGTACAATTTAGTGATTCAGCACTTACATGCAATACCTGGTGCTCCTTACAAATGCTGTTGGCATTTTGATAGGGGTTCCACCCTTAATCCCCATTACCTATTAAACCCACCCTCCCCAACACCTCTCCTCTGGTAAGCATCAGCTTGTTCTCTATAGTTAAGAGTTGCCTCTATCTTTTTTTTCTCCTATGATCATTTGTTTTGTTTCTTAAATTCCACATAGAAGTGAAATCATATGGTATTTGTTTTTCTCTGACTGACTTATTTCACTTAGCGTGACTCTCTCACTCCATTTTTTTTTTTACGGCTAATAATCTAGTGTGTGTGTGTTTGTGTGTGTGTGTGTGCCACATCTTTATCCATTCATCAATCAATGGACATTTGGTCTCTTTCCACAATTTGGCTATTGTTGATAATGCTGCTATAAACATTGGGGTATATGTATTCCTTTGAATCAGGATTTTTGTATTCTTTGGGTAAATACCTAGTAGTGCAACTGCTGAATAGGGTATTTCCATTTTTAACTTTTGGAGAGAACTCCATACTCTTTTCCAGAGTGGCTATACCAGTTTGCATTCCCACCAACAGTGTAAGAGGGTTTCCCTTTCTCCACATCCTCCACCAACCCCTGTTGTTTCTTATGTGTTTCTAATTTTAGCCATTCTGACTGGTGTGAGGTGAATATCTCATTATAGTTTTGACTTGTATTTCCCTGATGATGAGTGATGTTGAGCATCTTTTCATGTGTCTGTTGGCCATCTGTATGTCTTCTTTGGAGAAATGTCTATTCATGTCTTCTGCTCATTTTTTAACTGTATTATTTGTTTTTTGGTTTTGAGTTTTATAAGTTCTTTATAGATTTTGAATACTAACCCTTTATCAGATATGTCATTTGCAAATATCTCCTTCCATTCCATAGGTTGCCTTTTAGTTTTGTTGATTTTTTCCTTCACTGTACAGAAGCTTTTTATCTTGATGAGGTCCCAGTAGTTTATTTTTGCTTTTGTTTCCCTTGCCTCATGAGACATATCTAGAAAAATATTGCTCCGGCGGATGTCAGAGAGGTTACCACCTATGTCCTCCTCTAGGCTTTTAGTGGTTTCCTGTCTCACATTTAGGTCTTTAATCCATTTTGAATTTATGATGTAAGAAAGTAGTCCAGTTTTATTCTTTTGCATGTAGCTGTCCAGTTTTCCCAGCACCATTTGTTGAAGAGACTGTCTTTTTTCCATTGGATATTCTCTCCTGCTTTGTTGAAGATTAATTGAGCATGTAATTGTGGGTTCATTTCTGGGTTTTCTGTTCCATTGACCTAGGTGTCTATTTTTGTGCCAGTACTATACTGTCTTGATCACTATAGTGTTGTAATATAACTTGAAGTCTGAAATTGTGATGCCTCCAGCTTTGCTTTTCTTTTTCAAGGTTGCTTCGTGTATTTGGGGTCTTTTGTGGTTCCATACAAATTTTAGGATTGTTTATTCTAACTCTGTGAAAAATGCTGTTGGCATTTTGATAGGGGTTGCATTAAATGTATAGATTGCTTTGGGTAATATAGACATTTTAGCAATTTTTTTTTCTGCCCATGAACATGGAATGTCTTTCCATTTCTTTGTGTCATCTTCAGTTTCTTTCGTCATTGTTTTATAGTTTTCAGAGTACAGACTTTTATCTTTCTGGTTAGGTTTACTCCTAGGTATCTTATGTTTTTGGTGCAATTGTAAATGGGATTGATTCCTCAACTTCTCTTTCCTCTGCTTCATTACTGATATATAGAAATGCAACAGATTTCTGTACGTTGATTTTGTAACCTGCGACTTTCCTGAATTCATATATCAGTTCTAGAAATTTTTTTGGTGATGTCTTGCTATCTGCAATTAGTGAAAGTTTTGCTTCTTCCTTGCCAATTTGAACGCCTTTTATTTATTTTTGTTGTCTGATTGCTGTGGCTAGGACTTCTAGTACTATGTTGAATAACAGTGGTCAGAGTGGACATCCCCATCTTGTTCTTGATCGTAGTGGGAAAGCTCTCAGTTTTTCCCCATTGAGGATGATATTAGCTGTAGGTTTTCCACATATGGGCTTTATTATGTTGATATCTGTTCTCTTTAACCCTACTTTTTTGAGGGTTTTCACATGAATGGATGTTGTACTTCGTTAAATGCTTTTTCTGCATCTGTTGAGAGGATCATATGGTTCTTATCCTTTCTTTTATTACTGTCGTGTATCATATTGATTGATTTCTGAATATTGAACCACCTTGCAAACCAGGAATAAATCCCACTTGATCATGGTGAATGATTCTTTTAATGTAACATGGGATCCAATTTGCTAGTATTTTATTGAGAGTTTTTGCATTTATGTTCATCAGGGATATTGGCCTGTAGTTCTCTTTTTTAGTGGAGTCTTTATCTGGTTTTGGTGGCCTCATAGAATGAATTTGGATGTTTTCCTTCCATTTCTATTTTTGGAATAGTTTGAGAAGAATAGGTATTAACTCTTCTTTAAATGTTTGGTAGAATTCACCTACAAAGCCATCTGGCCCTGGAAGATTTTTTATTACTGATTCAATTTCTTTGCTGGTTATTGGTATGTTCAAGTTTTCTATTTCTTTCTGTTTCAGTTTTGGTAGTTTATATGTTTCTAGGCATTTATCCATTTCTTCCAGGTTGTCCAATTTGTTGGCTTATAGTTTTGTATTATATTCTCTTGTAATTGTATTTCTGTGGTGTTGGTTGTTATTTCTCCTCTCTCCTTTGTGATTTTATTTATTTGGGTCCTTCCTCTTTTTGATAATTCTGGCTAGGGGTTTGTCAATTTTATTAATTTTTTCAAAGAACCAGCTTCTGGTTTCATTGATTCCTTCTATTGTTTTTTTTTTGTTTTTTTTTAGTTTCTGTGTTACTTATATCTGCTCTAATATTTATTATTTCCCTCTTCTGTTGGCTTTAGGCTTCATTTGTTATTCTCTTTCTAGCTCCTTTAGGTATAAGGTTAGGTGGTTTATTTGAGGTTTTTTCTTGCTTCTTAAGGTAGGCTTGTATTGCTATATACTTCCCTCTTAGGACTGTTTTTGCTGCATCCCAAAGGTTTTGGACCACTGTGTTTTCATTTTCATGTGTTTCCATGTATTTTTTTATTTCTTCTTTGATTTCCTGGTTGGCCCATTCATTGTTTGGTAGCATGTTGTTTAACCTCCATGTATTTGTGGTTTTTCCAAATCTTTTCTTTCTTTTCTTTTTTTTTTTTTTTAAGATTTTATTTATTTATTTGACAGAGAAAGACACAGCAAGAGAGGGAACACAAGCAGGGGGAGTGGGAGAGGGAGAAGCAGGCCTCCCACGGAGCAGGGAGCCCGATGCGGGGCTCGATCCCAGGACCCTGGGATCACGACCTGAGCCTAAGGCAGACGCTTAACCGACTGAGCCACCCAGGCGCCCCTTTCCAAATTTTTTCTTGTAGTTGACTTCAAGTTTCATAGCATTGTGGTCAGAAAATATGCATGGTATGATCTCAGTCTTTTTCTACTTGTTGAGGCCTATTTTGTGACCTAGTATGTGATCTGTTCTGGAGAATGTTCCATGTACACTTGGAAAGAATATGTATTCTGCTGCTTTGGAATGCAGTGTTCTGCATATATCTAAGTCCTTCTGGTCCAGTGTATCATTCAAAGCCGTTGTTTCCTTGTTGATTTTCTGCTTAGATGATCTGTCCATTGATATAAATGGGGTGTTAAAGTCCCCCATTATTATTGTATTATTATCACTTAGTTCCTTTATGTTTGTTATTAATTGTTTTATATATTTGGGTGCTCCCGTGTTGGCGGCATAAATATTTACAATTGTTAGATCTTCTTGGTGGATTGTCCCCTTTATTATGATATAGTGCCCTTCTTTATCTCTTGTTAGTCTTTGGTTTAAAGTCCAGTTTGTCCAATGTAAGTATTGCTACTCTACCTTTCTTTCAATGCCCATTTGCATGATAAATGTTTCTCCATTTCTTCACTTTCAATCTGCAGCTGTCTTTAGGTCTAAAATGAGTGTCTTGTAGGCAGCATATAGATGCATCTTTTTTTTTTTTATCCATTCTGACATCCTATGTCTTTTGATTGGAGCGTTTAGTCCATTTACATTGATAGTAATTATTGATAAATATGAATTTTGTGCCATTTTATTACTTGTTTTGTTGTTGTTTCTGGAGATTTTCTCTGTTCCTTTCTTGTTCTCATCACTTTTGGTTTTTCCTTTCCACTCAAAGGGTCCTCTTTGGTATTTCTTGCAGGGCTGGTTTAGTGGTCACAAACTCCTTTAGTTTTTGTTTGTCTGGGAAACTCTTTATCTCTCCTATTCTGAATTTTAGCTTTGCTTGATAGAGTATTCTTGGCTACAGACTTTTCCCATTCAGCATGTTGAATATATCATACCACTTTCTTCTGGTTTGCCGAATTTCTGTTGGGAAACCTGCAGCTAGCCTTTTGGGTCTTCCCTTGTAAGTTAGGGACTTCTTCTTTTTTTAAAGATTTTGTTTATTTATTAGAGAGAGAGAGAGCACAAGTAGGGGGAGTGGCAGGCAGAGGGAGAGGGAGAAGCAGGCTCCTCACTGAGGAGGGGAAACCTGATGTGGGGCTCGATCCCAGGACCCCGGGATCATGACCTGAGTCAAAGGCAGACGCTTAACTGACTGAGCCACCCAGGTGCCCCAAGTTAGGGACTTCTTTTGTTGCTTTAAGATTTTTTTCTTTATTGCTATTTTGTAAATTTAATTACAGTGTGTCTTGGTGTTGGCCTGCTTTTGTTAATTTTGATGGGAATTCTCTGTACCTCCTGACTCTGGATGTCTATTTTTCTTCCCCAGATTAGGGAAGTTTTCTGCTATTATTTCTTGAAATAAATTTTCTGCCCCCTTTTCTCTCTTTTCTTCTTCTGGGTGGGTCTCCTATAATACATAAAGTGGTTTTAAAATTATTAACTCAAATTCTTGAGAGAAACACATCTACTGACTAGCTTATGGCTCTTTTATCCCAAATCACAGAATTTTAGTTTGGTTGCCTTCTCAGTAGTCATAGTTCATCCTCCTCCTCTTGAGGAAATCCCCTTGATATTGTCCCATTTTGAGGAATGCTTGCCATGAATTTTTTTCAGAACTATGTTCTGAGAAACAGATACATATTTAGCACCTATGTAAAGGTGTGTGTCAGACACCAGTGATACAAAAATAATAGCTATGACCTTGCCTTCTGGAAACTTATAATCTAGAAAGAGAGAAGTGAATGGATGATTATCATGGTGTAGAATGTGGGGTAGAGAGAAGAAAGCAAATAATAGTGACACTACATGGGATAAGTGCTATGGTGGGATAAATACTATGGAGCATAGAGTGGGCACCTCTCCATCCCAGAGTATCAGAAAAATCTTCCTGGAGAAGATGATGGATGAGCTGAGTGCAGAGGGATTGGATGCCTAGATTCAATTCCTCTGGGGTCTCCTTTGGATCCTCCAACTTCAAGGAATCTAATTGTGAAAGGGACCAGAGGATCTACATATATATTAAGTGATAATATATGTATATTATGTTTTATTATTATTATTTATATATATTAAATTTTAATTCCAGTATATTTAACATACAATGTTATATTACTTTCAGGTGTACAATAGAGTGATTCAATAATTCTAGACATTACTTAGTGTTCATCGAGACAAGTGTACTCTTTTTTTAAAATTTTTTAAATTAACATATAATGTGTTATTTGTTTCAGGGGTACAGGTGTGTGATTCAGCAGTCTTACACGATTCACAGCGCTTACCAGTGTACTCTTAATAATATGCTACATTTGTAAGGCACTTTACTATGTGTTATTGCTTGCTGTTTCTTTGACTGCTGATTGCAAGCTTGGCAGAACTATGAAACAGATGATGTCTGTGGAGAAAACCTACAAGAAGGCAAGAGTGGAAGTCATAGTCCAGTCCAGAGATAATGCAGTTTAGGCATACAAAGTGAGAAATTAGACCGGTGTCATCTGGGTCCCATACTAGCTGTGGGATATTGGTCAAGTTACTTAACTTCTCTGAGCCCAAGTTCCCTCATCTATCAAACAGGGATTAAGAATACCTATTTCATAGAATAAATGTGAATATTTGGAACAATACATAAAGTGAGGTCGTATAGTAAGTGCATGTCCACCACATTCAATACATATATCTGTCAGGGTCTCAGCAGGGAACAGATGGTGCATTCAAATTATGATAATTCAAGGAGGGTTTAATTATGGGACTATTTTCAAAGCTATTGGCAGGGTTTAGGAAACCCCACAAAGAAAAGTGTAGTACCCCAAGAGACCTTACCATTTCTATGCCTAAAAGGGGGGGAGCAATTAACAGAGCCAGGAAGGAAAGTTCAAGTAGAGAAGGTGGTCATAAAGGGGGATCTAATCTACAGGATGGTGACAATATTCAACAACGCTGTATTGTATACTTGGAAGTTGCCAAGAGAGTACACTTAAATGTTCTAATCACCACCATAACAATAAAAGTAATGATGTGAGGTGAAGGATATATTAACCAACCTTCTTGTGGTCATTATTTTGCAATATATATGTGTGTCAAATCATCATGTTATACATCATAAGCTCACACAATATCCTATGTCAGTTATATCTCTATAAAGCTGGGGAAGTAAACAGGTACTGTAATGGTTGGCTGAGGGTTGTTAACTAGACTACAAGGACCCTTTCCTCCCTCCCTTAGATCTGCTGTGGGTGTTCCCCACTCACCAAACTCAACAGAAGTCAAAGGGTGTAAGGACTGTTACTCTTGTCCATTCAAGTCTGCCTTTGGGACAGAAAGTGTGATTAGAAGGGTGCAGAGTGGATCCAGAGGGGAAGTTGGAAGGTATTGGCTCAATTCATGAGGCAAATAGAGAGATTTTCAGAGAAGGGTGGTCAGTTAGAAAGATACCCCAGGAGAGGTCCGCTCAACTTCCTAGCATATTGTCAGTTTGCCCACCCACTGCTCTGGCCCAGCTTTTAGCTGGAAGCTTCGGCAGACATTTGTTATTTTCCCTGCCAGCCTCCATTGTTTTTTGTTTTTTCTAGCAACAATACTTACATTGGTGTCTATCTCCCCACACCCCTACTGTAAGGCCGTATGGTTGGAGTGGGATTCTGTCCTGCAAGACTGAGCATGTGACCCAGGCCTGAATTAATCAGCATGCCCAGTCCTGCTGGCTATGGTGGTTGGTCCAAAACTGAACACATGGCTTGGTTAGAACCTGAGAGACACAATGAGTCTTTTGCTAAGAATGCAGGCAGAGAGAAAGGAGGAGCTGCTTGCCCCCATCCTGCCATCAGGAGAGACACCTTGAGCATGAAAATAAAACCAATTTGCAGAAAACCAGACAATGTGGAGTACAAAAATGAAACCAGTTTGGATTCTCTTCCAAAGGCTGACTTGAATGGGCAAGTTTCCTGCACCGTCTGACTTCTGGTTGAGTTTGGTGAGTGGGGAAATTTACAGAAAATTTGTAATTCACAATTTGCAGAAAACTAGTCCAGCTGTGCCTGAAGGTAGCACCACCTTTGAACTTTACAGTTAAGAAAGCCATTAAATTATATTTTCACTTACATTGTTTTGAGTTGGATTTTCTGTCACTTACACCAAAAAGAGTCCTGATGTAGAAAGTGACCTCTCACATTAGTTCTTTTTTCTAGATAATAATTTTAATGCAAATCTGAATTTAAGAATAAATATTAGCCAGTGTCATCATTATTAAAGGCTATTTTCTGTATCCTATACTCTCTACTGTACCCCTTGAAAGAACAGTGTTAGTGATATTCTGCATAGCATAAAAGCAATTCACATGGTAATCAGCTGTAAATGTAATAATAGGTTAGTTGAGATTTGTGTTTTAAAACACATTCTTGCACAATTACTTCCCCCATTAAATTCATAAAGAAAGCTGAGGCTAGAAATCAAGATTGATATCACATATCTGCTAAGTGGCTGTCTGGGTAGAAAATGAAAATCGTGCAAAAATTTAAAATCCACTATTTGAATGAATTGACAAAATAGTAAAATTCCAATTGATCTAATTCCCAGTGGCTGGTGCTTTTGTAATTTTTCTTAACAAAAACTATGATTTGGGAATTATGGGACTCTCTCTAAATCATTGATCAGCTGCTCTTGTTTAAATGCCTCCATTTCAATATAATTCTTACATTTCAGCTAATTGAATTTTAGAATGCAAGGATCATTTTAAAGAACATGACTTTAAAATTAAGAATTTAAAAAGTCAGCTCTTAACCTTGTTTTTACTTAGGAATTTAGAACCTGGTTTCTCCCAAGACATAATAAGAAGGCTTTTTTTTTTTTTTGTAATAGCTTTATTGAGATATAATTCACATGCCATAAAATCCACCCTTATAAAGTGTTCACTTCATTGGCTTTCAGCATATTCACATAGTTGTGCAGCCATCACCACTATCTAATTCAAAAACGTTTTAATCTCCCCATAAAGCAACCCAGTAGCCATTAGCAGTCACCCATCCCTTCTCAGTGTGTCCCCTGGCGGTCACTCATCTACTTTCTATTTTTATGGATTTGCCTATCTTGATTTTTCCTATAAATGGGATCATGCGCTATGTGGCCTTTTGTGACTGGTTTCTTTCACTTAGCATGATGTTTTTAAGATTCATCCACGTTGTAGAACAGGGAGTCTTTGGCCTGAGCTTTCAAGGAATAGTAAGGATGTTGATGTTGGTAAGATGCTGGTCTCCCTGCATACTTTATCCATCCATTCTCCACACCACAGCCAGAGAGATTTCTTCCATCTTCATCAGTTGATGACCTTTCCATCTGCCCTCAATACAGCCCAACAGGCCCTGCCTGGTTGCCTTGCGCTCCTCCCCTACCCCCCAGCTCCATTAGGCTCTACTCTTCTCTTCACTCAGTCCGCGACATGCTCCCTTAGCCAAGCGCATCTACTTACACTGTCCCCTCCACCTTCATCTGCTCTTCTTCTGTCTATTTTAGTTAATTTCTTAGATTTCTTCTTCAGGTCTCAACTCCAGTGTCACTTCCCAAGTTTAGATCATGTTCCTTTTTTTTTTTTTTTTTAAAGATTTTATTTATTTGAGAGAGAGAG
>NW_027397077.1:17011269-17210447 GCF_003265705.2 Callorhinus ursinus | reverse complement strand
TTTTATTTATTTGAGAGAGAGAGAGAGAGAGCACATGAGAGGGGGGAGGGTCAGAGGGAGAAGCAGACTCCCTGCCGCGCGCAGGGAGCCCGATGTGGGACTCGATCCAGGGACTCCAGGATCATGACCTGAGCCGAAGGCAGTCGCTTAACCAACTGAGCCACCCAGGCGCCCTAGATCATGTTCCTTAATCACTTTACTTCATAGCATTTATTTATTCAATTTCTAATTATACCCCCATCAGTGTGACTATTTCATTATTTTTTTTATTTCCATTTACTAGACCATAAACTTTCAGACAAAAGAGATCATGTCTGTGTGGCTCATTTTTAAAAGCCTGTAATTCCTGGCCCATAGGATGTACTTCCTTTCACTCACAGAATTTCTAAAATGTTTTAGTATAGTTTTCATGTTTGGTGTGTTTATGAATAGTAGACTACTTTGCATGTTGCAAACCCTCTGTCAAGCAGGGTATTGGATTGACCTTTTTGCCTGACCAGGCTGTGTAACATAGTTCACTATTCTTCATTTAATGTTGACCACACTGGTCTATAACAGTGAATTAGAATCACATGGAGAGCAAATAAAATGGGGAGTTAATATAAAAAAAGCTCCCCCCTAAATTGTTTTGGATTAAAACAATCCTCTCTTGCAATGCCTGGCTGGCTTAGTTGGTGCAGCATGAGACTCTTGATCTCAAGGCCGTGAGTTCAAGCCCCATGTTGGGTGGAGAGCTTACTTGAAAAAAAAAAAATACAGTAAAACAGTTCTCTCTCCCTCCTCTCCTCCTTCTCTCCCTCCTTCCTTCTCTCATAGCTAGAGAAGAGCATCTTTCAAATTAAAATTATATTTTATATTATATTTAAAAAAACAAACCTACATTTTTATAGAATAATAAATGACATGCTCTCATCTTTTTACAAATTATATCAGAAAAAACTTTTTTTTACATACAGCCGATTTAAATGCCTTTATGTATGTATGTATGTATGTATTTATTTAGAGATTCATTCATCTATTTTAGAGAGAGATAGAGTGCGAGCAGGGGGAGGGGCAGACAGAGAGGGAGAGAAGCAGACTCCCTGCTGGGTGCGGAGGCTGACGCAAGGCTTGATCCCACCATCTTGAGATCACAACCCAATTTGAAATCAAGAGTTGGACACTCAACCAACTGACCCACCCAATTGCCCCTTAAGTGCCTTTAAAAACATATGATAAACTATGGCAGATTTGCTCTTACAAAGGATAATTGATATCCCAAGGGACCAAATGAAATGTTATGGAAACTCCTGCCTTTACAGGTGTTATGAAATTCAAAATATATATTGAACATCAGTCTGTGCTTTTGAATTGGGGCTGATTTTGTCTTCCCTTCCTCTCCCGGGGATATTTGATAATATTGGTTGGTGACAACCAACGAACTGGTTGTCACAGTTAGAGACTAGAAGCTACTGTTGTCTATAGGTAGGGGCCAGTGATGCTTCTAAACATCCTATAATGCTCAAGACAGCGCCTGCAACAAGGAATTATCCGGCCCAAGTGTCAATAGTACCAAGGTTGAGAAACCCTGGTCTATATAAAAAAAAGTGTCTTGTGATGTTCTTAAAATAAAACTAACTGGTCATTTATTCTTTTGTTAATTAACAGTTTGTAGAAATTCTTGAATAATAAAGTATATCTTCCTTTGTTCACTCAACCAACATTTCTTTAGCACCTACTTTGTACCAGGGACTGGGGTAGATGCTACAGATACATGGTTTAAAATATATGACATTCATTGTTCAAGTGCTTACCGACAGAAAGACAGATAGAATTTGCTATTTAATATGTATGGGAAAGTTTAAGAGATCAGTGTGCTCAAGGTGCTCTGGCCACACGTATGAAAAACACTTTGCTTTGCCTGAGATAGAGAGGCTTCTTGGAGAACATGCCCACCTGGAATACACCCTGAATATTGATAAAAGTGTAGACGGGGGCAGGACATTCCTGATAGAAGACTAGCAGAGCAGAGGAAAAGAAGTGTGAACCAGGATCTGCAATCCACTGATGTTCTTAGGTTAGTGTTGAAGGCAAAGAGAAGAAAGATAAGGCTGAAGGGATGGGTAGGGCAGGTAATGAGGGTGGGATGTATGGATTGAAGAACTGGAGGGGAGGGAGGCAAGGCAGAATTGTACACAGCAGGGCAACTTATCTAATTTGCATTTTATATAAATAACTCTAGCTATCCTGGAAGTGATGGATTTCAGGGGTCAAGACTGGATGCTAGGGGACTAATTAGTAAGTGATTGCAATGGTGCAGGTAAGAGATAATGAGTGCTTGGACTCAAGCACAGCCCAGGTAGGCTGGAAGGAGGACTTGGATTGAGAGATATTAATGAGACAGAATCAGCCAGGTGGTGAGAAGGAGCCCTCAAGGGAGGAATCCCAGTTTTCCTGATTGGATGTCTCTGGGTAGGATAGGGATAGAGTAGGAAGAACAAGGAAAGAAAGTTACAAGGCACTAATTATTATGTTATATGTAAATATATATCTGTGTATGTATGTAACCTTATCTTAATTACATCTGCACATGTATTTCCAAATAAGGTCACATTCTCAGATTCTGGGGTTAGGACTTAGAAATATCTTTCTGAGGAACACAATTCAACCCATAACTATATGCTTTGCTTTTAATTATTTCTTCAAGATTTATTTATTTATTTTAGGAATAGTGAGAAAGAGAGAGAATGTGTGGATATGAGTAGGGAGAGGGGCAGAGGGAGAGGAAGAGAATCCTCAAGCAGACTCCCTGCTGAGCACAGAGCCTGACGCAGGGCTTCATCCCAGGACCCCGAGATCATGACCTGAGCCAAAACCAAGACTTGGTTGCTCAACTGACTGAGCCACCCAGGCACTCCTGATTGTAATTATTTTAAAATATTAACAGGGTTATACAGGCTTAGGGATGATGGGTCCTAATTCAGTGACTGGTGTCTTCATATAATAAGGAAAATTTGGACACAGGCACATGGAGACGGGAATGCCGTGTGAAGACAGAGACACACAGGGAGATGCCATGTGACAACAGGCAGAGATTGGAACCATAGCCTACAGGCCAAAGAATGCCAAGGATTTCCAGCAAGGACTGGAAGCTAGAAAGAGGGCAAGGAAAAGTTCCTCCCTCAGAGCCTCTAAAAAGGAACCAACCCTACTGACACCTTGGGATCTTGGACTTTCAGCCTCCAGAACTATGAGAGAATAAATTTCTGTGGTTTAACCCATCTGGTTTGTAGTACTTTATTAGAACAGCCCTGGGAAACTAATACACATTTCCATGGTTAGGATATTTAAAAATAAGAAAAAGAAAGAGAGTAAGTTATTAGTGAAAATACTTTTCTCCCCACATTTTACCAGATTTTGGGGAAATCTATCTACATCAACACATACAGAACTACTTCTTCCTGCTGCTGCCCATTGGGACTACCAATGTTTGGCAGGTGGGAAGAGAAGGAGAAGAAGAAACAGAGAGGTGGGCAAGAAGAGAATTGGTCAAGAGTAACATCTCAGAAAGTGAAAGTTTTGAGAAGACCTAAGTAGTCAACTGGGTCCAATAGCAAAGTACACCCAGGATATTCAAGACTGAAAAGACCCTGTGGAAGTCTTAGAAATCAACTTAACCATACTTCAGTGGCGCTAGGGTAGCAGAAGCTAATATTAAGTAAAAGATCCCTATTCTCCAGGCATTCATTCTCTAAGACAGGACAAAAGAGTGGACAGGACAAGCATTCGTGCAGAATAATATGTAAGTGAGTGTGAGGTACAAGGTAGAATTGAGATAGGGAATAATTGATTGCAAAAGGTATAAAAAGGCAATATTAGGCTTTAGCATGGCTTTAGAATTCAATACAGGTGTGTACTCACCTTGGGGTCTGACTGAAGAGATGTCAGGATGGAAGCATTCTGCCTTTCATAACATTGTCTGCTGTCAGGGTCAAGACCCATGTTTTATAGCGATATACCTATGCCTTCCTAGCATCAAGCACTCATTACCTTCTGGGTATTGTGTCCAAAGCATTTAATTCCCTCAACCACCCTCTGAGGTGGGGCCTTTCAGTGTCTTTAGTTTACAAATCAGGAAACTAAGGGCCACATAGTCACTCAGAAAGGAGAGGTGCTAGAATTCAAATTCCGGCTCATGTGACTCCAGAACCCAGGCTCTAGCCACCAGCCTAGGAGGGAGAGGACATGGTATTCCCCTGTCATCCATTAAGAGTAAATTGCTGATAGCTAGGACAAAATCCAGCTGCACTGGGTCCCCTTAAACAGTATTATCCAATCGGGCTGAATTGATGGGGATGACGAGGAGCAAGAAAACCTTTTGGCCAGATTTGTTCAACTATAGGCACAGCAAGTGTCAGTAGAGGCTTCCTGAAATACTGTCAAATTAAAATGTGTGTCTTATTTTATACTCCTATATAACATTCTCATTACCTCCAAACATGGAAGGCCTCTGCAGAACAACTGTGTTTGGTTTTAAGACCCAGTGTAGAGGACAGACTCTAAGCCATGTTTGTCTAAGACGAGAACTTGGTAAGTGGGGTTGTGGAGATCAGAACCTGAAGGGCACTGGAGCAGGGACCCTCCCCCATGCAGTGGTGCCCCCACTGTATAAGCCAAGATGACCTGCTTTATAGATACCTGTTTTTCTTTTTAAGAAATGTGCAATATACATGTTATGTATGTTTATTTGCAAACATACATAATAATATATATCCATGTATATGTGTGTGTGCATGTGTGTCATTTCAAGCATACACAAAAGGAAGGAGAACAAAATAGCAAATGTTTATGTCACAGATGGTATGTGAAATGTCTAGCAGGCACCAGTCATCTGTCCAAAGAATGTTCACCATAAACAAGTGAGCAGGCCATACTGATAAACACAGCTGACCCACTGCTCTTCCCCCTCTGCTCCTAAAGAAATCCTTCAGTTCACTGTAATAGAAGAGTACATTTTGATATGGAGCTAGTGGTTTTTTTTTTTACAAGCAACATTTTTATGTAAGAATTTTTTTTTTTTTTTACTGAGCCACCCAGGTACCCCTTTATGTAAGAATTTTTGAAAGAAAATTTTATAAGGTTTCTTTACTCTGCTTGGTATATAATTTGCATGTAATAAATGCTATCCATTTGTATTTGTAATAAGGTATGGAATAAGTGATGCATATATTAGTTTTAAATTAAATAGAAACATGGTCTCTGTCCACCCAGGGCAATCTCTAGTCATTGCATTGTCTCATCTAAAATGTTCCTATTCCCCTTTTCTTAATTTTTGATATTCTACAGGCTGGAAAGAGGGTTAAATAAAAGAAAGAGTTAAGAAGGGGGTAAGAAATTAAGAACCAGTGTTTTTTTGCACATAGTCATTGGAGTCACCTTTTATGGTTATCCCCAGTGCTGGCAAGTCAAAAGCTGTTTGTCTGGAAATCCCCACCTCCATATAGCAGAACAAATGTGTTTATTGCTAATTTTGCTGGTAGAATATTTACAAAGGAAAGCTGACTCCCAAGTGAAGAGAGTGTGTTCCTATCCCTCGCAGTACATACTCATTAATTCATTTTTCCAGCTCTTGTGAGTCATCAGATATGGTCATAATGTGAGGAGTACTTCTCTCTGGATCCATGAGTCCTATCATAAAACAGTAGTGGCAAGAGTGGTAGATAAATCTTGGAGATAATGAAACCTGTCTTACCTACCTTACAGGTTTCTTGGGAGGATAAAATGAAATAATGAATGTGAGCGTGTTTTCAAAAAGCAAAAAGTGCTGTAAAGCTCAGGGCAGTATTTTTTGGTGCCTTGGTTGCAAAGTCGTTTTGTATTGCATTCCTTGTTTATCAGCTGTTCCCCACGTATATGCATGTGAAAAAAGCATCCCTCTTCCTTGTCTTCTATCCTCAAGAAATTAGAAGATATTTTTTGAGGCGCCTGGGTGGCTCAGTTGGTTAAGTGTCTGCCTTTGGCTCAGGTCATGATCCTAGGCTCTTGGGATGGAGTCCCGCATCAGCTCCTTGCTCAGCAGGGGAGGGGGGGTCTGCCCCTCCCTCTCCCTCTGCCTCCCGCTTCCCCTGCTTGTGTGCTCCCCCCTGTCAAATAAATAAATAAATAAATAAATAAATAAATAAATAAATAAATAAATAAATCTTAAAAACAAAGAAATTAGAAGATGTTATTCTATTCCTTTATGAAGGTAGTATCACTTAGATTTTCACGAAATTCTCAATTCCTCATTTATTGATTCTGCACTGTCCCTGGTGAGTTTAAGATAAGTACATAGCTCATTCTCTGAGGCCTAGTAATCTTAGAACACATCTAAACAGCACAAATGAAAGGATCTCTCTGGGAGTAACATCTCCAGTCCAATTTGAACATCTATGGATCAATCTGTTGATAAATTAATACTGTGATATACCAGCGTGTTATGTCACCCACATGGATAATAACATACCCACACTTAATTTATAGATGTCTTCCTTTTTTTTTTTTTCTGAAATGGAGGCCATAAAGATTTCAGACTCCCCATTCAAATGTGTCCTGTTAGTCTTTCTTCTGAGACATCATTAATTTTTTTTTTTAGCCTAGCCAGTAATTTCTTTAACTCCAATATATATCCATTTGTTAACAGGAGAGATTGGAGAAATAATATAATAACACATACTCAAATGTTTTTCATTTTCTAACCATGTATAGCTTTTTGTAAGTAAAACCAAAGACATGAAACTAGAAATAAACTGAAATGTAGGCTGTATATATTTGTATCTGAATGCTACTCGGGTAAGGAATGTGTCCCCAGATGAAAGCAGTGTGAGTCATTTCAAGTCTAACAGCCTCATATTATCATAAAATTGCATTGATGTATTTGTAAAAATCCATGAAGAATTCTGAAAGGAACTTTTGATCTTGGTAGGATCCAGGGGTAGAGATGCAGACTGAAGAGGGAATATTTGTGTTTTTTATCCAGTGAATTTTGCAACATAGTCACATTTAATTTACTAATAAAAGATGTATCAGATTTTTAAACTAAACTAATAAGGATGAGATTTGAAGACAAAAATAATGACATTTTCCTGCATGGAATGTTAGAACTGAAAGGGACTTAGCATCTAGTCTAGGTATAGATCTTTCTACAGCCTACTTGCATTGCTAATTAGTCCTTGTATTTCTTCCTGCTAAGCCTCTAGATGCCCTCAGAATCCTTCTCAACACAGCCATCCTACCAGCCATTATCAGGTAATTAGAGGTGACATACAAGTGAAATTCTTTATCAGTCCTCCTATAGAGCATTTCAAATAATCATCTTTAATTTCCTTCAAATATTGCACAATATTTCTTGTGCACTGTTATATTCCAGACATCGAGCATACACACAAATGGAAGAGATCTGAATGTCACCCTCAAATAACTTATTGTTAGAGAAGTGACGCTAACAGGTAGTAAAATACAATGTACTAAGAGCCAAGAGGGAGGTACACATGGGCCATGCAGAGGAGGGGTGGACTTAACATTCTTCTTAAATGATGCTGGTCTTTACCTTGAATAACAAGCAGGAGTTATCCAGACAAAGCTGGGATGTTCTGGGACAGCAGTTCTCAAACTTTTTTGTTTCCAATCCTTTTATACTCTTCAAAGTTATTGAGGATCACTCAAAAAGTAAAACAGAATTTTCTATGATCCAGAAATTCCACTTCCAAGTATATGCTCAAAGGAATTGAGAATATTGTCTCAAACAGACACTTGTACAACAATGTTCATAGCATTATTTACAAAACATCATCCATTGACAGATGAATGGATAAACAAGATGTGGTATATACACACAATGGAATATTAGTCTTAAAAAAGGGTGCCTGGGTGGCTCAGTCAGTTAAGTATCTGCCTTTGGCTCAGGTCATGATCCCGGGGTCCTGGGATTGAGCCCTGCATCAGGATCCCTGCTCAGTGGGAAGTCTGCTTCTCCCTCTCTTTCTGCCCCTCCCTCCTGCTCCTGCTCTCTCTCTCTCTCTTTCTCTCTCTCAAATAAATAAATAAAATCTTAAAAAAAAGAAATGAATTTCTGACATCTGCTACAACACAGATGAATGAACCTTGAAAACCTTATGCCGAGTGAAATAAACCAAACACAAAAAGACAAATACTGTATGATTCTACATATATGGGGTATCTACAATAGGAAAATTCACAGAGACGGAAGAACAGAGGTTGCCAGGAGCTGGAGGGCAGTGGGAATGGGGAGTTATTATTTAATGGATAGAGTAATTATTGGGATGATAAAAAAGTTCTGGAAACCGGCTCTCTCTCTGCAACTGGTACTCTCATATGTTGCTACTGGGAGTGCAAAAGTGCACAATTCCATTAGAAAGCAGTTTAGATGTTTCCTTAAATTTTTAAACATATATCTGACCCAAGTTTTCTCAATCTCAATGCTTTGACAGTTTGGGCCAGTTGGTTCTTTGCCACGGATGCCGTCCTGTGTATTGTAGAAAATATAGCTGCATCCCTGGCCTCCACCCACTAGAAGCATCTCCCCAATCATGACAAAAATGTCCCAGACATTGCCAAAATTGGCCCCAGCTGAGAACCATTTATCTACTCTATGACCCAGACATTGCACAACTAGTTATCTACTCAAGAGAAATGAAAACATATGTCCAAAGAGAGACTAGTGGGGGTGCCTGGCTGGTTCAGTTGGTAGAACAAGCAACTTTTGATCTCAGGGTCATGAGTTCGAGTCCCACCATGGGTGTAGAGATTACTTTTAAAAAAGAGAGAGAGACTAGTGCACACAAGTTCACATCATGTTTATTCTTTTTAAAAAAATATTTATTTATTTGACAGAGAAAGAAAGAGAGAGCACAAGCAGAGAGAGCGGTAGGCAGAGGGAGAAGCATGCTGCCCACTGAGCAGAAAGCATGACATGGGACTCCATCCCAGGACCCTGGGATCATGACCTGAGCCAAAGGCAGATGCTTAACTGACTGAGCCACCCAGGCGCCCCACATCATGTTTATTCTTAATAACAACAAGAATGGAAACAACCCAAATGTCCCTTAACAGATAAATGGATAAACAAATAGTAATATATTCATACAATGGACTAATTCGTGTATTTTCTTCTCTGTTCCCACCCCTCAGCCTACCTAATCCCCAGCCTACATGAAATTTCTTTGAGAAAAGAGATGACTTATTTTGTTCATCACTCTATTTGCAGTGCCAGGAGGGCCTGGAACATAGCAGACACTTACTAATTACTTAACTGAATGAACGAATATAAGTTGCAGCTGATTTTATGGCTTTCGTTAATCTGTCTTTCAGGCCTTTACATGTATTTCTAAGAGTAGCTCAGAAAACCTGCAGACCCCTGGCAATTCATAAGGTCAAAAGAGTTTTCATTATAATACTAAAATGCTATTTGCTGACTTCACTGTATTGACATTTGCACTAATGGTGCAAAAGCAAGGGTGGGTAAAACCGTTAGTGCCTTAGCATGCATCAAGGCAGTGCACCAAACTGCCCTTGACATTGTATTCCTCACTGCCATGCAATCACAGTTAAAGAAAAAAACCCAGCTTCACTTACGGGTGTCTTTTTTGAAAAAGTATAAATGATTAGTTTTTATTAAATCTCCACTCCTGAATACGAGTCTTTTTAATATTCTGTGTGACAAAATGGGGGAAATTTGCATTAAGTACTTACTTATGCTGCATAACAAAGTTCAATGTCTGCGTCTAGGCTGGGGAACATTTGGGTGATGTTTTGAGTTGCAAGCTGAACTAGCTGTTTTTCTCATAGAACAAACTATGGTTATTTAGACTTAGGTGTTTGGCAGACATTTTGTCAAAATTTTTCTCAAGAATGAACAAGGTGAGCCTGTCTTCTCAAAACAACTGACAGATTTGTTGCCAATGATAAAACTTGAGTGTTCAAGCAAAAAATTAGGATTTTGGAAAAAACTCCCTTATGAATAATGCTTTTTAAATCTAAGTAATCTTTGCCTACCTCAAAAACCTTGTGAAGGTATTCTACATTTTTTTCTAGAAGTATCAAATTTAGTTTTATGTTTAGGTCTGTGTTTCATTTCAAGTAAACTTTTCTGTATAATGTGACATAGAAGTTGAGTTTCATCTTTCTTAGTACAATATACATTTAATTCAGCATCATTTATTGAAAAGAAACCTGTTCTTTAAGCCCCAGTGAGTAATCTTGTAACTTTTGTCTTAACTACTGTAGGTTTATAGTAAGTTTTGAAATAAGTGATAGGAGGCTTTCAATTTAGCTTTTCTATTTTTGATTGTTTTGGTTATCCTAACCCCTTTGAAATTCCAAATAAATTTTAGAATTACTTTTGTCAATTTCTACAAGAAAAAAATCCCAAGGAAATTCTGTTTGGGATTGTTAAATTTGCAGATCTGTTTGAAGAGAACTGACATTTTCATAATATTGAATCTTCTAATCATGATGTGCCTCTGCATTTATTTATGACTTCTTTAATTTTTCTGGTTAATGTGTTGTTTTCAGTGTACAAGTTGTACTATTTTCCCACTTAAACTCATTCCTAAATGTTTATGGTGTTTTATGCTATTAGAAATGGTATTTTACGTTTTAATTTTCTAGATGCTGCTAATATAGAGAAATACAACTGATTTTTGCATATTGACCGTATATCCTATAATCTCACTAAATTAGCTTATTAATTCTACTAGTTTTAAAATCATAGATTGTTTTTGATTTTCCATGTAGAAAGCCAAATCATTTGTGAAAAAATACTATTTTACTTTTGTGCTTTACATTTGTGCTAACTTATTGGGCTATTCAAATTTTTATATTTTTTTCTCTATAAGTTTTTATAAGTTGTGTTTTTTAAATAATTGTTCATTTCCTACAACTTGTCAATATTATGGACATAAAATTGCTAGTCCTCATTATCCTCTTAATGTCTATAGGATCTGTTGTGATACCTTTCATTTATTCTTGATATTTATAATTTCCAGGCTTTTTTTCTTTTTTGGTCAGTCTTGCTCAGGGTTTATCAATTTGATCAATCCCTTCAAAGAGCCAACTTTTCTTTTTTGGTTCATTTTTTTGTATTATTTTGTGTGACTTATGTCATTAATTTCTTCTCTTATCATTATTGTTTTCTTCCTTCTATTTACTTTGCAATAATATTTAATAATAATTTACTTAGAATTATATTTTTTAGTTTACAGATCTTTACTCTTTATGTTTTATTGCAGAGCTGGCATGGCTTGCTGATAGACCAGATGTGGGGAATGAGAGAAAAAGGTAATCAAGTTTGACTCTAAGGATTGTGGCCTAAGCATCGAGGTAAATTGGTGGTATGGTGTGATGTGGTGGGGAATGCTTGGGTAGTAGCATGTTTAATGTAGAAGTCAAGAAGTTAGGTCTGAACATTTAAGTTATATTGTTGAGTGTGTATTATGGAAGTCAATGGATGACTCTTGGCATTGTAAAAGAAATTTATTGTTCTCATGTTTTCTTGCTAGAGTATACATATGAAGTAGAAAGATAAGAGTTCAAGTAAGGAAGTGCTTACTAAATAGAACACCATCAGAAGAGAGTTCATCATGTGGTCTTCTGACTTCTGTTTGATTTTAAGTGCAAGAGTTTGACATTTAAAAAATGTCAAATTTCCAGGCTTTTTTCTTTTGAGTAATGTGATTCACTTCCCAATTAAGTGTCAATTGTTTGATTGGAAAGGAAATTAAGGGTGTGGGCATGTGTTGTCAGTTATGTTAAAGGTCAGTAGTGAAACTGTGCTTCACCTACCAATGGCCACCATATGGTTCTATTACTGGAACAGCATCAGAAAAATAAAATAGTGACCAATATACAAATAGTGGAAATAGTTATAGATGTGGGTAATTCTCTGTCTCCGGGATGTGATGATGGTCTTTCCATGGAAAAATCTGGTAGCTTATGGCTCAGCTCATCCATTTGTCTATTAGAAGATATGTGAGATAAGATGGCAAACTTTAAAGTCCTGGTATCTTTTGGAAGTGGGTGCAAGTCCAATTAAAATATTTTAAAAATTTAATTAGTTTATTAAATTTTTACCACTGGTTTAGAAAAAATGAAATACAGTGAAAATCTCCTTTTCACCCATTTCACACATGGATTCAGGTTTCTTCCACCCCACTCACCAGAAACCACAAATTTTCAAGTACGTTTCTAGAGTTTATTATACACATACAAGCAAATCTTAATATATATTTATCTTCTTTCCTTTTAATACAATAGTAGCATATTATGCATAATGTTCTATATACCTTGCTTTCTCACTTAAAAATGCATTCTGGAATTTTTTTTAGTTGTGTATTATTCTCATCTGTAGATGTACCATGTGCCATAATTTATATGACCAATCTTCTACTGATGGGCATTTAGATTTTAAAAAATATTTTGCCCTTAAAATTAATGCTGTATGGAAAGAGCCAAGATGTCCATCGATGGATGAATGGATAAAATGATGTGGTATATATACACAATGGAATATTATGCAGCCATCAAAAGGAATGAGATCTTGCCTTTTGCAACCATGTGGATGGAACTGGAGGGTGTTATGCTGAGTGAAATAAGTCAATCAGAGAAAGACATGTATCATATAACCTCACTGATATGAGAAATTCTTAATCTCAGGAAACAAACTGAGGGTTGCTGGAGTGGTGGGGGGGTGGGAGGGATGGGGTGGCTGGGTGATAGACATTGGGGAGGGTATGTGCTATGGTGAGCGCAGTGAATTATGCAAGACTGTTGAATCACAGATCTGTACCTCTGAAACAAATAATGTAATATATGTTAAGAAAAAAAAAAGAAGATAGCAGGAGGGGAAGAATGAAGGGGAGTTAATCGGAGGGGGAGATGAACCATGAGAGACGATAGACTCTGAAAAACAAACTGAGGGTTCTAGAGGGGAGGAGAGTGGGGGGATGGGTTAGCCTGGTGATAGGTATTAAAGAGGGCATGTTCTGCGTGGAGCACTGGGTGTTATGCACAAACAATGAATCATGGAACACTACATCAAAAACTAATGATGTAATGTATGGTGATTAACATAACAATAAAAAAATTTAAAGAAAAAAATTAATGCTGTAGTGAATACCCTTGTACATCAATCACTTATCTGCAGGGAAAAGTCCTACAGGTGGAATTGGTAGATCAAACAGTATTTATATTTGTAAGGTGTTAGATATTGCTAAACTGTCCTCTATTGGGAAGCCCAGATATTCCAAAAGTATTAATTTCTCAAGTCCTATACGATATTCAACTTGCTGAAAAAATTTTTCTTCTTTGGGACTGGAAGAAAGAAGAAAAGTGATAACTTTTTTTTGGACGCTTTTTTTCATAAGCAACTTAAACAATTCTTAATGAAACAAAGGGTATAAAAGAAAAGAAAAATCATTTAAGGTCCTACCACCAAGTATCATGTGTTATTCTGATTATTTATGTAGATGAATCCTCATCACCACTCCGTGGCATTGATTTCATTTTTCTTATTAAAAGATGAAACACTAAGGTCCAGAAAGTTTAAATATTCCACCCAAAGTTGTGCTAATGTTTGCTCAACAGAATCCAGAAGATTTTTTCTTCTCTATTAAGAGGATATGCCTGTAACAGGAGATTTTACTTTTTATCATGATCAAACTCCATATGCCCTTTGATGGTAAATCCATCTCCTCCCTGATTCTTGTGTTAGGATGAAGTGCTAGGGAAACATATGCTGACCATTGAGTTCTGATTCACCCCAAACCTGATTGAACTATGAATCTCACTGTCAGGAGATGTCACAGAGTTAAACTCTCTGGATAGACTTTTTTCATATTTCCATGAATATCTTATCTAATAATAGTATTTGTAGTTACACAGTCTAAGATAAGGCAATCAGATCTTTTGCTTAGGGATATAAATTAATCGCTGACAGAAGTTAGTCAAGAGAAAGAATATAAGTTTTGACTAGAGTCCAGTTACCAAAGAGTCTTAATTCGGGCAGGCCACTGATTTCTAAGTGACCTGAGGCAATATATCTATCTGTAAAAAGGGGGTCATTATTGATAACAATCACTAACAATGTACTTGGCATAAAATTAGTCATGATTTCTGATGCAGCATGAAATGTGAACTGGATAAGAGAACAGACTTTGCACCCAAACAGACCTGGGTTTCAACCTCCCTCTGCTCTTTACTGGGTGTGTGACTTTAAGAACTTCCTTAATTTTTCTAAGCCTCCTTTTCTTTATCTGCAAATGAGGATATTAGTAGTACCTACTTTCTAGGGTTGTTGTAAAAATTAAATGAGATCACATGGATAAAATATTTAGCACAGGGCCTGGAACATAGTAAGTACTCATTAAATGGTAGCTGCTATTATTATTAATTATTATCATTATTATTTCATATTACTGCTTATTTCTACCATGAGATCTCTTTAGCACTGGCTGTTGGGGCAGATTTCTATACTGTGTGAACCAATTTTGTGTGCTTAATATGGCTTTATGCTCAGCTAAATCAAAACATAGAGGTAGAGCTCTACCTGACCTTGTAGGTGATTAGCTTTTGCCTTTTCATGCGTGAGATTTGATTATCTTTATCATTGTCTTAGCTTGTGTTACCTACATATCATAAAATTATCCCAACCTTTTAATATCCTGTCACAAACATTTATCTTTTTGACCTTCAGTGGAATTGTGGTAAGATTGCCTGCTCTTGAATGCATCTATCTATCTCATGTAATGTAAAATTACCAGGGTTTAAATTTAATATTTACAACATGGTTACTTGGATGCCATGAGTTTTGATTCATCCTTGCCACTAGATGGCATCATAATAGAACACATTCATTATAATTATTATCCTTTACTGTCTAGGAAAACATGCCATAGAAATAGAAGCTATGGAGGAGCCTTCAGAATTGAAACTGAAGTTGAAAGGTTTGAAACAAGGACATTTTATAAGGGGAGGATTTAGTGTTTGAGCATTATGTGGCTGGAGTTCTCCAAAAGCATACCCCGAGACAAAGACTTACGTGCATGTTTATTTGAGAGGTGATGTTGGAGCAGGAATGAGGGAGCAGGAAGAATGAGATTGGAAATGAGAAAAAGGAGAAACATAAGGGTGATGTTTTGAGACACCCATTGTGGATAACAGAGCTTCATTCTACTGAAACATGCTAAGAAACACATAGAATGCCTTCCAGAATTGTCTACACAATGATTAGGAGGCAGGAATGTTTATCCATTAACTCTTGCTCACTGGTCAAGATTGCTCCCTGCTCTTTCCCTGCACATATGTAAGGGCCAAGTAAATTCCTGCTAGTATCCAAGACAACCATTGGGGAAGAAACTAGAGATACTGTGTGGGCTACAGGTGAGATGCTATCAGGTGAAGCAAATACAGTTTTGCATGGAATTATCTATTCCAACCTGGTTAAAATCAGATGTAAGCCTAGGCAGATGTCACTCAGAGCACCAGATGTGTCTGCTGCAACTATCTAATAAATCATGTACTCTGTAAATTCTTCCATTTGAAATAAACAAAGAATCCTAATGAACCATCTGCAACACGAAATCCTTGGGGACTACCAAGTAGGTATTCTGGCAAATGTTTAGTGAATAGAAATATTAATGATTATTTTATGAAATTCACAGGAAGATCTCTTGCCCTTTTGTGAAAGGCCTAAATCTTGCCCTTTTTATAATTTATAAATCTTGCCTGTACATAACTCAATATGGAAGGATTTCCAAACCCTTTATCTTTGTGTACTAGGACATAGGAGTGAGAAGTGTTTGTTGTTATAGGAACATGAAGAATTTGCTAATTGGAAAACACTGGGTGGGGTAGTTTATAGAGACAGAAGTGCATTGAACTGGGAGTCAGAAGAGTTCAGGATCTATCTGTGATGTTGGATAAATCATTCAGGTTACCCTAAATTAAATTTTGGGACCTCAATGTCTTTATCTGTAAAAAGAATATATGGCTGAGTTCAATTATTTTAAGGTTTCTTCTAGTCCTAAGATATTATGAAAATTATATATGTAGAAAAAAGGTTGACTTTTGTAAATGAATGTATCATATTCATATCCATGTTTATGTTTTCACACATGATATAACTTTTTAGACATTGGAATTGATTATCTATTTGAACATATGGAAATCTCCTTGATTTTTTTAAATTTATAAACTTTTTTTTCTGATTCCAGAATGATGTGTCAGATGTTCAAGTAAATAGAAGAAATACTAATTCTAAGACATGCACAAATATGTATAAAATCTGTGTGTGTATGTGTGTGTGTGTGTGAGTGCTACTGGTGGCAGTAAGGTTTATTAAGCTGTGTCTTAGTTTAAGCACTGGGGCTTGCCCATGGCACTCTTAATGTATAAAGCCCAGACATTCTGCCAATTCTTCTTGAGCAATGACACCAGGAAATTGACAGCTAAGTGGATGTTGTACAAAAGCCCATCCTTTATCAGACAATAATCAAGGTGTCCACAACTTGAAAGGCCAGCATCTCAAGAAGATGGGGAAAAGCATAAGGTGAGTCCTACATTTACTGATGCTTTTGCTTTTCGAACATTTGTTAATTTCCCTTGTGAGGCATAGAGACTGAAGAGAAAGCAGAGACTTAGAACTTGCAGCAATATCACTAGGATGGGGAACCACAAATTTAACTTAGGGCTATGAATGTAGCCAAGACTTATGAGGCCAAGATCCTGAAGAAATGGGAATTTCAGAGAAGTGATCTGGAATTCTCTATACAATTTTCCCTCAAATGAAGGGAAAGGTGAAGCAAATCTAAGTTTGCATTGAATTATCTATTCTAACCTACAGTCAGACATAAGGCTAATTCCTAAGCTGAGCATGAATGGAGTGAGAGCCTAAGTAACCCAGAAAAAAGTAGTTGCTAAGCAGTTAAAAAGCTAACCAGAGCTTTTGGCAGCCTCATGGCACTAAGGAGACACAAAAATTTTAATTTAGAACCTGCCAAGGAGAAGAGATCTCAGTAAATTCCCCAGGCTTTAAAAATAGACCTCTGAAGTATCATGGCTGGTGATAGGGATAAATCAGTAATAGATTAGCCCTCACAAAGTCTTTTTTTATTTTTTTATTTTTTATTAAGTAGGCTCCACGCCTACCATGGAGCCCAGTGCGGGGCTTGAACTCACGACCCTGAGATCAAGACCTGAGCTGAGATCAAGAGTCAGATGCTTAACTGGATGACCCACCCAGGCACCCCAGCCCTCACAAAGTCTTAATACTAGCCTCCAATTATTTCAGTTTTAATTGGATTAAAATTTCCTGCTTGTTAGGCAAAGAAAATAAAATAGTCTATAGTCTCTCTAATCATTCATGCATAATCCAAAATTACCAGCTATTCCAGGAAACAGGACCAAATGACAAAAAGCTAAGAAAAAAATCCCCTGACAATAGAAATAGGTCTGTAAGCAATGCAATATCAGGGTTAACAGAGATATAATTTAGAAATAACATGGTTAACATGTTAAATAAATGAGGTAAAATAATAGAGAATGTCACCATAAAATTAAAATATAAAAGTATAACTAAATAAAAGTTCTAGAGCAGAAGAATTAAGAAGTCAAAAGATGAGTTTAACTGCAGATTAGACACAGCAGAATAGAGAATTAATGAGTAGGTAGGTAGAAAATATTGCTTGAAGTGCAGAGAGAAAACATAAATAGAAGATAAAGATAAGAGCATAGAGCCCACATAAGACTTTGTAAAAATATCTAGGAATGTGTAAGAGGGAAAATGGAGCAGAAGAAATATTGAATATACAATGGCCAAATAATTTCCAAAACTAATGAAAGACATCAAGCTGCAGATTCATGAAGCCCTATAAACCCCAAACAGAATAAACACAAAGTGTCATTGGAAAAAATGATGACACCTATAAAGAGAAAATCTAAATCATATTCCAAGAAAAAATAGGTGAATGTCCTTTAAAAGAGCAACAATAAACTGACAGTTGACCTTTCAAAAGAAATGATGAAAAAATAAAACAATGAAATCAGAGAGGGACACAAACCATAAGAGACTCTTAATCATAGGAAACAAACTGCGGTTTGCTGGAGGGGACGTGGGGGGATGGGATAACTGGGTGATGGACATTAAGGAGGGCATGTAATATAATGAACACTGGGTATTATAGAAGACTGATGAATCACTGAACTCTACCTCGGAAACTAATAATACATTATATGTTAATTAATTGAATTTAAATAACAAAATTAAAATTAAAAAAAAGAAAAAGACATGATGAAAGCTAGCAGATAACCAATGATATATATAAACACTAGGAAGAAAATAACTGCCAAAGAAGAATTCTATGCCTGGTGAAAAAACCTTTCAAAAAGGAAGGTGAAATAATGACACTTTCATTCAAATAAAAATGGAGAGAAATCATTGTTAGAAAAACCATACTAAGATAAACACTAAGGGAAATTCTTTGCAGAAAGTTAACGATATTAGGGGCACCTGGGTGGCTCAGTTGGTTAAGCGTCTGCCTTCAGCTCAGGTCATGGTCCCAGGGTCCTGGGATCAAGCCCTGCATCAGGCTCCCGGCTCAGCGGGGAGTCTGCTTCTCCCTTTGCCTCTCCCCCTCAGTTTGTGCATTCTCTCTCTCTCCCAAGTAAATAAATAAAATCTTAAAAAAAGAAAAAGTTAAGCATGGAAATGTAGGAAGGAATGAAGAGCTGCTGCAAAGATAAATATATGGATAACTCCAAATAAATATTGACTCTATGACAATAAGAATAAGGTCTAGTGGGTTTAAAAAGTATGCAGAATTGGGGTGCCTGGTGACACAGTTGGTTAAGTGTTGGACTCTTGGTTTCAGCTCAGGTCATAATCTCAGGGTTGTGGGATTGATCCCCACGTGGGCCTCCAAGCTCAGCATGGAGTCTGCTTGAGACTCTCTCTCCCTCTAGGGAGTGAGTTAAGATGGCAGAGTAGTAGGGGGACCCTGAGCTTGCCTCGTCCCTTGAAGACTCTCCTTCTCTCTCTGCCTCACCCCCTAAAATAAATAAATAATTAAAAAATAAACAATATACAGAATTAAAGTACATGACAACAGTAGCACAAAAGGCAGGAAAAGAGTAATGGGAGTTAAGGTGTGAGATTCTTACATTATCTGGGAAGTGGTACAATTACTAATTTAAGGTAGATTATTAAGTTCTGAATGTATGTTGCAATAGTTAAGGTTAATACTAAATTAACAAAAAAAATCTGTAACTAACAATCTAATAAAAGGGAGAAAATGGAATGGTAAAATAATTGAATAGTCAAACAGAATGGAAGAAAGGAGAAAAAAGGAACACAGGAAGATCAGATAAATGAAAAATAATAACATGGTAGATTTAAATTCAAATATATTAGTTCAGACAGTCTCTGGTTTATGATGATTTGACTTAGGATTTTTTTGGGTGTGAAAGCAATCTGCATTCTGTAGAAATTGTACTTCAAATTCTGAATTTTGATGTTTTCCCAAGCTAGTGATATGCAGCCTCATGCTTTCTTGCATTGCTGAGCAGTGACAGCCCTGGCGGTTCAGTTAGCCACAGGATCACGAAGGTAAACAAACAATACACTTATAACCATTCTCTACCCAGACAACCATTCTGTTTTCCACTTTCAGTAGAGTATTCAATAAATCACATAAGATATTCAACACTTTATTGCAAACTAGGCTTTGTGTTAGATGTTTTTGTCCAACTGTAGGCCAATGTAAATGTTCTGAACATGTTTAAGGTAGGCTATGATGTTTGATGGGTTAGATGCACCAAATGCATTTTCAGCTTAGGATATTTTCAACTTACAATGGGTTTATCAGGATGCAACCCCATCATAAGTTTGAGGAAGATCTGTAATTATATTAAATGTGAATGGGTAAAATATTTCAATTAAAAGCAAGGATTGTCAGACTGGATTTAAAAAAAACAACTCAACTATATACTGCTTATAAAAGATATGCCTTAAACATAAAGACACAGAAAAGTTGAAATGAAAAAGATGGAAAATGATACAGTATGTAAATGCTAACCATAGAAAGGTGGTTTATCTGTACCAGTTGTAGACAAATTTTGATGCAAGAACTATACTAGAGATAAAAGAGTCATTTTATAATGATTAATGGGACACTTCAACAGGAAGATATACCAATTTTAAATTTGTGTGCACCTAATGACATAGACTCCCACATTAAAAAAAAAGCAGATATGAATAAAAGGAGAAATAGACAAATCCATAATTATTGTGAGAGATTTTAACACCTCTCTCTCAAACAAAGAATTTAGTAGATATAGAATATTTGAGCAATACAATTAACAAACTTGCCTGTGTGTGTGTATGTGTGTGTGTGTGTGTGTGTGTTGTATAACACTGCACTCAACAAATGCAAAAATATACGTTCTTTTTCATGTGCACATGGAATGTTTTTTTTAAAATTATTAACATATAATGTATTATTTGCTTCAAGGGTACAGGTCTGTGACTCATCAGTCTTACACAATTCACAGCGCTCACCATAGCACACACCCTCCCCAGTGTCCGTCACCCAGCCATCTCATCCCCCTCACCCCTCTCCCCTCCAGCAACCCTCAGTTTGTTTCCTGAGATTAAGAGTGTCTTATGGTTTGTCTCCCTCTCTGGTTTTGCCTTGTTTTATTTTTTCCCTTTCTTCCCCTATGATCCTCTGTCTTGTTTCTTAAATTCCACATATCAGTAAGATCATATGATAATTGTCTTTCTCTGATTGACTTATTTTGCTTAGCATAATACCCTCTAGTACATGGAATGTTTATTAAAATAAACCATTCTCTGAGTCATAAAGCAAGTGTTGACAAATGTCAGATATTCTTTCCAAAATCCACAATCTCTATCCAATGATAAGAAAACCATTAGGCAAATTCAAATTGAGGGACAATTTGACAATTACTTCTACAAAGTACCTGACTGATACCTCTCAAAACTGTCAAGGTCATGAAAAACAAGAAAAGACTAAGAAACCCTTATAGACCATAGGAGACTAATGAGACATAATGATTAAATGCAATGTGCTAGCCTGGTTTGGATTATGGAAAAGAAAAAGAACATTATAGTGGAAAAAATGGAGACATCCAAATAGAGCCTGAAGTTTAGTTAACAAAAATGTACCAGTGTGGGTTTCTAAGCTTTAACAAATGCACCATGGTAAGGTAAGTTGTTAACACCCGGTGATAGTAGGTGAGGGGTACATTGGAAGTCCTTGCATTATCTTTACAACTTTGCTGTAAGTCTAAAATTATCTCTCCAAAGTTATTAAAAATAAAAAACAAAAATGGATAACTCAAAACAAAAATTGGCAAAAACCTGAGGAATTAAAAAAAATGATATGCAAATGTCCAATACAGACAAGAAAAGATGATCAGTTTAATCAGTCATGAGAAAAATGCAAGTGACAACCTCAGTGCATTATCACTACACATCCTCCAACATGACTAGAATGAAAAGACAGAGAATACCAAAATAGGTGACGATGTTGAGAGACTGGAGCTTTATGTACTGCTAGTGGGAATGTAAACTGATAAAATCATTTTTTTTTTAAGCAATGTTACCTAAAACCAAACATACACCTACCCTACCACCCAGCCATTCTGCCCTACATGCACACGTATGCTGAAAAACATGGGCAAGAATGTTCAGAGTCACTTTATTCGTGATAGCCCCAAACAGAAATGTCCATAGATGGATAATTTGTGACACATGCATACAGTGGAATATGATATATGTATGAAAGAAATATGAACTACCATTACAAACAAAAATATAGTTGAATCTCAGACTTAATACTGAAGGGGAAATCCATACTTCATTATTCCATTTATTTCAAGTTTAGAAGTAGATGGAATTAATCAGGGTGATGGAGGTCAGAGTAGTGGTTTCCTGTGGGAGTGGTAATGAGTGAGGGAGCATGAGGGAGCCTTCTGTGGTGCTGGTGCTGGTCTAAATCTCAGTTGCACTGGTGGTTATAGGAATGTGGTCAAAATTAATCGAGCAGTGTCCTTAAGATTTGTGTACTTAACTGTATGAATATTATATATCAACACAAAGTAAAAAACACAAATCCCCTGGAAACCTGAATTTCAATATTAAAACACTTCTGCCATGCTCTGTAATACAAACTATAGCAAAATGGTTTAGGTAAAGATTCTATAATGTTTGGAAATGGAAAATCCAACTATTATTCAAAGATGAAGGAAACAGTATAGTATCAATTCTTGGGTGCATGTGTATAACCTTTAAAAAATCAAACAGATGGGCAGAATGCTGTTAGTAGAAAATGTCTGCACAATACTTTGATAATTAATTCATTGATCTTCTGTGCTTTGGGATTTATTTTATTCACCACCTAAATGGATCCAGGAAGACCAGGTACAATTATAGTACCAACTAAGGCCAAATTAGGCAACAGATTCTCCTAATGTTCTAATATTTTGAAGTGTAGAGAGAACTGTTTGAATGCCTAGTACTGCATTTACAAAATTTGGGGACCTCATGATCAAAGCAAGTTAAGATTAATAGTCATGGAAGATTTAACAAAGAGAAAATGTGAAGGCAAGTCAATATCCCTGAGAGGAGACTAAGAAATAAAGAGAACATGACAGCAGGAGATTTTAGAGATTTGGGGCTTCCTCTTTTAAAATAATAATTTAATATCAGCAAGCTAGAGTATTTAGCATTTACTTTGTATTGGACAGTGTGGTTAGTTTCTCTCTCTCTATATGGATATTATATGGATGGATATTATATATATAATCTATTTTTAAAAATTCTTCACAACTCTGAAAGATACTCTTGCTGTCTTACCATTTCACAAATGAAGAAACTGAGGCTTAGAGACTCTAGATTAAATTACTTGACGAAGGACACCTATGTTCATAGGTGGCAGGTCTGTGATGCAAACAGGTGTGGTGGGCTCTTGAACCCATGCTTTTATTAACTGTTGTTCACGGCAGTATCTCATAGTGTGAGCCCTGTGTCACCTGCATGAAATCCCAGGGGACACTTGTCAAGTAGTGATTCCCAGCTGCCAAAGCGGGCAGAATCTCTGAAATGGGAGTCTGTGAGTCTTAATTTTTCTTAAGACCCCTGAGTTTGAGAACCACTCCTCTTTGTTCTAATGACCCTGAGTAGAAGTGGGACATTTTATCCAAATCTGACCTCTCCAGTTTACACTATTATCAAATAATAGAAGGGGATAATGCTCCTTGAGTGTATACATGCCATTGTTGTCTCATACAATCCCTTTTCCATTTACTTGATTTCATCTGAGATTTTTAAGGGAATAGATCCAATTTCCAATTTCAGGCTGTTTATGTGTTGAATATACACAAAAGGAAATTTGAGTTTGTTTAAATAAATGTTTATGAGTCCCAAGAAGAGTATATGCTTATTGATTCTTTTCACAACATTCTAAATGTTAAGTTGAAGCAATAAATTCATCAAAAGGAATATTATCCTGCCTACACAGTTTTCTATATCGGACCCCTTGAGACTGGTGGAAATACCCAATAATGGTATGGCATGTGTTTTTTTCAGTATAAGATACAAGACAAAAAGTGATGTGGAAATGATCACATAATATGTAACAGTTAATTCTTTCAGTCTTAAAAAAAATTATTTTAGCATGTTTCCTTCTCCAAAGCCTCACTTTCTTGAAAAAATGAGATGGGCAAAAGGGTAAGTAGAGGTTGCTAAAACTTAAGCCTTGCATTTTTCCTCCCAGTTTTTGGAAAAATATCTACTACAGTGTCTGGAAAATTTCTCGTTGTTACAGGCAGAGAAAAATCATAGTAAATAATTAAGAATCTTAGTCCTTAGGAGTCTGAGATGCAGCCAGACCTGGGTTTGAGGCACCTCTGCCAACTAGTATTGTGATCTCGGGCAAGTTCCTTATCATTGCTCTTTGTTTCCTCGCCTTTCAGTGTGATGGATAATAGTCCTATTTCATGGGTCTGAGAATTACATGAAATAATGCACGTACAAAGTAGAGCACAGTGCCTGGCACCCAGAAAGTATGCAACAACATTAGCTATTATTGTAATTGTTAGTGTCCATTTGTTCCGCGAGACCTACGAAAGTAAATATGAAATATACTATTACAGTTTCATGAGTTAGGGAACTGAAGAAATAAACAACAACAACAAGCGATCTTTTGACATTTCCAGCCATGTGTGATTTTAAGAGCTCCCCTGTGACAGATGCACGCTGCCTGAAACAAGTTCCTCATTGCTTCCAGCTTTCTGTGCTATGGCGGTTTCTTCCTGGACCCAGAGCCATTGGTTCGTTTTCTGAACATTAGCAACTCCATCATGCCACACAGAGATGAGATTTGAGAAAGGAAAATAAAGTTGTCTTGTGATATGGAGGGCAAAGCTGATAGACACTAGGTAGCTTGTCAGCACTCTATTTTCTGAGGATCCCTTAGTTCCATTGCTAAGTGCAGAATGACCGTAGCAATGTTTTTCTCTTGTAAAAGCAGTTTGTCCCCCTTACACAAACAACATGTGCTTAGTATAGAAAAATTGAACAAAAGGGAAAAATAAAAATATGAAAACAAGTAATTAGAAATTACTTAAAGAAAAGCACAGTTAACATTTTGGATTGTCTTATTATAGATTTTTTTCCCTCCTATGTATTTCTTGTTAACAAACAAAACTGTGTATCGAGTTTGTATTGTCCTTTTTTCTCTAAGATAGTATCACATATATTTCCCATCATTGACTATTTTTCCACCTTAGCTACTTTGTATTAGCATTTTTAAATGTGTTATAAGAGAATTAGAAAAATCCAACACTCAAGAGTGATTTTATTATCTTTTGACCTAATATTTACATTTATTGATTGAGTCATTTGATCACCTGATATTTATGATGCGCCTACTGTGTACAGATGACTAGTTTGGGGCTTTTTGTGGTCAGGGACTCTGGTCTTGTTCACCCCCACCCCTAGTGTCTGGAGCTGTGCCTGCCGTGTGGAGACACTTAGTAGATATTGTTGAATGAATGCTTATTCAGTGCACACTTACTAGTATTTCTACTAGCTTTCCCCACAATAAGGGGTGGGAGTATTTAAAAAAATAAGCTGCATTGCTGTCCTGAATGTGTCTCTTAGCCACTTCTGGCATTGGATTCTGAAGTGAGGGGAACTTGACTCAGTGGATAGTTTCTTTTTGTTTCATGGTTCAGGGAAGAGGACATTCTGAGATCCAGACTCAGCTTGCTTTATGGTCTTTGTGGAAAGAGGCTCTTGTACATGCCATTTGTGTATGTATGTGTGTGTGTTTATCCCAAATGTACTTTCAAAGAAGTTCTTCACATACATATTTAGTCTTTGAACTGAAGCGGATGTGCATTTGGTCTGCTGAGACCTCTCAACGGACTTCCATAATCCCCCACTTGTTCCCCCATCAGCCTTCCTAATACTTCTCAAACACAGAGCCCTCATAGCAAGGTACTCAACATATAAACTCAGGCTGGAGCGAGGCAGAAACTCGGGGTTTCCAATCTGAAGAGGTAATTTCCTCTCTAAGGTTTAAGATTAAAAAATAATTGGGGCTGAGGGAAAAGGTCTGTCCTCTAAGAAAAATGACTTCTTCCCTTGTGATCTTTTCTCACTGAAGGTGAGTTAAGAGTAGGAATTGGCTGGGAATGTGTGTAGTGAGAGCGGTTTGGGGAGGGGGACCCAATCCCAGATAAGATCAATTCACACACATCATGATTACCTAGAAAGTTCTACAGCAGCAGGTAAAGGGTGCATTATGGACTCCGGCAATATTTTTGATTCTCTTGGCCTCATTTCTGTGCTTGTAAAATATGTCTATTAGCCGTGACTTTTATGTTTGTGCCACGGGGATGGACATAACTTGTAATGTTTCTTTGTTAGCTCAGGATTACATTTTTTTCAGGGCTGAGTCCAGAAAGAGGAATACCAGCTCTCCTGGTATAAACAAAGGTTTAGGGAAATGGCCTGCTAGCCACTGTGGTACCATTATTAATATTTAAAACTTTTAAATATATTTTACCATAGTAATATGCCCACATGGTTTAAAAAATTATTGGTACAGAAAGGCTTAACAGGAAAGGCAATTGTCCCCTGCTCTATCCCTCCCCACCACCAGAGGGAGACTCTTTTAACCATTTCCGTTTTCAGGGGATGACTTCAGTATCTTTAAAAGTTTTTCATTTGCTACTAATTTTTAATTTATATACTTTGGATTGTCGACCACCGACTCCTCAGAAAAACTACTAGAAAACCTTGTTTATCAAGCGAATTTAAGTTTATTAGATTTGCTGCTGTAGAAAGATTACTTTCCCAGAATCTTACTAGAGTCTCAGAAAGGGGAGATCAGAGAAGGATATGTATAAAATTTTGGGTGACTTAAGGCAACTCTTGTAAGGCAGAAACTGATCGGAATTGGGCTGAGTTAGGGGGATACTAATTTTAGATTGGTGAGCTCAAGATGATACTTTGAAGCAAATGTTGATGAGCAACCTGTTAGTCTTGATAAGGAAGCTGCGTAGTTAGTTTGGTCTTATCAACCAGCTGCAGGTATTCCCTGGAGCAAGGCACTAAGTTATGTATAGTTTGGTCCCAGTACTCTTTAGCACGGAAACAGAAAGCAAGTTTTGGTCTGGGTTCTTAGGTGTTGAGTAGCTTCCTTCTATGATATATGAAGATTGATTAGGTTATTTACACCCCCCCTTCCTCAGAACTTCCTCCAGTGACCTCTACTCTTCTGCTCCTTCAGACAAGAAACATAAACTTATTTTTGTTCTGTCACCAGATAGTATCTCTTCATCATTCCTCTCCATGCCCCCCCCAACTTTGTACTATGAATTTGTTCTAGGATTCTTGGTTTCAAGGAAACATGTATTTTTTAGCTTGCCAAATTAAATTGCATTTAACTTAGACCTCAACAATCTAGTTGGCATGATATCTACTCAGGATTATTTTGGCCACTCTTCCTCTCAGTGCTGGAAAATGGTCCTAGGGACTTATGAGTGTCTGGGAAAACCTGCTGGTGGTGACTGTTCTGTTTCTCCCTCACCTGGGTTCACTTGAGGGAGGGGAATTCTGAAGGCACCCCTCTTCCCTTTTATCTATGACACACCTGGCTACTGGGACTTCATACTACCTTTTAATACCATTAAGCTTGGTGCTCAGTCCCCCAGAGACCCACATACTTTCCCACCAAAGCTCTTGTCAACCTATAAGCTCTTGTGTGGGAAGGGGCACAGGTCTTCATCTTTATTGAGCCTTTCCATTTCCCTGGCTTTAGGGGATTCCAGCTTTCTAAGGGGTCAGACTGCTTAACTTCCCTTCAATTTTTAAGAACCTCTATCTGCGCCACACCAGGTTCTAGCACTCTAATACGTGTAGCAGTTAAAATCATGGGCTCTGCCCAGGTTGAAGTCATTACTCTTTCCAGAGCTACCCATGTGTTGGTATTCTCTAAACCTCAGTTTCCTAGCTAATGGGAATGATAACAAATCCACTGTATAGGGTTATGGAGATGATGAAATAATTTAATTGTCATAAAGCATGCTTTGCACCATGCCTAGTACTTACTAAACCTTCAATAAATGTCAGCTATTATTATAATTATCATTATATTGTTCTGTGATTGGAAGTTTATTAAAAAAAGTCTTTAACTGTCCCCTGGGGCAAGAGAAGCTGATTTCTCTGGGATATAAAGCCTTGGCTCCACTTTAGGGAGGTGAGGAGAAAAATACCAGGAAAGTTAGAGACAGATTATATCCAAACTGTATACTCTGTCACATCAGAAGTCTTGGTTTTGAGATAGTACAGGGCTGCCATAGACCAAGGATTGGCAAATTAGGCTTGTGGGCCCCTTGTTATTTGGGTTATGTTTCTTGCCTGACTTTATAAATAAAGTTTCATTGGAACATAGCCATACCCATTTGTCTAAGTTGTGTTGTTGCTTGAAAGCAGTCATAGACTATCTAAATGTATGGCCAACAAGCCTGAAATACTTAATATCTGTCCCTTGAGGAAAAAGTTTGCCAGTTCCCGTCCTAGACCATTTAGGTTGTCTTAGGATTTAAGTTAAAGTGCATTAAAACAAACCCTCTCAATCTTCACCCGTGAGTAGTGTGGCAGTCAAGGCAACTAATCTAACCTGGCAATGCTCAGCCTTCAAACAGAAGGAGGACATTGACAGGTTCTTCCTGTTCTCTAAAGAGAACTAAAGGGCTAAAGAGAAATAACTGAGTGTCCAGGAGCTTCCCAATGACTTTCTCCATGTGCTGTGGTGGGCCTCCCAAAAGTTTCTTCTGATTCTGCCCTTAGACATAGATAAGAAGAACCCAAGTTTTAAAGGACCCCACATATGACAAATATCCAAGCCTGAAGATTATTTTTCTTTTTACTCTTGTAAGAAAATTGAGTGAACAGTTGAGTGATCAGGAACTAAAGAAGAATGGCCTTTGAACCTATTTGGGACCTCACAGCCTGAGAATGTGAGACTGAGGGCTTGCACGTATGGGGGTGGGGGATAGGGAGAGGAAACCACAGTCTTTGTGCTTTTGTTTCAGGTTGGGTCACCCTAAGCAGATGTCTAGACAGACTCAGTTACTCAAATAACTGGGTGCTGTAGTTTTAGGGCTTTTAAAGACAGCTTTTGGAGATATAGTCACATTCCACACAATTCACTTAATGTGTACAATCCAATAGTTTCTGGTATGCAACAATCACCACAATTTTAGAACATTTTCATCACACCAAAAAGAAATCCATACCTGTTAGCAGTCATTCCCCATTTCTGCCCAACCACCTCAGCCCTAGGCCATCAGTATTCTCATTTCTGTCCATAGAGATTTGCCTATTCTAGACATTTCATATAAATGGAATCATATAATATGTGGTATTTTGTGGCTGACTTCTTACACCAGCACATGTTTTCAAGGTTCATCTGTGTTATAGCATGTACTAGTGCTTCATTCCTTTTTATTGTCAAATATCCCATTGTCCATTCATCAGTTCATGGACATTTGGGTTGTTTCCACTTTGTGGCTACTAAGAATAATGTTGCTGTGAACACTCATATACATGTTTTTGTGTGGGTATATATTTTCACTTCTCTTGGCTACCTAAATGTGCATTTGCTAGGCAATATAATAACTGTGTTTTTAACTTTTTGAAGAAATGCCAAACTTTTTCCAAAGTGGCTGCACCATTTCATATTCACACCAGAAATGGACGAGGGCTCTGATTTTTTCCCCATCCTTGCCAACACACATTTTGTCGTGTTTTTTTGGTTATAGCCATTTTAGTGGGTGTGAAGTGGAATCTCATTATGACTTTGATTTATGTTTCCCTAATGAGTTATGATGTTGAGCATTTGTTCATGTATTTATTGGCCATTTGTATACCTTCTTTGGAGAAGTGTCTCTTCCAGTCCTTGGCCCATTTTAAAATTGGGTTATTTGTCTTTTTTACACTTGAGTGGTGAGAGTTCTCTGCATAGTCTGGGTACAAGTCCCTTATCAGATATATGATTTGCAAACACTCTCTCCCATTCTGTGGGTTGTCTTTTCTTTTTGTTGAAGGCCTCCTTTGAAACACAAAAGATCTTAAGTTTTGATGGAGTCTAATTTATCTATTTTTATTTTGTCATTTGTGCTTTTGGTGTTGTATCTAACAAGGTTTTACCTAATGGAATATTTACTCCTACCTTTTTTAAAATTTATTTTTTTAAAGATTTTATTTATTTATTTGAGAATAAATAAGAGAGAGAGAACAGAGTGAGAGCATGAGCAGGAGGGAGGGGCAGAGGGAGAGGGTCAAGCAGACTCTCCACCGAGTGGGAAGCCTGATGCGGGGCTCGATCCCAGGACCCTGGGATCATGACCTGAGCTAAAGGCAGATGCTAACCAACTGAGCCACCCAGGTGCCTCTATTCCTACCTCTTAAGAGTTTTTTAGTTTTACCTCTTAAGTTTAGGTCTATAATTCACTTTGAGTCAAATTTTCTATATGGTAGAGAACAGACCTCTTCTTTTGTTTGTGGATATCCCAACACCACTTGTTGAAAAAAAAAAAAACATTTCCCTCATTAAATTGTCTTGGCACTTTTGTGGGAAATCCATTGACCATAAATGTGAGGTTATGTTTCTAGATTTTTAATTCTATTTCATTGATCTGTCTACCCTTATAGATATACACCACACTGCCTTGATTACTGATTACTGTAGCTTTGTATTTTTTTTTAAATTAGAAAGTATGAGTCTTCTAACTTGGCTCTTCTTTTTTCAAGATTTTTTTTTTTTTTTTGGCTATTCTGGATCCGTTGCATTACCATGTGAATTGTAGGATTAGTTTGTCAATTTCTGCTAAGGAGCCAGCTGAAATTTTGACATGGATTATGTTGAATCTGTTGATTGGTTTGGGAAGTATTGCCATCTTAATAATATTAAGTCTTCTAATATGAACATGGAATGTCTTTCCATTTATTTAGGTTTTCATTAATTAAAAAATGTTTTTATAGTTTTCAGAGTATACATTTTCCATTTATTTTTTAAAGTTATGCCTAAGGCTTTGAATGTCACACTGGACCAGATGGACTTCACAGATTTATACAGAGCATTCCATCCTAAAGCCACAGAATACACATTCTTCTCAAGTGTACGTGGAACATTCTCCAGAATAGATCACATCCTGGGTCACAAATCAGTTCTCAATGGCTACCAAAAGATTGGGATTATTCCCTGCATATTTTCAGACCACAATGCTTTGAAACTTGAACTCAATCACAAAAGGAAATTTGGAAGTAAATCAAATACTTGGAGGTTAAAGAGCATCCTACTTAAGAATGAATGGGTCAACCAGGAAATTAAAGAGAAATTAAAAAAAATTCATGGAAACAAATGAAAATGAAAACACAACAGTACAGAACCTTTGGAATGCAGCAAAGGCGGTCCTAAGAGGGAAGTACATAGCAATACAAGCCTTTCTCAAGAAGCAAGAAAAGTCTTAAATATACAACCCAAGCATACACCTAAAGTAGTTTGAGAAAGAACAGCAAATAAAGTCTCAACCAAGCAGGAGATGAGAATTAGTAAAGATTTGAGCAGAAATCAATAAAATGGAAACCAAAAGAATAGTAGAACAGATCAATGAAATTAGGAGCTTGTTCTTTGAAAGAATTAATAAGATCTATAAACCCCTAGCCAGACTTCTCAAAAAGAAAAGAAAAAGGACCCAAATTAATAAAATCATGAATGAAAGAGGGGAGAAAATGACCAACACCAAGGAAATACAATTATAAGAACGTATTATGAGCAACTATATGCCAGCGAATAGGCAGTCTGGAAGAAATGGATGCATTCCCAGAAACATATAAACGACCAGAACTGAGATAGGAAGAAATAGAAAACCTGAACAGCCACCTAACCAAAAATGAAATTGAAGCAGTACTCAAAAATCTCCCAACAAACAAGAGTCCAAGGTTGGATGGATTCCCAGGGGAATTCTACCAAACATTTAAGGAAGAATTAATACCTATTCTTCTGGAGCTGTTTCAAAAAAGTAGAAGTGGTAGGAAAACTTCCAAACTCATTCTGTGAGGCCAGCATTACCTTGATCCCAAAACCAAAGACCCCACCAAAAAAGAGAATTACAGATCAATATCCCTGATGAACACTGATGCCAAAATTCTCACCAAGATACTAGCCAATAGGATCCAAAAGTACATTAAAAGGATTATTCACCACGACCAAGTGGGATTTATATTTGGGCTACACGGGTGGTTCAACATCCACAAATCAGTCAACATGATACATCACAGTAATAAAAGAAAGGACAAGAACCATGTGACCCTCTCAATTGATGCAGAAAAAGCATTTGACAAAATACAGCATCCTTTCCTGATTAAAACTATTGACCATGTAGGGGTAGAGGGAACATCCCTCAATATCATAAAAGCATTCTATGAAAAGCCCACAGCAAATATCATTCTCAATGGGGAAAAACTGGGAGCTTTTCCACTATGGTCAGGAACACAGCAGGGATGTCCACTGTCACCACTGTTGTTCAACATAGTACTGGAAGACCTAGCCTCAGCAATCAAACAACAAATGAAATAAAAGGCATCCAAATTAGCAAAGAAGTCAAACTCTCACTCTTTGCAGATGACATGTTACTCTATGTGGAAAACCCAAAAGACTCCATTCCAAAATTGCTAGAACTCATATAGGAATTCAGGAATGTGGCAGGATATAAAATCAATGCACAGGAATCAGTTGCATAAGATAACTAGGAATAAACCTAACCAGAGGGGTGCCTGGGTGGCTCAGTCAGTTAAGTGTCTGCCTTCGGCTCACATCATGAGTCCAGGGTCCTGCAACCAAGCCCCACATCAGGTTCCCTGCTCAGCGGGGAGTCTGCTTCTCCCTCTGCCTCTCCCCCACCCAACTTGTGTTCTCTCTCTCTCTCTCACTCTCTCTCTCTTTCTCAAGTAAAAATAAATCTTAAAAAAAAAAAAAAAACCTAACCAAAGAGGTAAAGGATCTGTACTCTAAAAACTAGAGAACATTTTTGAATGAAATTTGAGGTAAACACAAAGGAATGGGAAAACATTCCATGCTCATGGATTGGAAGAACAAATATTGTTAAAATGTCTATGCTACCTAGAGCAATCTACACATTCAAGGCAGTCCCTATGAAAATACCACCAACTTTTTTCACAGAGCTGGAACAAATAATCCTAAGATTTGTATGGAACCACAGAAGACCCCGAATAGCCAGAGGAATGTTGAAAAGGAAAACCAAAGCTGGTGGCATCACAATGCCAGACTTCAAGCTATATTACAAAGCTGTCATCATCAAGACAGTATGGTACTGGCACAAAAACAGATACATAGATCAATGGAACAGAATAGGGAACCCAGAAATGGGCCCCCAACTCTATGGTCAACTACTCTTTGACAGAGCAGGAAAGATATCCAATGGAAAAAAAGACAGTCTCTTTAACAAATGGTGTTGGGAAAATTGGACAGCCACATGTAGAAGAATGAAGCTGGACCATTGTCTTACACCATACACAAAGATAAACTGAAAATGGATGAAAGACCTAAATGTGAGATAGGAATCCATCCAAATCCTAGAGGAGAACATAGATAGCAACCTCTTTGACCTCAGCTGCAGCAACTTCTTGCTAGACACGTCTCCAAAGGCAAAGGAAACAAAAGCAAAAATGAACTATTGGGACTTCATCAAGATAGAAAGCTTCTGCATAGCAAAGGAAACAGTTAACAAAACTAAAAGGCAACCTATGAAATGGGTGAAGATATTTGCAAATGACATCAGGTAAAGGGCTAGTATCCAAGATCTATAAAGAACCTATCAAACTCAATAGTCAGAAACCAAACAATCCAGTCAAGAAACAGGCAGAAGACGTCAACAGACATTTCTCCAAAGAAGACATACAGGTGGCCAACAGACACATGAAAAAATGCTCAACATCACTTGACATCAAGGAAATACAAATCAAAACCACAATGAGATACCACCTCACACCAGTCAGAATGGCTAAAATTAGAAAGTCAGGAAACAACAGATGTTGGTGAGGATGCAGAGAAAAGGGAACCCTCCTACACTGTTGGTGGGAATGCAAGCTGGTACAGCCACCCTGGAAAACAGTATGGAGGTTCCTCAAAAAGTTAAAAATAGAACTACCCTGCGACCCAGCAATTGCACTACTAGGTATTTACCCCAAAGATTCAAATGTAGTGATCTGAAGGGGCACCTGCACCCCAGTGTTTATAGCAGCAATGTCCACAGTAGCTAAATTGTGGAGGGAATATTACTTGGCCATCAAAAGGATGAAATCTTACCATTTACATTGACATGGATGGAACTGGAGGGTACGCTGCTGAGTGAAATAAGTCAGTCAGAGAAAGACAATTATCATATGGTTTCACTCATATGTGGAATATAAGAAATAGTGCAGAGGATCATAGGGGAAAGGAGGGAAAACTAAATGGGAAGAAATCAGAGAGGGAGACAAACCATGAGAGACTCTTAACTATGGGAAACAAACTGAGGTTTGCTAGAGGGGAGGGAGGTGGAGGGGTGGGGTAACTGGGTGAGAGGCATCAAGGAGGGCCCATGATGTGATGAACACTGGGTGTTATATGCAACTGATGAATTACTGAACTCTACATCTGATACTAATGATGTACTCTATGTTGGCTAATTGAATTTAAATTTAAGAAAAGTTATGCCTAAGTATTTTGTTCTTTTTGATGCTACTGTGAATGGAATTCTTTTTTTTTTTTTTAGATTTTATTTATTTTTTTGACAGAGGGAGACACAGCGAGAGAGGGAACACAAGCAACGGAAGTAGGAAAGGGAGAAGCAGACTTCCCCCTGAGCAGGGAGCCTGATGCGGGGCTCAATCCCAGGACTCTGGGATCATGACCTGAGCCGAAGGCAGGCACTTAATGACTCAACCACCCAGGTGCGCCTGGAATTGTTTTCTTAATTTTGGTTTTGGGTTGCTCATTGCCAGTGTCTAGAAATACAGATAGCTTTTTGTATATTGATCTCCTATCTTGCAACCTTGCTGAACTCAATCATGAGTTCTCATAGTTTTTTAGTCCAGGCACCCCTCAGAAGGCTTGGCCCTTAGTTCAGGTCTACCTTTCACCCTGTCTTGCCCAGCATTCCCATGCTACTGCAAGGCTGTAGTTTTAGGTGCAACAGGCTTTTAACATCCAGACTGGAGGGCTAAATTCCTAGACATTGGGCTACAGAGTTGGGTGAGTTGCTGGCTGAGAGCTAGGTTGATTTATAACTTCTAAGTATTTCATCATGCTATGTGGTCTCCATTTGTACTTTTTACCCTGGATCCCACATATCACAGGTATGGGCTTGTTTTCTGTCTATAACTTTACTGCCTTACCACTCCCACCACGATCCACTTGCCTTTAGTCTAATGCATAATATTCTATTATTAGAATATTTATTTTCTCTGGTTAAGGCATTATTCCTTTAAGACTCCCCTTTATCAGGGACAGATTGTTGAAATGAGGCTGGAGGACTGACCACTTGTCAGGCACAGTGTAAAGTAAATGTGATTAGATGAGGAATGTGTCTTTTTGAGGGAAAGGAGGAGGAATCATGGTCAGGATAAGTATAATGCCTGTCCCTCTTTAAATGGAAGAAATAAAAGGTAAACTTTCTTTCTTAAAATCTTAATTGAAGAGAAATCTAGGATTTTCTCCAAAATGATTTTTCCCTACCCATTTTATTTTCCTTTTTTTATTATTTTTATGATGTATTAAACTGAACCATTTACTTGCAGTGTGCTAGTTAAGACAATTTCCTTAGCTTTTGAGGAATGATTTGGCAGGCTAGACATCCTAGAGCTAAATTGCAAAATCCCATTAAAACCTAGTCATATAAAAATAAAAGATGCTGCCTGGTGCACTCCATGACACGTTATGGTGAGGTCTCATCACATTACAATAACAAATGCCAAAAAGAAATGACTACTATGTAAAATAATGTGATGAAGAAAAAGGAGTATATTAGTGATGCAACCAACTGCATTTAATTAAATCTCATGTCCAAATTAGTTCCCTGATTGGCATGTAAAAAGAAAACATGTTTACTATGATAGTTCAAGTAGCACAGTTGTTGTTTTAGCATGCAGGCCTTTTAGCCTCTTTCTCTCTCCCTCCCTCCCTCTCTCTCTCTTTCTCCCTCTCTTTTCCTCTCATTGAGTTTCTTGCCACTTCAAGATGCAGGAGGTATTCCTGAAGGCTCTCATCACTCAGGTGGAGAAGCATGTTCACATGGGTAAGTAGTTTCCCCAGGTCACAAGCTAGCAAAGAGCAAAGCTGGAATCAAGTGAGGTCAGGATAATTCCAGAGTCTGTGCTCTTTCATCTATGCCAAGGGTTGGCAAAGTATAGCCCACAGGCCACATCTGGCCAACTCTCTGTTTTTATACAGTCCACGAGCTAAGAATGGTTATTATATTTTTAAATGGTTGAAAACAATTGAAAGAACAATATTTCATACCATGAAAAAATGATATGAAGTTCAACTTTAAATGTCCATATATAATGTGTTAATGGAACATGGCCACATCCATTCATTTATGTGCTGTCTACGGCTGCTTTTGCACTGCAATTGTGGAGTTGAGTAGTTGTAACAGAAGTTGTATGGCTGGCCCTTTAGAGAAAAAGTTTGACTGCAACACCCCTCACATTCTAAATTATACATTAAAATGAAGGCTGGGGTCCAGAGATTTGTGTATTTTTAATAAATCCTCAATGTCATTTTGAACACTTCTCAAAGTAATTATTATTATTACTGTCTTATATCATTATTTGTGTATTTCTTTCCATTTCCCATCAGCCCTTGCATAAAGGAGGGTGGAGTTCACGTATTGATTCATTAGGCATAAAGTCCTGAGTTTCTACCATATGCCAGGTACTTGTCAGTGATAAAACAGATTACCTCCAGTCTGAGGAGACAAGTAAAAGGGCTTTGGTAAAGCTACATGCTAAGAGGCTTATTTTAATTAAGTAGAATAATACTTGGTATTCATAATGGTAACCCTAACACCCTTGTGTTAGAAGGTAGAGGAGGGTCAGTAAAGTATCCTTCTGGGTACACATTTTGAGACAGAAAAATGAAGGAAGCCACACCATACCATTTACACAGAGTTTTATTTAGGATAACTTACTGATAGAGGGGATTGGGCTGACAGACAATCCAGGGGGTACACAGGTATCCTCTACCCCCCGTTCTCTGCCCAATCCAGACCTTAATCCCCAGCTTTTGTGGAATGAAGGGCATGGTGGTGGGGTCACAGGTACTTATCTAAAGTGGAGCCTTCTGTGCCTTCCCACATTCCAGTCAGGATATACATTAATCTCCACAGGGGCCTGGAGCACACAGCCCCGACCAAGGTCATTGCATGGGCATGAACGAGATGGAGGGCCAAAGATGGATTCAGTGTGGTTGGCACTCTTACACCCTTCCAATGTCAAAGATTAAATTTCTTTGGTTCCACATTCTCCAGAATAGATCACATCCTGGGTCACAAATCAGGTCTCAACCAGTACCAAAAGATTGGGATTATTCCCTGCATATTTTCGGACCACAGTGCTTTGAAACTAGAACTCAATCACAAAAGGAAGTTTGGAAGTAACTCAAATACTTGGAGGTTAAAGAGCATCCTACTTAAGAATGAATGGGTCAACCAGGAAATTAAAGAGAAATTAAAAAAAATTCATGGAAACAAATGAAATCGAAAACACCATTGTTCAAAATCTTTGGGATGCAGCAAAGGCGGTCCTAAGAGGAAAGTATATAGCAATACAAGCCTTTCTCAAGAAACAAGAAAGGTCTCAAATACACAACCTAACCCTACACCTAAAGGTGCTGGAGAAGGAACAGCAAATAAAGCCTAAACCCAGCAGGAGAAGAGAAATCATAAAGAGCAGAGCAGAAATCAATGAAATAGAAACCAAAAGAACAGTGGAACAGATCCACGAAACTAGGAGGTGGTTCTTTGAAAGAATTAATAAGATTGATAAAGTCCTGGCCAGACTTACCAAAAAGCAAAGAGAAAGGACCCAAATAAATAAAATCATGAATGAAAGAGGAGAGATCACACCCAACACCAAAGAAATACAAACAATTATAAGAACATATTATGAGCAACTCTATGCCAGCAAATTAGATAACCTGGAAGAAATGGGTGCATTCCTAGAGATGTATAAACTACCAAAACTGAACCAGGAGGAAATAGAAAACCTGAACAGACCCATAACCTACTAAGGAAAGTGAAGCAGTCATCAAAAATCTCCCAACAAACAAGAGCCCAGGCCAGATGGCTTCTTAGGGGAATTCTAACAAACATTTAAAGAAGAATTAATACCTGATACCTATTCTTTTAAAACTGTTCCCAAAAATAGAAATGGAAGGAAAACTTCCAAACTCATTCTATGAGACCAGCATTACCTTGATCCCCAAACCAGAGAAAGACCCCATCAAAAAGGAGAACTACAGATCAATATCCCTGATGAACATGGATGCAAAAATTCTCACCAAAATACTAGCCAATAGGATCCAACAGTACATTAAAAGGATTATTCACCACGACCAAGTGGGATTTATTCCTGAGCTGCAAGGGTGGTTCAACATCCACAGATCAATCAACATGATACATCACATTAATAAAAGAAAAGACAAGAACCATATGACCTTCTCAATAGACAAAGAAAAAGCATTTGACAAAGAACAGCATCCTTTCTTGATTAAAACTATCAACAGTGTCGGGATAGAGGGAACATCCCTCAATATCATAAAAGCCATCTATGAAAAACACACAGAATATCATTCTCAATGGGGAAAAACTGAGAGATTTTCCCCAGGAACATGGCAGGAATGTCCACTATCACCACTGTTGTTCAACGTAGTACTAGAAGTCCTAGCCACAGCAATCAGACAACAAAAAGAAATAAAAGGCATCCGAATCGGCAAGGAAGTCAAACTCTCACTCTTTGCAGATGATATGATACTGTATGTGGAAAACCCAAAAGACTCCATCCCAAAACTGGTAGAACGCATACAGGAATTCAGTAAAGTGGCAGGATATAAAATCAATGCACGGAAATCAGTGGCATTTCTATACACCAACAACAAAACAGAAGAAAGAGAAATTAAGGAGTCGATACCATTTACAATTGCACCCAAAACCATAAGATACCTAGGAATCAATCTAACCAAAGAGGCAAAGCATCTGTACTCAGAAAACTATAGAATACTCATGAAAGAAATTGAGGAAGACACAAAGAAATGGAAAACGTTCCATGCTCATGAATCGGAAGAACAAATATTGTGAAGATGTCAATGCTACCTAGAGCCATCTACACGTTCAATGCAATCCCTATCAAAATACCATCCACTTTTTTCAAAGAAATGGAACAAATAATCCTAAAATTTGTATGTAACCAGAAAAGACCCCAAATAGCCAGAGGAATATTGAAAAAGAAAAGCAAAGCCGGTGACATCACAATTCTGGACTTCAAGCTCTATTACAAAGCTGTCATCATCAAGACAGTATGGTACCGGCACAAAAACAGACACCCAGATCAATGGAACAGAATAGAGAGCCCAAAAATGGACCCTCAACTCTATGGTCAACTAATCTTCAACAAAGCCGGAGAGAATGTCCAATGGAAAAAAAAGACAGTCTCTTCAACAAATGGTGTTGGTAAAATTGGACAGCCACATGCAGAAGAATGAAACTGGACCATTTCCTTATACCACACAAAAATAGAATAAAAAATGGATGAAAGACCTAAATGTGAGACAGGAATCCATCAAAATCCTTAAAGAGAACACAGGCAGCAACCTCTTCGACCTCAGCTGCAGCAACTTCTTCCTAGAAACTTCTCCAAAGGCAAGGGAAGCAAGGGCAAAAATGAACTATTGGGACTTCATCAAGATAAAAAGATTTATTTATTTATTTATTTGCACAGCAAAGGAAACAGTCAACAAAACCAAAAGACAACTGACAGAATGGGAGAAGATACTGGCAAATGACATATCAGATAAAGGGCTAGTATCCAAAATCTATAAAGATCTTATCAAACTCAACACCCAAAGAACAAATAATCCAATAAAAAATGGGCAGAAGACATAAACAGACATTTCTGCAAAGAAGACATCCAAATGGCCAACAGACACATGAAAAAGTGCTCAACATCCCTCAGCATCAGGGAAATCTAAATCAAAACCTCAATGAGATACCACCTCACACCAGTCAGAATGGCTAAAATTAACAAGTCAGGAAATGACAGATGTTGGTGAGGATGCAGAGAAAAGGGAACCCTCCTAACACTGTTGGTGGGAATGCAAGCTGGTGCAGCCACTCTGGAAAACAGTATGGAGGTTCCTCAAAAAGTTGAAAATAGAACTACTCTATGACCCAGCAATTGCACTACTGGGTATTTACCCCAAAGATACAAATGTAGTGATCCGAAGGGGTACGTGCACCCCAATGTTTATAGCAGCAATGTCCACAATAGCCCAACTGTGGAAAGAACCTAGATGTCCATCAGCAGATGAATGGATAAAGATGTGGTATATATATATAATGGAATATTACTCAGCCATCAAGAAAAAAATGAAGTCTTACCACTTGTAACGACATGATGGAACTAGAGGGTATTATGCTAAGCGAAATAAGTCAATCAGAGAAAGACAATATTATATGATCTCACTGATACATGTAATTCTTAATCTCAGGAAACAAACTGAGGGTTGCTGGAGTGGTGGGGGGTGGGAGGGATGGGGTAGCTGGGTGATGGACATTGGGGAGGGTGTGTGCTATGGTGAGCACTGTGAATCGTGTGAGACTGGTGAATCACAGACCTGTACCCCTGAAACAAATAATATATTATATGTTAATAAAAAAATTTCTCTTTGGTTCCATTAAAGTATTAGATGTATCTTATAAAATTTAAGGATTTATAATACTGGTAGTACAAAAGCAAGCTGTAATATATAGGTATCATTGGAACTTGGGGGCCAGAAAACAGGATGATATCCAAATAGCAATCCTCCCTTATCTCTGGTTTTGCTTTCTGTGGTTTTAATTAATCTGCAGTCAACCATGGTCCAGAAGCAGGTGATTTCCTTTTTGACTTATTGTCCAATGGTCAGTAGAAGCCTAACACTAGGTCACAATGCCTGCATCATTCACTTCACTTTATCTCATCACATTGGCATTTTATCATCTCACATCATCACACAAGGGTGAGTACATTCCCATAAAATATTTTGAGAGAGGGAGACAACATTCACATAACTTTTATTATAGGATATTGTTATAATTGTTATATTTTATTATTATTGTTAATCTACTGTGCCTAATTTATAAATTAAACTGTATCATAAGCACACATGTATGTATAGGGAAAAAAACAGTATACTGTTGACTCTTGAACAACATGGGGTTGGGGGTATGAACCCCCTGCACAGTTGAAAATCTGCCTAAACTTTTGAGTCCCCCAAAACTTAACTAATAGTGGGGAGCCTGGGTACCTCAGTCAGTTAAGCATCTGACTCTTGATTTTGGCTCAGGTCATGATCTCAGTGTCGTAAGTTCGAGCCCCGTGTTGGGCTCTGTGTTCAGCGTGGAGTCTGCTTATCCCTCTCCCTCTGCTCTGCAACCCCCGTCTCAATCACTTTCTCAAATAAATAAATAAATAAAATATAAAAAAAAACCCTTAACTAAGCCTACTGTTAGACTGGAAGCCTTAACTGATAACATAAACAGTTGATTAACACATATTTTTATGTTATATGTACTATATACTGTATTCTTAAAATAAAGGAAGCTAGAGAAAAAAACTGTTAAGAAAATCATATGGGAGAGAAAATATACTTATAGTACTGTACTGTATCCAAAAAAAAAAAAAAAACCCTGTATATAAGTGGATTTAGGCAGTTCAAACCTGTGTTGTTCTAGGGTTAATGCTATAGAGGGTATGGTACTAGCCACGATTTCAGGTATCCACTGAGGGTCTTAGAATGTATCCCCCACAGATAAGGGTGGGGGGGGACTACTGTATTTAGAATGGAATGGTGAAATGGTGTGAATCCTTGGGATTCATTTGTACAGCTGTTGTCTGCCTATAAGGAAGAAAACAGATGAATGTCATTATACCATAGATAGAACCAGATAGAGCCCATTTTCACTTCAATAGGAAGGTGTCTGAAGATCAATTTTCACACTTAGTATCGCTATGATATGTACAATGTTGCACTGAATTAACCTAATGGCTTTTAAAGTATTTTTAGAATTTGGTCTTAATTATAATTTTCTAGGAACGGTTTAAAGCCCACTTTGTCAATATGCTAGGGTAGCATATTAGAATGGGAAAATAAATTTTCAGTTGTAATATTGCCTCCATCTTTTGGTCATGGAAGGAGCAACTGTTACCACATTGCCAGAGCAAAGTCAATTTTTGAGAAATAGTAGTTTATTCCATAAAGAACTGAAAGTAGAAAATTAGAATGTTGTTGCAAAACAAAAACAAAAACAAAAACAAAAAACCAACCAGTACCAGGGTACCTGGGTGGCTCAGTCGTTTAAGCAACCGACTCTTGATTTCAGCTCAGGTCATAATCCCAGGGTCCTAGGATTGGGCTCCATGCTCAGCAGAGTCTGCTTAACCCTCTCCCTCTGCTCCTCTTTCTGCTCTCTTGCTGTCTCTCAAATAAATAAATAAAGTCTTAAAAAAAAAAAACCCACCCAAAACCCAACTTAAAAAAAGACCACCTTTTTATAGCTGTGTATAAATTACACAAACTTAGCTCAAAACAACAAATAATTTTTATCTCATAGTTTCTATATCTCAGGAATCCAGGTATGGATTGGGTGGGTAACTGACTCAGGATGTCTCACAAGATTACATGGCCAAGGCGGACCACAGTCATCTGTAGAGTCAACTAAGGCTGGAGAATCTACTTTCAGACTCACTCATATATGTGCTGGCAGGATCCAGTTGCTCATGGGACATTGGACTAAGGGCCTCAGTTCCTCACTGGAAGATGGCCAGAGGTCTCCTCAGTTCCTGGCCACCTGTACCCTTTACAGGGCAGCTCACAACATGGCAGCCAGCTTCCATCAGAGAGAGCTAGAAGACAAGTAGGAAATCCGAGTCATGTGGTAACCTAATCTCAGAAGTGGCATTCCATTACTTCTTTATTACAAGTAAGTGACTATATCCAGCCAACCTTCAAGGAGAGGGACTTTGCACAAGGGCATGCCTACCAAGAGGTAGTAAAAATGCAATTGAATTTTTTCAGATTACGAAAGTAATACATACAGAAAAAAATTTACCCATTGAGGGGTGCCTGGGTATCACAGTTGGTTAAGCATCCAACTTTTGGTTTCAGCTCAGGTCATGATCTCTCGACTGTGAGATTGAGCCCCGTGTCAGGCTCCATGCAGAGCATGGAGTCTGCCTCATATTCTCTCTCTCTCTCTCTCTCTCCCCTCCCCTCCCCCCCGTTACCTCTGCCCCTCCCCGCTCACTTGCATGCAATCTTAATAAAGGTTGTATTTATTTATTTGAGAGAGAGAGAGAGAGACACAGCGAGAGAGGGAACACAAGCAGGGGGAGTGGGAGAGGGAGAAGCAGGCTTCCTGTGGTGCAGGGAGCCTGATGCAGGGCTCGATCCCAGGACCCTGGGTTCATGACCTGAGCCGAAGGCAGCCACTTAATGACTGAGCCACACAGGCTCCCCTAAATACAATCTTTAAAAAAAATTTACTCATTGAGAAACATCATGCATTGATAATGTATTTATCAAGTGCCTACTGTGTGCCAGGCATGGGACAAAACAACACAAGGAAATTTCCTTGCCTTCCTGTCACTTATATTCTGGAGAGCCTAAAGCATTTAGAAGCTTGCTGCAGAGCTGGGTACACAAGAAGGCTCTCAAAGATGTTAGTTATTTTTATTTTTGCAGAGTAGATATCCTGTCACAGAAATAAAGCCAAGCTACCCAGTCTGTGGCATCTCTAATTCTATTGTAGACAGAGATGATTTGCTTAACCAGAGTAGAAATGGCCTTTCTTTCACTTATGCTTGAAAGAGGTAACTCATAATAGTTTGTAACACTACATGCTTGTAATTGACTTTCTTGTATTTGCATTTTTAAAGTGGCCTTTGCAAAAAACAAAAAACAAAAAACAAAAAACAAAAATGAAAACTACAACCTACAACAAAAACCACTAGAGTCCCACAGAAGTAGTTGTGCTGGTAGTTTTCCTGGAGTGTCCTGATGACCACCCTATCCTTTTGTACTACATGTGCAGAGTTGACCTAACATCTTCCAGCTCTGAATTAGTTTAATTGCTTCTTTTCTGGATGCATCTTTTCAGTCTCTCAAGTGTGCTTTCAAAAATGGGCTTCTTGAACTACAAACAAGATTTCAAATGTGTGCCTGGTCATGCCAGTATTCTGCAATTGCTTTCTCTAATTAATATTCCAAATCTCAAAAACTGTCTCAAGATTTTAATTTACTTTTGTCACCTCCATCTCAATGAAGTACTGTGCTGGCCATTCTTGTACATTATTAATAAACCATGTGTACGGTGCTTTTTCTCCCCCTGCCTAATGTTTAGTTCTTTCTTGAACTTTGCTTTGAATGACAATTGAAGGATAATTTATTGTATTGGGCTTCCAACACCAGTATAGTCAGCTATAGTTTGCTCTACTAATTAGGAAAAAACTGTCAATCAAAGCTGTTACTTACTTGTGAGAACAGACATAGCTTATTTGTCCTGTACATAGGTTCCTTCATATAGTATCTAACTAACCAAACCCCCTACAGCACCAAGAGAAGTATCCTAACAACTCTGAGTTATAAATATTTTTATAAAAATGTTGATTTAATCTCCCAGGTTTAGAAATACATTTCCAAAATATATTTTCCAAGTATAATAAAAGGATAAGAATTTTGATGAATACAGTAGTTGTTCATTAAAATGGATTCTTTGAAAGTATTCTTGAAAATACTTGGCTGAAGTTCTTCATCATTCTCTGTTATTAACCCCACAGATTCTGCTGAATTAAATTTATCCTAGACCCTTTCCAAGAAAATGCTCATGAGTTGCCATCAAATTAATATCATTGGTACAGTGGTAGTCGTCCATCTGAAGCCCATTGATTTTCTCTGTGGATGGATCTACCCATGAGATTTCTAGATATAGAACATCTATTCGTAACAATGTTGACTTTTCCCTGTTCAAACAGAGCATTTTTAATGCTCTTTATAATTTCATGTACCCATCTGAAAGTAGTAGCATAGTCAACTTCTACTCAGATCACCTAGGTGCATGAAAACCACTGTACACGCAGTTGCTTTCACTAATGAATGAAAAGAAAACACATCATGAAGAAGGATCACTGAAGGAGACACACCTAATACCTCTAGGGTTATTTTCCCCCCAGTTGTTAGAACACTGGGGTCTAAAGATAGCATAGTCATAAGAACAAACATTGGGGGTTTGTTATCTTTCAAGCTAGGTAGTGATAGCCAGAGGAAAGTGGATGGATTTTCAGGAAATCACCTGGATGTTTCGGGTATGCCAGGATGGTCATCTTCCTCCCCCAGCACACACTGAGCCACCCAATAATTATATTTTCCTGTGGCCTCTGACATACTGTGTTTTTGCCATTATTCCATCCTTCTGTTAGGGATTCTCAACTCCAGATCTAAGGCACTTCTGAAATAACTATTCATCCTTGTGCCAATCATGTACCTGCTCCCCTTCAGACCTGCTCCCTGTCTGCCTCTGCTCTGTTCAGTGTCCAGATTGCCAACCCCTACAAATGGTATTTCCCTAACTCCCCTGACAAGTGGCTTGTGGCTGAGTTTGGCCACTGGGAGGCACTGGAAGGGAACTAGAGGGAAGGAGGAGGGGATAAGCCAATGTATTTTTCTCTCTCTTTCTACCTGGGGTGGAGATGACAGTCCTTCACTGGCTGTATCTTCTTCATGGTTCATGCTCTCTGTGGGATACCCCTTCCCTCTTTGGTCCAATGTCCCATTGAGCAGCTCCAGCTTTTGGGCTCTGGTAACACCATGTACTCTCTTTGTGCCACCTGTCCTCGGGTAGTAGCCGCTTTCTGCTATTGCAAATCGTGGGGTGGCTTCACTGTTCTCTGTTTAGCTTTTCAGCTCGTCTAACCTTTTGTAACTAGTTGTCTGTATTAAATTTCTTTTTCAAACTTCCTGACATAAAGACTTCTGCTTCTGGGAAGATGGAATAACATACTTTACCCTATTTCTACTCTAAGTAAAAGCCGTAGAAATAATGTAATGTAATGTAATAATTATATGATGTATATTATAAATATAAATTATATATTATATAATTATTATTATGCTATAGCATATTATATTACAAATTTAAAACAAATATAAGAAGACTATGAAAGGTGGAGAGAAGACAGACTGGCTAGGGACCTCAGGACCCAAATAACAACATGGCAGTGAGTCCCCTTAGGCTTTCTTTATTCTCTCATATGTCCCAGACAGCTGCTGAAGAAACTGGCAGTTCCAAACCACCAATGCAAAACAAATGAGCCGCAGGGAAAGCCTGTTTTCTTTAACCAAAGGACCAGGAAAAGGGCAGCCTAGCAAGACAGAAAACTTTTAGAAAAGAATGGCTGTAAAGAAGAAATTGTTGCCCCACCCTCATCCCTGTCTGCACCGATGGTGTGAGGAACCAAGCCCCAACCTTGCCAGGCTGTCACTGAGGTGCCGCACACACAGCTCCAAAATACATGAAATGAAAAATGATAGAGCTGAAAGATGAAGTGAACAAACCCACAATTACACCTGAAAACTTAGTGGATGGAACAGCTACACAGAAAATCAGTAAGGATATAGAAGAACTGAAAACCACCAACCACCAGAATCCCAAACCAACATTCATAGAACACACCACCCAACATGAGCAGAATAATATGGGGGCACCTGGGTGGCTCAGTCATTAAGCGTCTGCCTTTGGCTCAGGTCATGATCCCAGGGTCCTGGGAATCGAGCCCCACATTGGGCTCCCCACTCCACAGGAAGCCTGCTTCTCCCTCTCCCACTCCCCCTGCTTGTGTTTGCTCTCTTGCTATGTCTCTCTCTGTCAAATAAATAAATAAATAAAATCTTTTAAAAAAAAGCAGAATAATATGCACACTTTGTGAGTGCCCATGGTACGTATGCCAACATAAGCCACATGCTGGGCCATAAACAAACTTCAACAAATTTAGGAGAAATGGAATGATACAGGGCATGTTCTTCAACCACAAATGAATCAGACCAGAAACCAATATCAGAAAGATAACAGAAAAATTTCTAAACACTTGGAAACTAAACAACACACTTCTAACTAATCCATGGGCCAAAAGAGAAGTCTCAAGGGAAATTAAAAAGAAAAAACGGGCGCCTGGGTGGTTCAGTTGATTAAGCGGTTAAATGTCGGCCTTCGGCTCAGGTCATGATTCTGGGGTTCTGGGATGGAGCCCCACATTGGGCTTCCTGCTCAGCGGGGAGCCGGCTTCTCCCTCTTCCTCTGCCTCTCCCCCTACCCCCTGCTCATGCTCTCTCTCTCTAATAAATAAATAAGTTAAATCTTTTTTTTAAAAAAAAGAAAAACAACATTGTACCAAATGAAAGACTTTATGTTGAATTTATGGGACATAGCAAAAGCAGTGCTGAGAGGAAAATTTATAGCATTAATGCTTGTATAAGGAAGGAGGAAGCTCTCAAACCTATAATCTAAGCTCTCATTTCAAGAGCCAGGATTGAAGAGCACTCAGTAAAGGGACTGTTGGTAAAGGGTAGGGCAGGGATAAATGAAACTAACAAGGACTGGTGAAGCATCCCAAGTGTAGCAGTGGGAGAAAGTTCACCCTTTATGCCTGAAGACACAAGAAGAGGGAGTTTCTACAGAAACCTGGAGAGAACTACAGCTTTAGGATAAGGTGCCCTGGAAGGAGCTTGGCATTTGCTAGAGTAATGCGGCCACTGTCAACTTGTGGGAAGGGAGTCAAGGAAATAAATACCCTGCTTTCTTTCTGTCCTCTGATCTTCCATGGTGCTGCCAACTGACTGAGCCCAGAAGGAAGCCAGAGCAAAAGGAAGACTTGGTCTGCCAAAGCCTCCCAGAGCATAGAATAGGGTGGACAATGATGGGTCTAGAGGAACAAATGCAGAATGTCTGGCACAGTTTCTTTCAAGGTTATTCAATAACTTAACTATAAGCCAAGTATTTTCTGGAAAATTCTCTAAACTACTTTGATAAGTGAGGGAGCTCCTTGTTATCATCAAACATGTTAGATATTTGGATAGAGATGTTAGATTTTAAAGAGTTTGAGCAACATGAAAATAATTGCCAGGGCGCCTGGGTGGCTTAGTCATTAAGGTCTGCCTTCGGCTCAGGTCATGGTCCCAGGGTCCTGGGATCAAGCCCCACATCGGGCTCCCTGCTTGGCGGGAAGCCTGCTTCTCCCTCTCCCACTCCCCCTGCTTGTGTTCCTTCTCTCGCTGTGTCTCTCTCTGTCAAATAAATAAAACCTTTAAAAAAAAAAATTGGGGCACCTGGGTGGCTCAGTTGGTTAAGCAACTGCCTTCGGCTCAGGTCATGATCCTGGAGTCCCGGGATCGAGTCCCGCATCAGGCTCCCTGCTCGGCAGGGAGTCTGCTTCTCCCTCTGACCCTCTCCCCTCTCATGCTCTCTCTCTCTCTCTCATTCTCTCTCTCAAATAAATAAATAAAATCTTAAAAAAAATTAAAAAAATAATTGCCTCATTTATTTTATACTTACCCTTCCCCCCCTATATATCATCAACAGTCTATGGAGAAAATATTGCTAAGCAATGATAGACATTAGCTTGGACCTGGCAATGTCATCAGTAGACTAGTATTTGTCGGCTCTTCCCTTTTCTCACTAGGTGACCTTGGGCAAGTGACTTAACCTCTCTGAGCTTCTGTTTCCTTATCTACAAAATAGGTGAGATAATATCTACTTCCAAGAATAGTTGTGTAGCTAAGAGAATTAAATGAAAGATGCATGTGAAGGCACCTGCTAGGAACTCAATACATTTTGATTGAATTTGAATCACAAATCCCAAATTAGTGGCTTCAAAATTCATGAAGGAAGGCCACAAGTTAGAATTAAGAGTGAATTTTTCAAAAGAGAAGAAAATCTGTGTTTAGACTGGTAATGTCATCTATCACTCAATCAACAATTATGATAATATGATCAGCAAACTGTTCTCTATTGATGGATTTTCACCACATTTTGATTACAAATGTGAAATCTTACCTGGATTCAGCTCATATTAGGAATTCAATGAATTCTTAATTATCTGATAATGTGAAAAAAAAAGAACCCACCACCAAGTCCTTCGGTATAGGATGCTGGTTACATCAAGAGTCTGTGCTCCACCCCTCTAGTCAAAGATGAGCATCATTGGCGAGTGTCAGCTGTAGGAAGCCTGAGGTGCATCTCTTTGCAGCCCCTTCAAACAGATTGCCGTGGTAACGTTGACAATCACAAATTCTTAATAGAGACTACTGAGGGCGTGAGGGAAAAATAAATCCTGCAGGTAGAGTTTTGATTCAGAAATAGTTTAATTCCTGAGTCTTTGCCTGCTTTCCTTTTCAGTTGCAAGCTCAGATTTGGTGATATAAACGTTTATCAATGTTAGCAATCTTTGTTTCTATCAATTATCTTTTTATTGGCATACTTGTCAAGAACAAGCCAGCTGTACCATTCTAATAGGCAGGTGTATTTTATACATGAGAATTACCCTGCTGGGTCAGAGCCACACACTTTGTAACTTCGCCTGTGACCGAAGTCCCTAGAACCATATCAATTGCTTTTCCTTCCAAAGTAATTTTAAGACACCCAGGGCTCTGGTACTACCAGATTTTTTTTTTTTTTTTTTTTTTTTTAAGAAACAAAGGAATGAGATGTAAGGGATCATCTAAATTTGGATGGTCAAGATTTTTAGCAGCAGAACGTGGCCCCTCTGCATACACACATACACAAAATCTTGCCCACTCTGTCATGTAATTATAAGCATCATGAGAGCAGAAGCCTCATTAGTTCTGTGTGCTCTCTATCCCGAGTGCCTGGAACAGTGGCTACCACATAGACAATATAGTTTTCTATGTGGCTTAAAGCAGGGGTCAGCACATGTTTTCTAGAAAGGACCAGGTAGTAAGTATTTTAGGCTTTGTGGGCCATTTAATCTCTGCCACAGCTACTCAACTCGGCTGTTGTAGCAAAAGTAGGCATAGATAACATGGTTTTGGCTATTAATAAACTTTCCAATAAAACATTATTTACAAAAACAGGCAAAGGGGGGGTGCCTGGGTGGCTCAGTCAGTTAAGCGGCTGCCTTTGGCTCAGGTCATGATCCCAGGATCCTGGGATTGAGTCCCACATCAGGCTCCGTGCTCAGCGGGGAGCCTGCTACTCCCCCTGCTTATCCTCTCTCTCTCTCTGACAGATAAATAAATAAAATCTTAAACAACAACAACAACGAAACAAAACAGGCAAAGGACCAGATTTAGCCCATGGGCTGTAGTTTACCAACCCAGTCTGCCAGCCTCTGGTTGAGAGCATGGACCTGCAGCTGGACAGCCAGGGTGTTTATTCTAGCCCTGACACTGATTAGCTGTGTGACTTGTTATTAAGTCATTCACAGGAGGAGTTACTACGTTCTCCAAAACTCAGTTGTATCACCTGTGAAAGGGGGGTAATAATAGAGACTTTCTGCTCTTGTCAGCTTTCATGAGTAAATATGTGTGAAGCTTTAGGACAAGGAAGCTGTCTTGTCAGTATTCATTTTATTTATCATTTGCTGAATGGACATGAAATAGACAAATCGGTCTTTAAGAGTACAAAACACAAGTATGGCTTTAAATATGTAGCATTTTATGTTCTTTAAAGATAGCCATTGACAAGCTGGGGAACCCCAAATGTAAAATTATGGATTTGGGATAATAGTTACCGTTTTCTATGGGTCCCAGCATCCTATTTATTTTGATCTGGCTGTGCAGTTTTAGGAAGCACCTAATAATGCTTTGAAATGGTGATGGTGTTGTTAATCATCTCGTCATGCAATCCTAGGAGACTCTTCAAATAAGCAAAGATGGCAAAGGAATTTTATATCTCCGGTTTATACACACAAATGCATTAACCCAGCACAAATTAATACATTGGATGTAAATTTGCAATATGATATATTGTATATGTGCATATTGGATATTTTTTACCTTTCATTTAAAAATATATGACATATGTATATTTATACACACATAATACCGTATAGATGTACCTATGTATGTATAAATATATTTGTACATTTGTTAGTATATGTGTAGATTCTCTGGAGGCCTTCATGGAACCCTCATACTCTAGCCGGCTGGTCCCGTTGGAAGCTGTGCCGGGTGGTGGGCGCTATAGTTGGGATTTGCTCCTGTGCCTGTTGCCCTCCTCTAACCCCCGTTTTCCACATAACAGCCTGAGGAATCTGAAATATGCATCCGCAGCGCTTCTTGCGCCATCTTAGTACTGTGTCCTTGGCCTTCCGGTGCAGGGGCATCAAATCCAAGCTCCTACCCTTGGCCTAAAAGGCCCTGTGACATCTGGGTTCTGTCTGATTCTCAGCTGTACCTTGCCACTTGTCCTCTCACTGTGCTTCAGCCCCTGTCACACAGCTGAGGAACTGAGGTCTCTTCCCGGCTCTTCAGCATATCTGACGCCTGCCTCCCCTGGTCCTTTACTCTCGTTTGCACTCCCTTGGCACGAGCCTCTCTCCCGGCTCCTGCCAGGCTGGCTCTTCCTCAGCCTCACACCTCAGTAAGTGTCACCTGTATGGAGGTGATCACACTGTATAAGGTCGCACCCCACCCACCCACATTTACTTTCTTCATAGCATTCATCATAATCTCTAGTTACCTTGCCCTTCCCTTCATTGCCATCTTTCTCCCTCAGTGGGATGGTAGCTCCATGAGAGCAGGGACTTGACCTTCTTGTTGACCCCCTCTGCCTAGTCCAGTGCCTGGTACAGACTAGGTCAGCATTTGTAGGATAAATGCCTCCAGGCAGGAGGCATTATTTGCCCGGCCCAGTGCAAGATGCAAATGCAGGGCCCCTTGTTCAGAAGTTAATAAGAATTTCAAGATGGCAACAGCAGAGCCTTGAACCAAGTACTAGTCCTTTCTAAAGTTGTATGCTCAAGAGGCTGACCCTGCCTCCAGTCAAGTGACTTAATCTCTCTAGACTCAGATTGCTCCTCTGTAGAATAGTAGAGACAGAAGTCCCCCTTCACTGGGTGCTTGTGAGCATTTAATGAGATACGGGAACATGGGGGCCTGGCAGCCACGCCCTGCCCCCATCATCTCTTGTACCCGGCAGTATTGTAATTAATTATCAGCCCGGTCCAAGTGAGGCGAAGCCCCCGCAGCTCTGATTTTCTGGCATTTCTCTTTTCTGAATAATCTCCTTAGCAACTCTTCCAAGTGACTAACCCAACTCTATCAAGCGGGATGGGGATGTGGGTGTCGCTTGCAAATTATTTTGACACGTTCAAGGTATGGACCGACAGCATATTTGGTTTGCTGAAAGGAATGTGTCAAATGGAGTTAGGCTGTTATGAACACTCGTTTGACAATAGGTAAATCATGTCACCCTTCTGAGCCCACCAGCGACACTGGGATGATAAATAATATCTGCCACCCACCTTTCCAACGAGAGTGAGGCGAGTGTGAATTGGATTAAGAGGAAGGCAGTCGAACACTTTGATTTTCTTGGGAAGAGGGGGCATGCCGGCACTGCTTCGCTAGAGTGTGTACAGATCGTCAGACATCCTGTTTACTTAGCCTGCGTGGCTCTGGTTACAGTGTGCATCGTGGAACAAATCAGTTGCACCTTGGATGGATACTGTTCACAGACTCTCACATTTTGATTTATTTTCGTGGTATAGCCAGGGATTCAAGTTAGTTTAGAAATGCAGAGAGGAAAAGCAGCATGTCTTTTACATTTATGCTGCGGTGTCCGGGTGCTTCGGCACAGTGTGGATTGTGAGATGTGGGCTGACTCCCTGGGAAGGAGCCTTGGTTCATTTGCTGGGGGGAGCTCCTGCCTGGGAAGGATCTGGACGCTCTGATTTTATCAGTGGTTTGTCTTTGCCAATAGAGACTAAAATGTAGTGGAAAAATAACATCTGTGAAGCATATATTATGTATCTGGCACTCCACCTTTCGCTTTACTTGCTCTGAGAGATTGTATAGTATAAGAGTATATACTCTGATTTGGCAGTTCTACCTCAATAAAGCTGGGGGGAGGAAAGAAAAAGGAATAAAAAGAGTACATGCTTGGGACTCCTGCGTGGCTCAGTTGGTGAAGCATCTACCTTTGGCTCAGGTCATGATCCCAGGGTCCTGGGACCAAGTCCCGTATCGGGCTCCCTGCTCAGCAGGGAGCCTGCTTCTCCCTCTGCCTGCCGCTCCCTGGGCTTGTGCTCTCTCTCTGACAAATTAAAAAAAAAAATCTTAAAAAAAAAGAGTCTATGCTCTGCATCAGACAAGTGACTTAACCTCTCTGAATCTTAGTTTCTCCATCTGTAAGATGGAGTATGTTAGGTATCTTCTCTCTGTCCCTCCAAATCTGCTCTCCACCCTTTCTACCCTGATTTCTGCTCCAAGAGGCCAGCTGTATGAATGCCATCAGCAGACTCTGGCACCCTATGCTTCCTGTGGGGGCGGGCCAGCAGGAGACCCTGGCCATAGCTGGGAGGAGGAGAAGGAGGGCAGGGTATTTATTTCCCAGAATTCCCATCCTGGGAATTTGCCTTGGTTAACTTTCCTCTTAGCCGAATGTCATGGCTTCTCTCAGGTTGCTGAGACCATCCCTATAGAACTCACTGTCGCTCAGCTTGGGACAACTCTTCCCTCCCCTTGTCCTCGTCGGCCTGAAGGTAGTGACAGTTGAGCTGCTCCTATTCTTAGGTCTCTGCGGGCTCCCCAGTGGCTCCCTATACCCAACCTACACCTTTAAAAATAGCCTTTTTGCAAGTACACCTTCCTCCAAGGGCTTTAACTTGAGTGTGCTATTTGTTTTCTGTTAGGCTCCTGATTGATATGTGGTGGTAATCAGATTAGCTACCTCCTGCTGTTGGAATTTACATGTATGTAGAGCTCCTGGGACAGTATCTAGCATATATCTGAGATTTAGGTCAAGGAACTTGCCTGAGGTCACAGATGTGATTCATCTTTCTCCATCTCATCCACTCCAGACTTTAACTGGGAAGCTCCAGGTGTTTGGGAAAGCTGATCCTGCCTTGGGAATCTGCCAATGATTTAAGCTAAGCCAATCAGCACCTTCCAAGCTCCTATGCGCCAGGATTAGTTGAAGTGCAGGTACTTAACTTAATCCAGTCCGACCTATGTGGCGGTGGGGACTTCTCTTTGGAAATTCTGGAGCACAGAGGTACTGACAGGCCAAGCATTGGGTGTCGTAGCAGTAGACCTCGCTGGGAGAAGCATTTGATCACTGACCTGGTTTCATATTGCTACTGCTTTGTGATGATAATAATAGACCCACTTTGGTTGATTTTATTGTTATTTTAAAATTCTCTGCAGATCACATGCCCCCTACTGCCTGCACCGTGGTCGACCGCTCCCTGCTCCCTGCCCTTTGTACCCCAGCGTACAGACGCTGTGTGCTCCAGGTGCAAGGTGGATCCACAGAACGGGGCTGTAGGAAACCAGTCAGAGGGCGAAGCTGCTAAAAGCTAAAAGCAGAAGAGAGCCTAGAAGGCAGTGAAACAGAATCGGAGCCCTGCTCAAACCACATTCAAACCCCTCCCTGTCGCTGGACTTTTTCAATTATGCCAACCAATAATTTCCTCATCGTTGAGATTAAAAAAAAAAATCGAAAGCATACTTACTGATAATGCCTGATGGTTATTTGGATTTGAAACCAGGTCTTTCTGGCTCTGGAGCCTGACAATATTTTTATCTGTTCATTTTCCTCATCACTCGACTTTTATAGATCAAACGACACCTCATTTTCCTTCAGATGAGGTTTTTCACGATTCCCTTTACTTCGTGAGTTTTAGGGTGAAGGCCGAGCCTATGCTGGGATCTAACCTGGTCCTCTTACTGACCATGGGCAAGTTATTCTCCCTCAAAGTCTCTGCTTCTCCATCTGTCAGGATGGGGGCTGGACGCCACGTGTCCTCTTGGGTCTGACATTCTGTGAGCAACCTCGCTTGTGATGAAAACCGATCTCGGAGTTGGTACACCTGCTTGGTCAGAGGCTAATGCAGGTCTGTGCCAATTAATAATAAAAATGAAACAACCCTGCTCATTACTATAGAAACGTGGGCCATTTTTTCCACCTTACATTAATTTCCCTGAATTCAAGCTTCTTGAAATAGTTATGCTCCATGTTGTAGCAGTTTGGTACATACTGTCTTGGAATATTCCTGAATCATCTCACATGTGAAAGTCTCAACTTGTGGGCAAGATCCACTGTAGTGGTTTCAAGTGCTGCTACTTTTAATCCCCATCCCAGACCTGTGACCTCCATGGCCCTTAGGCACCTCCAAAGCCACTTGTCTACAGACGAACCTTTTTCCCCCCTCCCACTTCTGTCCTTCCTTGTGTGTTCCTTATTTCAAAGCACCATCATTTGTCCAATTGGCCCAATCAGAAACCACAAAATCTTCCCTCATGCTCACTCAGTCTTGTTGATATAGTTTCCTTAACGTTTCTTTAAATCTTGAATTAGTTTTCTAAAGCTGCCGTAATGAATTACCATAAACTGGGTGGCTTAAACAACAAAAATTTATTTTCTCACATTCCAGTCCAGAAGTCTAAAAATCAAGGTATTGGCAAGGTCGACAATACCGTACTGCACACTTCTGTTTTCATGGAGTTGGAGTGTGTCACCCTCCCTGTACGTGGATGTGTTCACCTGCTTGGAAGTTCTCCGAACCCCACACTATTTGGATTTACATGAGAGCTTCATCATGTGGGCATGGTAGATCATTAACTCCATCTTCAGCCCCTTTCCCTTCTCTGGAAGATGGGGGGTGGGGGGCGGGGCTGAAAATTCTAAGCTTCTAATCATGGCTTGGGTCTTTCCGGTGACCAGCCCCCATTCAGGAGTCCCACTCAGAGTCACCTCATTAGAACCAAAGATGCTCCTATTGCCCAGGAAATTACAAGCGTTTAGGAGCTCTATGCCAGGAACCAGGGGCAGATACTGAGATATATGTGTATATATATTCTTATTTTGTGATACTCTATTATCTCGCAGTACTGTATTGTAATGACCTATTTATTTGTCTGTCTCTTCCCCAAGTCCCCAAAGGAAGGGATCAAGTCTTTCTTTTTACGCCCAGTGCCTTGCACAATGTTGGGCACTAAGTAGATATTAAATAAATGTGTGAATGAAGGCTGAAAGGATCATGGGAAAACATAATGCCAAGCACCTAGGAGAAGAAAGCAAAATTGTGTTGAATTAGAGTGTACATGGGCCACGTTCCATCCTTCGTTACGCACATGATTATAAAAACTATATGTAATCAAACCTGGATGTGAGACTTTGAAGCAGATTAGTCATTCATTATTTAACAAACATTTATCAATTGATTATGATACATTTTTTGAGGGCTGGGTCCTTTTTTTATTCACATTTGCATTCCTAATGCAATGTCTGGCAGTCGAAAAATACATGATTTTTTCTCTATTAAATTGGACAAAGGCACAAATCAGTGCTATGAGCTTTCAGAAGAAGGTGAGGACTGAGAAAAGAACCGTAGAGGAAGTGGTATGGGAGCTGGATACATAGTGACCAGGCGGCTGGGACTCCAGCAGTAGAGCCAGCATGGAAAAGCATAAAAAGTGGTGTCTAGTCCTGCTTGATGGAATTAAAGAACAAGAAAGTTAAAAATAACGAGATGAGTCAGACTGTGGAACTCTTAGAATGACACACCATCTGGTGCTCTCTCAGTCTGATTACCTGTAGTGGAGGGTACTTCTTGCCTCCCCAATGTCTGTTCTCCCCTTCCTTTTAGTAACGGACCTTGATATTGAGCTGGGCAAGTTATACAGCGCCCTTTGCAGCTGGGCATGCCCATGTGAGTAAGTTCTGGTCAATGAGATATAAACAAAAGGGTCTCATGGGACTCTAGGAAGTCTATTTAAAGTGGTGGGTGTACTCTTGCTTGTCCTTTCCTGCATCGGGCTGCTGGAATGAGGATCCACGTGCAGTGAACAAACTACTCTGCCGGACTGGGAGGGTGGGGCTGTCTTCTAGGCATCTCCTTGAGGATGGATAGGAAGAGCCTGGACCTGGATGACTTCTTGGAGCTGCCAGACCAGTCCTCAAATGACTTCCTCCTATGGGAGAAATCTCCTACGTGAAATAAGCTTGTTTTCCTTTAGGATAGTGTTACTTGGGGGGTTCCTGTTTTATATAGCTGAACCTAATTCTAATTGATACATTACCCAACGTAAGTGTTATGAGTGTAGAGGAACCAAGATGAATTTTTCACGGACCTAATTTTTACTTCTGGACACATTCCTCATTTCTGGCTGTCTTCCCTTTTCAAAGCTATGACAACATGTGCATCTTTTTTTTTTTTAATTGAAGTATAGCTGACATGCAATGTTACATTAGTTTCAGGTGTACAACATCATGATTCAACAAGTCTAGACCTTATGCTCGGCTCACACATGTAGCTACCATCTGTCATTATACAATGCTATTACAATACCATCCACTGTATTCCCTATGCTGAGACATGTCCATCTTCTTGAGGGTCCTCTCTCCCTAGAACTGGTTGTGGAAGGGGACCAAGAGTCCCCAGCCTGCCTCACTCCTTTGCTGCCCCTGAAAATAAGCACATGGTCCCTCTCTATTGTAAGGATGTTCATAATCACTATGGGGGAAACCAGCCAGGAAGTAACAAACGGGGCACTTATAAGTGGCCTAATACCCCTTTCATAGCTTCAACATGTGTTAATAGTCCTCATTTCACTGAAAGTTATTAGGGAATGTATTAGTTATTTATTGCTGCATAACAAATTACCCTAAAACTGAGCAGTTTAAAACAATACTTGTTTATTATTTCATGGTTTCTCCAGGTTGGGGAATACAGGCACGGATTGTGGGGGTGCTTCTGGTTCAGCTCTCTTACGAGGGTGCAGGCCATGTGTGGCTGGGGCTGCAGTCATTTTAAGGCAACTACGGGGGCCTCAAGAATCCATTTCCAAGTTTACTCATATGGCTGATAGTGGCTTCTAAAGATCTATTTCTAAGTTCCCTTTTTAGGTTGCTGGCAGGCCCCAGTTTTTCTCCATCTGGGTCTCTCTGTGGGCTGCCTGATTATTCACATGATGTGACAGTGGTCATCTGAGAGAGAGAGAGAGAGAGCACCAGAAAGAGACAAATTCAGAAGACACACAGCCTTTTTCTAATAGTCTTGGAAGGGACATCCCACCACTTCTGTCGTATTCTGTTCATTAAAAGCAAACCAATAAGTCTGGCCTATAATCATGGGAAGGATTATACTGAGTGTGATTATCAGGAAGTGGAATTGTTGAGGGAAATCTACTTATCTTTCTGCTCCAGTCTTTAATTCCTGAAGGTCATAGCTCTTCAGACATTCTCACCTCCTAAGAAGGTTCCTTTTCTGATCTGGTGAACCCAATGGTATATTCATTCATTCAGCAAATATCCACTGAACACCAACATGCTAGGCACTGGGGATAGACTAGTCAAGATAATGGACATGGGCACCGCCCTCAAGTCCAGGGGGATGCCTCGGGTGCCCCAGCATATAGGAACTCATTATATTATGTTTCCCCACCAATCTGAGCAACTCCAGATAATCACACATTTTGTCTTAGTACCTCCAGCCTTAATCATCCATCTCCAGTGTGTCAGTAAGGGGCTTCTGGACTCAAGTGAATGATTAGGAACTTTTCTTTCAGCCTGACACCTCCCACCAGGAATGTAGTGGTAAGTGTTGGTAGGGAGGCAACTTTCTGGAAAAGGCTTGGATTTTAATCTCTGCTTCACCCCTTACTACACTGTTGTGTATTCCATTTCTCTAAACCTCATTTTAGGGGAGCCTGGGTGGCTCAGGCTGTTAAGGGTCTGCCTTCTGTCCTCGGCTCAGGTCATGATCTCGGGGTCCTGGGATCGAGCCCAGACTTGGGCTCCCTGCTCAATGGGGAGTATGCTTCTCCCTCTCCCTCTGCCCCCCCAACTCATGTAAACACACATGCGTTCTCTCTCTCAAATAAATAAAATCTTTAAAAAACACCTCATTTTACTTTTTAATGAAATGGGAACAAAAATACTGTCTACTCATAGGGTTGTGCGGGTTATGTAAGAAAATATTTGCAGAGTACTTGGCGGTCTGGCGCACGGTAGGCAGTACAAGGACGTTAGGGATGCTGAATCATTACTTTGCTATTAATTTTACTACTGTGATCCATTTGGAAGTAGCAATCAGCATAGGAAAAGAACGCGTCCCCGGATAATTCAGTTCATCAAGTCCTGTTTGAGCTACCTCAAATCCTCTTGCCACACGCGGGGCCGGGTATAAATAAATTAACTAATGAAGAAAAAGGGCTATATATTTTAACTTGTTATAACTGTAATCCTTTTTGCAATTGGGAAATAATCTTTTGGTAAATAGAGAAGGTGGAACATGTTCAGAATAATGGTGCTCTGTTGAAATGGTCAAATATTTAGCATGCCTTGATACCAGCAAAGTCAACCTTCAGAGCGCTCGGAGTACGCCCTCCCCTTGTGGCATGCATTCCAGCTTCTAAATGTATGCCTAGCCTTTCCAGGGCTTCTTGCTTTAAATGTATTCAGAGTTTTCACACATGCTCACACGTCGGGAATGATGAACAGCAGTTTTAAGAACACATCGTAGAAATGCCAATTTCCAGATGGATTTGTTTTGCTACAGAGTTAGTTAACACTTGATTCACGAAATAGTGGGTGCAGAAGAGATGTAGCGTGAGTACTTATACCCACACAAGGTGAGACCTGCCAAGGCATGGGTGGCCAAAAAGAACCAAGAAAACTGAAGCAAGTATTCAAATTATCTTCTGAAGGTAACTCATTAAAGCCATGGAGAGAAAGGGAAAGGAAACAGACAAACAGGCAAAAAGCATGCAAGCTAGTGGGCAAACGTTAACCCTCTTTAACAACGAAGCTGTAAAATAAAGCTGTGAGTTGGTTCTGAGACTGCTTGTTTTATTCCCAAATGGTTAAATGTGTAGTAAAACAAGAGCCTTAAATCTATTAGACAATCTCTTTTCCTTCTCCTTCTTTTTCTTCTTTTTTAATTCTTCTTCTTTTTTTTTTTTTTTTAAAGTAACTAACATCTCTTGGGAAAGGCACGATCCAAGCACACAGGAAAGCATTTAGAGGGAATCCTTATCTAGCAGACCCTTTCTGTATTTAGACATGCTCTAGTTTAAGCCCTGAAAATGTGGGTATTTAGTCGCTCTTCCCAGTTATAGACCGACTTTCCCTGTGAGATGCTCAGTAAGAAAAGTTGGAATAATAAATGGATGATGCCTGGTAGTCAGACATTCTCTGCCTCTTCTAAATTGCTCTGTGCTCCATTTCTGTCATCTTTTTATACGCTTCTTTTAATATTTCTTTTTCGTTTTCAGTTGTCAAAAAGTAGTATACACTTACTGTGGAAAATATAGACAACCCAAAAAGTTAAAAGAAAGTAAACAACCACTCTTACCACCAAAAGATAAGCATTGTTCATATTTCAGTAAATATTTTTTTTCTCCATTGTACAAACAAACCAACATAAAAACATTTTTTCCTTTTCTCTTTCAAAAACAGAGTCACACTGTAGATAACATTTACTTAGCTGCTTTTTTTTTACTTAATATTTTATCAACAGTTTTCCAAGTTCTTAAATATTTTCTCCAACATCCTTTTTAATGACTACAACCTATTCCATCATTATTAATAGGTACTTTAAAAAAACAAAGTATCATTCCTCACTCCCTATTTAAAACTTTTTTTTCACTGCAATAATGCTTCCATGAAATCCCCGCAGGTGACTTTTTCACACATCTGTGATTATTTTCTGAATGTCTTCCTTATTTGAACTTGTACATGCACATATCATTTCTCCTATTAACTAAACTTCTTGAGATCAACATTCAGGTCAATCCATCTTTGTTTTCCTCAGAGTTCTTTAAAATGAGGAGGAACGCTTATCAAATGAAATAATTTCTTGATATGAATTTTTCCTTAATGGAATGAAAAGATAGCAAGATAGGAAAAGAGGTCATGTTAGCCAATTTATGGCTGACTTGGGAGAGTGGCCAGTGCCTCAGTCTTCTGTCCTGTGGGCTCTCTGTGGATCCCTGCTTCCCCAGCTTTCTGAGTCAAAAACATCTGGCTGCATTTTAAATTGATTCACACAGTTTATTTCACCAGCCTCTGGGCCCCAAACTGTTTGTAGATATGCATCAGCGTCCCTGGTGGTAGTCAATAGGGATTGTGCCTATGCATGGGAGAATGTAATCTGCCCTTGAGTCATTATGTTAAAATGATTCCCCCACATTAAATTGTTTAGTTTTAAATAAGATTGTTTGCATTCCATTTACTCTTTAGTTTCTTAATTAGAGTGACCTCCAGCTTCAATCCACCAACTGTTGGATTTTATTATGTCTTTCCAGGAATCCCTCCTGTAATAAGGTTAACTTTAAATACGGCATTTCCTCGAGGATGACATAAAACTCACTCTCCTTTAGAGAAAATAAATCCAGGTCTTTAATAAATGACTCCAGACAGAATTCTAGGAATATTGGAGTCATGTAATTTTGGAGACTCTTCCCATTATTGTTGCATATAAATAGTGCTTTCAGCAGACCTGCCTACCTTCTAGGAGGCCCCGGGTGTTAGGGCCTGTCTCTAGGGGAAATCAGGACCCCTTTTACTTGATGAGGGCTAAAGAGACCTTTTTAATGTTACTTCTTTTGAGTCCAGAAACCACTGTGTGACCCTTCCTTTCTATACATTTCCTATAAAAGAAAAACCAAAACACATTGGCAGGTCAGATGTTTGGAAACCATATTATACGGGTTGATAAAAGCACTCGGTCTTTATATTTCTGCCTCTGAATTCAGCTCCACTGACCCCCTCCGTACTATTCAAGTGTACCACGTGATAAAGTGGTAAGGCCCTGGGATGCACGTGGCCAAAACAATGATCAGGACTCTTTCCTACCCCCACCCCCACAATTTCTGAAGGTCAGATAGCTTCTACTTTCTAACTGACGTCCGTAGCTCCTGCCAGGTCTTTGCTCTTTAATTGACTATCTAGTACTTCACAGATCTCCTGACTTTAGATGCTGCCCTCTCTCTTTTTCCTTGGTATCTCCCTTTACTTATCTGTAAGCACTAAGTTTCTTCCCCCAATGCCATCATGGAGACTGATGATTTCAGGGGTGACCCTCCCAGATTCTGAAGTCCACACACACACAGGCGTTGCCATGTCTTGTGGGATGTGGCCTTGCCTATCCTTCACCTGCCCCCTCCTCGCCTCCCCCGTCCCTTCTACTTAACTTTGATGTTTCAAGTTTTGTCGACCAAGAAAGAATTCACTGAACATTTAAGTAAACAGGCATGTATTTGGGCAATTAGAATCTCAATTTGGGAGACAGAGATTCAGGTAGAAACCTGACCTGTGTTCCCAGGAAGACAAAGAGGGGTCAGGGCTAAATAAAGGCGAAAGGTTCTGGAATGCAGTTGTCAACCAGGCCTGTTAGCAAAACAGGAATAGGAACCAGGTTAACTGGAATTGGATGAGTCGATATGCAAATGAGGGATGGAAACTTTGTCAAGTTGCATTGAGGACTCAGGTGTCATGGTGAGTAGAGGGTTAAGTCCGGGCTGAGGGCTTGCAGCTGGCAAAAAGTTCATGGTTCTTCCAAGGAGGACAGACATAAATTTCTCCTCCCTTGTGGCCTCCTGACCCTGTTTTCAAAAAGACTCTCTTCACCAGGCTTGCTTGATCCATTTTGAAATCTTCTTTTAGCGCTCCGAGGGGCAGGGGCCCTTTGTGTGTGCCCCTCCATCTGCCTGCAGTGCTCTTTCCCATCTCTCCCAGTGCCGGCTCTCATGCTTTTGGACTCAGCCTACATGGAGAGGCCTTCCTAGACCGCCACACGTGATGTTCTATATATTTAACCATCCTCAGGCATAGGTATCAACCACTCAGAACAGACCCCAGTATTAACAAGTAAGTTCCTTGTCCTGGGGAGATTAATGAGGCTCTTACCCACCTGATTATCTGATTCACAGCAGTGTTGCAATCTGTAAATATTCATTTGTGTATTTGTTCTTTCCGTGTATATTTTCCTGGTAGGATGTGGTTTCCACGAGAGCAAGAATTATTCTGTCTTTGTCACTATCAGAGAGGAAAAACATTTTTTCTATTCTCTTAAGTTTGGTGTTTGAGGGCCTGTGAATTAAACTGACAAAGCTTAGCGTGAGAAAAGGCAGATTCTTATTCACTTATAGACCTGAGAGTTAACAGAAAAACCGTGATTCACAAGATCGCCAAAGGCTCATATATCCATTTCATAAGGGGAAAGGGAGGTGGGGAGAAAAGGCTTTTATGGGAAGAACAGATGAATTTCCTTAGGAGAAACAAATGTGCTTTTAAGAGAACAAAACGGTAAGAAAGTTTGTGGTTCGTTTGTTTAAATGTTTGTTTATGCAGGTGCAAGAACTCCTCTCCCTTTTCTTTCTGGCCCGTAACAACTACCCCAAGAGGAGATTTATGGCAGTTTCACTCTGTTTTGTCTCTGGGAGTGAAGGTGCCCCAAAGAGGAGATTTATGGCAGCCTCGTTCCCAGAAGTTTCTGTCTTTAGTCAGAAAAGGGAAGCTTTGAAAGGATTATTTCTGGATTTGTTGAATCTCCAATTTTTTTGTCTGTTTGTTTGTTTTAGAGAGAGAGTGTGTGTGTGTGGGGAGGTGGGAGAACAGAGGGGGCAGGGTAGAGAGAATCCCAAACTGACTCCCTGCTGAATGTGGAGCCTGACGCGGGGCTCAGTCTCATGGCTCTGAGATCATGACCTAAGCCGAAATCAAGAGTTAAGACACTTAATCGACTGAGCCACCCAGGGTCCCTGTGAGTCTCCAATGTTTTTAGTTCAACATAATCTTCACCTCAACTCTTAAGGGTCTGAGTGGGTCTGCACATGACCTAGCACTTAGTGCTATGCCTTAGTAGGTACTCTATAAATACCTTGTTGAAACATGAATAAATGAAGTGATGAGTAGAGTGCTCACCCTTTGCTCATGGTGACCAGTAATTCGTTGTATTTGGTTGATTCAGGGATGTGTGTGTGAGTGTGTGTGTGTGTGTGTGGTGGTAGTGGTGGTGGTGGTGTTGTCTATGTGAAACCTCAAAAAAATATTCATAATGCCCTAAAGAAAATGGATTCCTTAATTATAATTTAAAATACATGTTTCAGGGGCACCTGGGTGGCTCAGTCATTAAGCGTCTGCCTTTGGCTCAGGTCACGATCCCAGGGTCCTGGGTTCGAGCCCCGCTTCAGGCTCCCTGCTTAGCGGGAAGCCTGCTTCTCCCTCTCCCACTCCCCCTGCTTGTGTTCCCTCTCTTACTGTCTCTCTGTCAAATAAATAAAATTTTTTTTAAAAAAAATAAGATACATGTTTCTTTTGTTGGACATTTGGTAAATCCCATGACATGATACAGATGTAGCTTGTAGGTAAGATTCTTGATGCTGTGGGCTTTTTCTGGCATGTCATGGGCCTAGAACAGTGCCTGGAGTAGGGTATGTGGTCTATAGATGTAAATTATGGTGTTTGGTGGGTCCATTTTCTGGAAGAGGAATATTGAAAGAGGAAGAGTTCAGGGAGGGGAAGTTGGGGGAGAAAGTGGTCAGCCCAGTTTGGGGCAAGAGTTTGCAATGCCTTTGAGAGATCTGAGGAATGATATCAGATGGTGCTCAGTGTTTGATGATGGTAATGATGAGGGTGATGATGATGATGATGATGGTGATGGCAGCAGCAACACTGACGATGACCACAATGATGACTATGGACTGTGGCTCAGTAGGTATCTGTACTGACGGCCTTAGAATGGGCAGACCGCCTGGGCACTCTGAGTAGGAGGGTCAGGAGTACTATTTACCTGATTTCACTTCAGGGAGGGAATGAATTCAGCAGGCAGGGAGCTGGATTCTAAGCTGGGGGCTTCCAAGTGCCAGAAGGTAGAGGTCTGTAGTGTGGGACAACCTGCATCCATGCTAACATTCCTTCCTCCCTAGGCCTTAGCTCTGCTTCTTTGGATGAGAGTCCTCCGGTTTCTCAGTCCAGGGGTAAAATCCTGGGGTCAGGAGGTAGTGGCAGTAGGGTGAAACCTAGCTTTGTTTGCTTGGGGATGGAGGAACTGGGAGGGGAGTGTGGAAGCCACCGTTGCTCTGTCAACCAAGTGCTGTACCACTGCAGCAGGGCTGGGAAGGGAGGTGGGTGAGAGAGGGACCTGTTGGAAATAGTGTCCCCAAAGATAATTTCAGTCAACCTCTTTTTCATTCCTGGCCTTTGCTGCTTCTGGCCCTCTTGACTATAGTTTCTAAGCCACGTTTCTCCTTCCTCTTCTGGAGTCTCCTACACACCCTGCAGCTCCTTCCCTGCTTCCTCTCCTTCATCTACCAAAAGCCTTCTACCCTCTCCCCACCCATCAGTTGTCCCCGTGACTTATTCACTGATGCCCCCCCTCCTTCGGTACTTGTCTTGGTTATAGGTTCATTCTTTTACTATCATTTATTGGGTCTTGGCAAAGAGAGACGATGAATGCTTATGGTCAACCCTCTGTTTCCAGTGGATGCATTTCTACAGATGTCTAAAAATACCTAGCACTTGAATATTCCACTTCTAAGAAAACAATCTATTCTCTGGTGTCAGAAGTGAGGGGCAAGACTATACTGCTTGTAAAGAATTATCCAAATCAAATATGAGCAGTGACAGTTGTCCAGGGCATGTTTCTGTTATCAGTACATTCACTTCGCTGCTGTTTTTTTTTTATGGCTTTTGCAAACATGGGTGCTCATTCCGGCATCGCTCAGGCCACTGAAGGTATTTTCAGTTTGCTCTCTGCCTACTGATCTCTGCCAGCCTAAGACAAAGCTTCCTCTCTTTTAAGTCAGTTGATTATAAAGGCCCACGTTTTCCAAAAGCATGGTTACCAGTTTGGCTTCCTGCTTCTACCACTCAGTTTTAGAACTATTGAGAATCGGGAATAGACTCCAGTCATTCACAGCCAACATAGCAACACCGTATGGAAGTAACATAACTGTCCTCCGGACCGTGGGAACTACCACAAGAAGCTAGCGGACTCTAGCCCCCACAGTCACATGCTCCCTTTACTTGGAAGGCAATAAGCACCACGAACAGACGCTCTATAGACACAGGATGTAGGTGAAGCCCAGGGCTGACTGAAAACCATTGCTTTTGTGGGATCGTCTCTCTAGAATTCTCTTAGATTTAGTTAAACATACTGGGGAGTGTTTCTTCCTGGCCTTGTGTATTATTTTTGCATTTTAAAAAGCAGAAAGAAAAAAGGGAGGAGGAAGCCTAATGAGGAATAAATAATGGAAAGGGGGTGAAAAAAAGTCTTTGTTTGTAAATGTATCAGACCTTATAAACTTGTATAATCTACGGATCATTTCCGTGGTAGACAGTTATGGTTCCAAAAGAGCCATTGTGCTAATGTAGCAGCTGATGATCTTATACAGAGACTCTGCATACTAAATGCCCTTATGAAATTGGGAATGAAATATGGGAACTGAACATGGCCAATAACCATTTTTAAAAATAATGAAGTACTCTACCACCTCACTCTTCCATCAGCCTCTACCAGAATCACAAAGAGCTGAGTCAATGTAATGAACTAATTGCCTGAAAATGTAATTAAAAAAAAAAAAAGAACTCTGTATGTGTAGCAGGAAAAAAAACAAAACCAAAACAGGGCTCGCATTTTGGAGCATAAAACATATTTTTGCACTCTGGTAAAATGAATGAGCCTGTGCCACATTTCATTTCAGCCACTGCTATGTAAGTCTTTGAAATTAAATAATAGATGCCCTGGGTTTTAGAGAAGAGATGGAGGTGGGAACCTGGCTTTGCCAAGGCACTTTGGGCCTAAGTAGCAACACTCTGCTTGGTCACGCTGGAGAATAGACTGCCAATTGTGCCAAATTATATGATGCTTTTGAGATGTGCACAAATAGCCCATTACACTTTTCACAGCGTTCCTTCATTAAGCTTACAGAATTGTTTCTTTATGTTTTCTTCATAATAGCTTCAGAAAGGTCAAGAATTACTTCCTTGACTTTCTGATGCCCTTCAGGGAATTATGCTGTTAACCATTTATGGCTTCTGCTCCTCTAAGCTGACATTTGCTCTAAGGTTTCCCATTGGTTGTGTCAAGTTGTCGAGACTGGTATCCTCCTTCCTCCAACACACACACACACACACACACACACACACACACACACACACACACACACACAGAGCCCTCAGCTTGGGATAGGTAATAGAAGGAGGATCATGGACTCTCTGCCAGTTGAGATTTTGTTTGACTTCCTATTAGAGGTGATGTTCAGCTCTGGCGGCATTTGGAAAGTAGTAGAGAGTGGTGGTTTGAGAGTGAATCAAACAACCTTAGTTCAAATCCAGATCTTCTGGATCCTTCTGAGCTGGGTGACCTGGGGCAAGTCATCTCAGCTCTCCAGGACTCGATATCCAAATGTGCAAAAATTGGGGGATAAGAGTAGTACTACCTCCGATGGTGCTTTCCTGGCATAAAGTAAACATTAAAATGTTGACTCAAAACAAAAACCACTAGCCTTGGAAGCCTGCCAAGAGGAAATAAGCCTTGACTGGCAGCCTGCATACAAACCTCCATTACCAACCGGATGGTTCACGCCCAGCCCTCACACAGATCTGTGAGGAGGCAGAAGCATTTATCAAATGCCTTCTATGTGACAAGGGCTTACCTACACTTCTCATTTAATTCTTTGCACACTCCTGTAAAACAGGAGCTGTTATTGCCATATTATGCATGAAGACATGGATACTCAGGGCTGGAGATAACAGGCTGCTGTTTATTGAGTGTTTACTATGTACCAGACACTCTCTTGGACACCTTCATCTGTTTTCTTGTCAATGGACATTTCAGTCATTTCCATTTTGTTGGTATAACAGAGAGTACTTTCACGGGCCTTCGTGAACACGTCTTCATGTGCACACGAGCAGGATATTCTCCTTCTCTTCTCCTTGGGCATTCACACCCAGGAGTAGAACTGCTGGCTTGAAGGTATGTGAATGTTCAATTTTACCAGATGATAGGAAATTATTTCTCAAAGTGGCTGTAATAATTTGTACTCCCACCAGAACATGTCAGCCTTCCTTTTGAACCACATCCTCCCTTACACTTGGTATTCTTATTTTTCCTAAGCTAATGGGTATAAAATGCTATTTTGGCCCTGATCTAGATTTCTCTGGTTACTAATGAGGTTGATCACCTCTTTTTATATTAACTGGCCATAAATGTCTCCATTTCTGTGCATTCTCTGTTCCTGTCTTTTCTATCTCATTGTTTCCACTCTCTTATTGATTTATAGAAGTCCTCGGTAAGATTTTCATATTAATCTGTTGGTGGTTGCAAGAGTCAATTTTATGTGTCAATTTGACTGGGCTAAAAAATGCCCAGGTCGCTGGTAAAATATTATTTCTGGGTATGTCTGTAATGGTGTTTCTGGAATTGATGAACATCTGGGTTTATAGATTGAGTAGATATCATTCTCCTCCAGTGGGTGGGCATCATCCAATCCTTTGGGGACCTCACGAGAACAAAAAGGTGGAGAAAGGGTGAATTTGCTCTCTGCTTGAGTTGGGACATCCATCTTTTCTTGCCCTCAGACATCTGTGCTCCTGGTTCTTAAGCCTCAGGCTCAGACTGAATTAGGTCACCTGCTTTTCTGAGTCTCCAGCTGGCAACGGGCAAACTGTGGTGCTTCTCAGCCTCCATAGTCATGTGAGCCAATGACTATAATCAATCTCCTCATACAGATATAATCTCTTTCCTATTGGAGAACCCTGACTAATACAGTGGTTGTATCATGGCAGATATTTTCTCTCTGCTTATGACTTGCCTTTTTCACTTACTTCAAGGTGTTCTTAACATAAGTTCTTAGTTTTAATGGGGTTGAATTTTTCAGCCTTCTTTTTTTTAATGATTAGCACTCTTTGTATCTTGTTAATAATTTCAATCCTCTCTATTTCCTTCTGACATTTAAGTCTTTACTTTATCTGTAATTGACTTTTGAGTATGATTGAGATAGGGACCCAAAATCATATTTTTCTATTATGGGCAACTAGTTTTTACCAACTCAGTTTATTGAATTATCTCTCCCTTTCCCCAGCCTCCCCCCACTCTGCCGTATTCTCTCTCTCGTGTATCAAATTTCCATATGTATTTCTGGGCTCACTATTCTGTTCCATTGGTCAACTTGTCTATTCCTGAACCAATACACGTGGTTACTATGACTTTATAATAAATCTCTATATTGTGGATCTATACCCACTCTTTTTCTTCTTATAACATTAGTGAGTACCCATCTTAGACAATTGAAAAAGTACAGAAAATTCCAGAGAAATTAAAGTGTATTTATAATTTAATCACTCAGATGCAACTGCTAACAGTCGGTGTATATTTTTCTATAATATACAATATACACTCTCACACAAATACATATTTTTATGTATATACATATACACCCACATTCATTCTTTAACAAATACTGATTGCTTCCTGTAGTCGAGGCTCTATGTTGAAAGCTTTATTGTTGCCAAAGCTGAGAGAGTAGTTAGGGAATACGATAATGTTTAAGATACTAATAATAATGTTAGAAGGAAATTTGTTTTAAATTTGGCAGTTAGTAAGATTCCTGTTTGGGTACCTTAGTCCAGGAAAGCATTTATTTTGAATCCCTAAGCTTTATTACTGCCCTAAACTAAGAAAATAAATCTCTCTCCATCCCTAAGGTAACACACTTATCCTCCAAAGCAAACAACCATCTGCTTGTTTAATAAAACAAGAAAACATGGTGTTTTACGTTTTTAAAGAGCTATACCTTGACCTTAAAACCAGACCTGCGTTTGAGTCCTCCATCTGCCACTATTACCTTTTTGACCTTGGATAAGTCACAGAACTTCTGGGGTCTCGGTTTCTTCATCTTTAAAATGACAAGAATATTTCTCTTGCAGAACTGCCAGGAGTGTTAATGTATCTTTTAAAAGCCTCATAAAATGCTTGCCAATATTTGCTTTTGAATTTTTAATCACTTTTTATTTCATTACAAAAGTAATATGTGCCTCTTGTAAAATTTTTGAAAAGCACAGAAAGGTATACTGTGGGAACTAGAAGTCCCTTCCCTCTGAATGTACCCTGATCTCCCTCTTACCCGCCCACCTCTGCCAACCCCACATCGATCTCACCCTTCTGAAAAAAAGACAACAAAAAAACCCAGCATTCAATTCTCAGGACACGTGATTGTTAAGAACATTCTAAGATTCCATAAAAGACAAAAATCCTGGAGATCCTGTATAAACATCACCTAACAGGCAAAGTAAAAATGTCCAGAACATGTTGTTCCTTTAAGATAGCTTTTATTTTAAAGTTTTTCTATTTCCTAACAACTTGGAAACAAATAAACAAGTAGAAATACTCAAATTAAGAAGGTGATTAGAGGCTGTTTGAAAACTAACAGTGAACATTTGATTATGGGTATTTATTGTTTTTACAATTTTTGTTATAATGATAATGCGTTCTTACAAAATGTCTTATGAAATGTTGTTAGGTGTATAAAGTAAAAAATGAAATTCCCTTTTCATACCCTCCCGATCCCACTTCCCAGAAACAACCATTGGGTACAGTGTTGATGTCTTAACTTTCATATTCTTTACCTACCAGACTTGAAAATGTCTTAGCTTAGTCACATAGCTTTGCTCCTTTCATGACTGTATGAGTTTTGCTTTGGTTAGCTTGGGCATTTCATTTATTCATTCCTTTATTAAACATGTACTAAGTCCCTTTTCTGGGCCAGGTCCCGAGCAAGGTGCTAGAGACTTCTGAAGGGTCAGGCCTGGTACTCTCGTCCCTAATAGATAATTATAGTGTTGTGTCATAAGTACTTTATTACTGTCAGTTAGTGCAGGATGCTGTGGGACCGTAAGGGAGGGATACCAAATGCAGGTGATCTGGAAAGGCTCCCTGGAGGAAGTGATCTCTTAGTTGAGAACTGAAAGCTGTATTGACATTAGGCTGTTTTAAGGACCAGAGCTTTGGGGATGCTAGCACATTGGATGTTGGTGAGAAGCTAGAAGGAAGAGCCCTGCCGTATAGGAGTGAGAGCTGAAGATGTCAGAGAGATGGATGAAGCAGGAAGGTAGAAGAAAGGGATTCAATCATGAAGAGCTTGTAGGCACACACAGGGCAATGAGACCCATAAAAACATCACAAGGAGCAAAGTGATAGAGCCATGTTTGTGTTTTACAAGTTTCCATCTGCCTGCAGTGGGGAGGAAGAAGTTGGGGGGTGGACAAGCCAAAAGGCAAGGCAATTGGAGGCAGAGGCAGTGTAATAACCGAAGAGAAATATAGGTGGTCTGGAGTAAGGAAATGACTATAGGGGTGGGCAAAGGAGAGATATTCAAGAAGAGAGGAGGTCTTCTTCATTCAAGGAGAATTGATACCTGGAAGAGGTCACTGAAAGTAAAGCCATTTAATGCAGAGACCAATTTTTCAAGTAAATAGTGAGGGCAAAAGATTGAGACTCTAACTTGAAAAATTAAACTAAAATTAGTTTTTAAATCTCTATTTTAATATAATAAATTATTAATTATAATTATGAACTAAACTTTAAGACAAAAAAAAGATCCCATGATTTTAGGAGGCAAAATTTTCAACACAAATTGACAAAGTGACACCTTTCACTTCATTTTAAGTTTTGTGCTGAGTTCATAATAAAGATCATTTTGGGGAAATATTTGGTCTTTGCCAATTTTCCCAGGGGTATCTTCTTTTCATATTCAGATCATTTTCTTTTTGTAGTGCTATTATGTCATCCCCTTATGGTTTTAAATGTTGAAATATAACTGACATATAACATTATTTTAGTTTCAGGTATACAACAAATGACTCCATGTTCATATATATTGCAAAATGATCAACACAATAAATCTAGTTAACATCTGTTACTGTACATAGTTACACATTTTTTTTCTTGTGATGAGAACTTTGAGATCTCCTCTCTTAGCAACTTTCAAATATGCAATATAGTGTTATTGACTATAGTCACCATGTTGTATATTATATCCCGATGACTTACCTATTTTATAACTGGAAGTTTCTACCTTCTGACCCCCTTCACCCCATTTTGCATTTTTTTTTTTAGCTCTTAACTAGTTTTAACTAGACTGATTTGTCATTTGCCAAAGACTTTGCCTATACTTGGGGCACTTCTCCCAGATCACTTTTATTGACCTCATGAAACTTTGTAGCCTTTACAAGATTTTCAATTTGTCTTAGCAGTTGGTTTGCTTTTTTGTTTTTTTTAAAGTAAGCTCTGCCCGCAATGTGGGGCTTGAACTCACAACCCCCAGATCAAGAGTTGCAAGCTCTACCAACTAGCCAACCAGGAACACCAAGAGTTGATCTGTTTTGAATTCATAGTTTAATATGAGTATTTGTAATTGACAAGAAATACTTAAATCAAGGTTATTATAGATATTATAAATGGTAAGTTCTTTGGTAAATATTTTTGTGTTATGATGACTTACAGTTTTCTGTGCGACCTGTTGTCTATGGGGAATTGGGTAATGAGAAAACCCTGTAATTAACTGTCACCTACTCACCAGGATCATGCCCCAACAGGGAAATGTGGAACAAAGTTCTCCTTAGGGAGAAGGAAAACAGATAAAGTCTTCATCTTCTAGGACTAAATCCTTTGTGTACATCAAAGATGCAACAGAGAAGAACATGAAATGCCTTCTTCAAATTTCTCTTCCATACTTGCTCAGCTGAAAGTATTTTCTCAGCAGTGCTCACATCAAAGACCATGAGATTTGCTTGAAGGATCTCTGTCACTCTCTGGAAGAAAGCTCCTATCTCATTACCAATAAGAGAGCATCATCTTACCCACTGATGTTTTCTGAGGGAAAAAAAAACACAACTTTTTCTTCTTCTTCGATGAGAACATAATGTTCTCTCCAGCCATTCCTCAGTGCCCTCTCCATCAAAGGACCCAAGGAAATCCTGAATTATGTTAATGTCTTCATCCTTATACAGAGTTAATTTACTGGGCTCTGTGCTTTGATCCTGAGTGTACACCAGGATCTTTTGATTGATGAGGCACTGATTGATTATCATACTAATTCTCTCCCTTCCTCCTTTTCCTCCTGATTTTCTTTCATAATTATGTATTGAGTACCACTGTGTGCCAGGCACTATACTGCATGCCCGGGCTCCAGCACAGACATCATCCCAATACAATGGGAAGCATCATAGGGGAGTGACCGGATCCAGTTTATGTTGATTGGCAGTATTGCCCTCACTCTGAATCTTTATTCCTGCCCTGTAAGGCATGACTTGTAAGGAAGCAGTGGTTTTCATAGAAAAGCCTAAGGAATGCCAGCCCTAGTCAGACATTGAACTTCTCATTTACTGTCTTTTGTTTGACAGGGATCTTTGTGAATGATAGCAGTTCCCAGGAGCTCAGACTGGAGTCACAAAAGTGACTCTGAAAACCTGGTCCTGTGTGTATGGTCCCAGCCACTTGGGAGGCACAAGGGCCTGGCCAAGGCTCAGGGGATTTTTTTTTTTTTTAATCACACCACCTAACATTCTGTTTCCAAAAGCAGTCCTCAGTACCCAGAGTTTTTCCATCCTCTCCTCTGCTCATCGTTTTTCCTCTCCTTTCTTTCCTTCTCTAGGCCACAGGTGTGCCAGCCCAGCATTTTCTGCTCCTGGGTCCTTCCCTTCCTCCCACATATACATCTTTATTTCTTTTGGAAAGCAATTCAGCTCTGATGTGGATGCTCCAATCTTGCATCCCCACAGCTAGCACTTAACAACATGTTCCTCAAGTAGGTTAAAAAACCAAACCAAACCAAACCACAAACCATTGCACTATAGACAGTGATCTTGTGAACAGCCAATAAGAGATGCTCCAGTTTGCAACCTTGTCCCTGGTGTCTCTTCTTCATTCCTTCATTCCTTCGTTCCTTCGTTTCTTCCTTCCACCTTCCCTTCCTTCCTTCCTTCCTTCAACTCATTCACTGATATTGTGAGGTGCTATCAATTCTCCCAATAACCTGAAACAAGGGCTTGGGTGCAGGGAATTTATGTGGGAGGTGATCTTAGGGAGCAGGAGTGAGGAATGGGGAGAGTGAGCTGGGGAGGACAAAAAGCCAGTAAAGATACACTATTATTATTATTATTATTATTATTATTACTGGGGACACTGAGGGGCTGACTCTCGAGGAGACCCTCTGAGAAACCATACAGATGCCCCTCAGAGCTGTCCTTCTGAAGGACGAATCGTGGGACATTCATCCACCGACTCTCATCCCCTTCTGACTGAGGGTCAGTCTCCAAGGCAGTCACACCCCAACCTTCTGAGCTAAGCCCTTGCAGAGGGAAGCTGTCAGCAGGCTTGGGGCTGTCCACCACAGCTGCCCTGGAGTCAGAGAAGGGCTGACAGCCTTGAGCCTGGGGCTCTACCAGCAACTGTTCCAGATAGCATTCATCTCAGGGGTGCTGTCATCATTCCCTCCTGCTTGGTTTTTCACACAGATTAACCAACTCCATCAGGACAAGGAGAGTTTCTCCATCTTTGTTTCCAGGGTACCCAGCAGTTCCAGACTCACAGGATCCGTTCAAGTCTCATTTCCTGAACGAAAGAACAATGGTGTGAAACCAGAAACTTGAGTTCTAGTCCCCCCTGTGTCACTAATTCCCCCTTGAATATATCAAAACCTAGCATTCAGCGATCTAGTTTCTTAGGAATTTACAAATCTGTGTTAAAAAAGTCTCAACATCCAAGCCTTATTGGAAAAGGAGAAAATTTCCTGTTAATGACCGACCTGAGAATAGAAAATCATTCTCTAACTTCATGGTTCTCCTTCAGTCTAGGTTTAGACCCCTCCAAGGTATAAAGATGAACACTCTTGAAGTAGTAAGGGTATGTCAAAGTTAGTTACCAGAAAAACATTTTGTTTTCTGCCTGGTACATGGCTCAGAAAACCTTCACTAACACTCTCATGTGAAGAGTGATAGAATGCTAATTTCCCACAGATTCATTATCACCATGAAATGGAATTTCAGAACACATCAGAGGTAAGTAGAATGTGCAAATGTAGAATTCAACAATTCAAGTTTTAGCTGCCTAATGTTTTTTATACCTCTGTCAACAGGATGCTCATTAAAGGTTTTTTTCCATTATCCTGCTTGAGATGAAAACTGAAGAGAATATTGTAATACTCAGGATGGAAAGATGTTCTTTCAGTTAACCCTTTATGAAGGGAGCCCATCTGTGTATTTATTTTTCACTGTTTTTCACCTGATCACAAATATTTATTGTGCTTTGTACTGTCCAAGGTATTGGATACAATCTTCACAAAAACTGTATTTAGTCCCTCCTCTTGTGGAGCTTATAGTCTAGTAGGGAAAGACTATATTCATTATTTGAAATGAGCATCAAACTACATTCTGAAATAAACACTTCTGGGAAGGAGATGTGGTTTTACTAGAGCAAAATACAATGGACAGCATATGGTCTGGGATGTTAAAGAAAGTTTCCCCCCAAAAGTGGGATTTGAGTAGAAAGCTGAAGAATGAGTCAGAAAGTGAAAGGCAGGACAGCATGTGCAAAGGTCCAGTGTCAAGAACAACAGAATGCCTTAGAAGAATTGAAAGAAGGCCAGAGGAGCTGGCTTGTCCAGAATGGGGGAGAAGTGTGGTGTCAGTGAGGCTGGAGAGGTGAGCACAAGCCAGAGTAGGGAGGCTTCCCAGGCAGGTTAGCCGTTCTGGTCTAAGTAATGGGAAGCTTTTGTACAGTTTCAGCAAAACCTGGTGGCATGATTGGATCTGCATATCTTTAAAAGGGCCTTTGTTTTCACATCCTTTTATATTTTCTATAATTAAATGAGTGGTCGAGCAAAAACATTTGTTTTTGCCTGAATTATGCTGATAGTTGTAGACACACACACACACACACACGTGTTTCTCCAAAAGATGTCAGTTCGATTTGCTTCAGTATTATCAGTATCTCTCCTTGTCATTTGGGTAACAGTTAGTTTGTACTTCTGGGTGTTAACTACACTTACCCGATAACTAAATTTCATGCTGGGGTGTCATGGGGCAATAAATGGAGAGTCCTATCCCCACATATTAAATGTGCAAGTGAAATTGCTCTTCAGTGTTGGAAAGGGCGAGAACAACAGCCATTGCATCAACAAGATGGGTCAAAAACAAATTGGCTGGTGGTATCTGCAGAGCCTCCCTAAACTATGTCTATAACATCCATTACCTTCTCCAGATTTCTTAGCATATCCAAAAATGGATTAAGTTGCTTTGACAGGCTCTATTTTTTATGAATCTCTTTGGCTATTACTTACTATGTTATTTTCCTCAAGGTGCTCATGGACTGATTTATGATTTCATTTAAGGTTTTGACTGGTAGTTTGGATACGCTAACTAGCCCACCTTTTCCTGGATCTGCTTTTGGCTGCTTTATCTCCAACACTAAATCAGCCTGCTTAAATTTTTCTGGTACATAAGTCTCCATGACAAACACTAGTATTGGAGGTACGTCCTGCCTTAGCCAGTTCGTTGAACATGTTCAAATGAATCTCATCCAGCTCTGCTGATTTATAAATATTTAAATTGTTTAAGTATTCTTTTACCTGCCTCTTATTAATTCTGTTCCTTGATATTCCCAGAGACTCATTAATATTTATCTGCTTCCCCCATTCTTGTGTTAAAGGCAGAGACAAAATAGTCGTTCTATATTCGCTCTTCTTTGCATCTTTTATAATATGTTCTCTCTCCTGGTTTAGCAAAAGTAGCCTTTGTTTTCTTGGGTGTAATGTCCCACTGTATTTTTAGAAGGCTTTGCCATATTTTCTTGCTTCTTTTGCTTCTCTAATTCTGTTTTTCAGCCATCTCCTGGAGTTATATTTTCTTCATACTGGGTGTTCTTTTCCCTGAACTCATCATACAATTGGATTTTTGCTTTTTTTCTTCTAAGAGGAAACATTTATGCTTGAACCCTCCTATATCAGAATATGCTTGTTGGTTACATAATAGCACCCACCAGCCACTTGTGTGTTCTTTTTCTAGAGAATGTACTTGAATGCCCACACCCATGTTTTTCATTCCAGTGGATCCACACAAGTAGTAATCATTTAGTTCCTGAAGGATGGTTGGATGTAGTCCATTAATTTCTGAGCATGTCCAGAAAATTGATCTGAAACAAACAGTGAGTGAATATGTGAAACCAAGACAAGGGATTTCCAGTTATAAGTAAAAAAAATAAAATAAAATAAAAAGGAGCCACATTCAGTAATATACCCTACCAGAAACACACTGGAAATTATAACGTATTTTAAAATGTGTCTTCAAAAGTGCACATACTGTTTACGACAATTGAAAAAAAGGGGGTACACACTGACCACTAGATTTATGTGAGTTTCTAGAATAGGCCCAACTGAAGTGGATAGAAATCACAACAGTGATTACCTCTGGGGGGTAAGTATTGGTTGAAACGGGCCTGAGGATGCTGGAAGTGATCTGTATCTTGATGTGGATAGTGAGCACATGGATGTGTACCTATGTATTATGTAAAAACTGATCAAGCTGTACACTTGTGGCTAGTGCATTTAAAATGAACAGACTTCACTGCATGTTAAACCTCAATTAAAAAGTAAAACAAAACAGAACAATGGATGTGTTTACAAAGCCAGTTGCTAAAAAGCTGCAATAAATACTTGCATTAGCTATGTACTATATCTGAAGCGATCTGAAATATTTTAAAAATTTGATAGAGACCCACATAGATTTGTTTTTGGACACACGTACCTGTTCAGTAGGCTGGCAGAATGAGAATCACCATGGCTACCCATCTCCTGAGTGCCTGCTGTGTGCCAGGCATTGTACCCATGGTGTGTCAGCTCAGCATAGGGAAGGTGATATTATTCCCATTTTCCAGATGAGGACATGGAACCGGAAAGATCTTAAGGAGTTGCCAAAGAGCACGTAGCTAAAGAGAAGAAATTAGAGACTTAAGCTCAGATTTCTAAAGCTCTTCAGTTTATGTACTTTCTCCCACTCGATGTGGCACCCAGCCATCCTAGATGGTTATGAGTTAGTATTTTGATGAGTCTTCTTTACTACAGGCAATGTATATCTGCTGTGTGTGTAGCTTTTAGATATCACTATCTCTTGTTTTAGGAAATAAGTATTGTAGATACATTGAAATGAGTTATAAATAATATTAGCTGATGTTTACTTGGTGTCTAGAGTGTGCCTAGTCTTATCCCAAAGCATCACCTAGTTTAATAAGCACAGGAAGTCTGTGAGATTCAACGTATTTATTTTCCCCACTTTACCAATGAGGATGCTAGGACTCAGGGTGGAAGATCAGATAGCTAATAAGTTTCAATCTGTGGTAGTGCAATTTCAGAGCAAACACCCTTTACCAGTCCATTATACTGCGTTTTAATGATTCTTGAAGAATGTAACTGAAGGAAGAAATAGACTGATCAGTTTTTTTTTAAATCTGAAAACAATTTACAAGAACAATAGACATGAGTAGAAGGAATATTTGTCAGATTTGCATCCATTATTAAGATGAACTTGAGAAGCAATATTGGTTTATTGGATCTTTCTGCTGTTTGGAAAGCTTATGAACTTGAGTTCAGCCGTTGCAGGCTATTAGGCATTTTGGTGAGAGGTCACACAATTGATGTCAGTGCTAATGGGAGCGGCTGAAAGCCGAGGTTCCCTGCTCTGCCACTCATCTGTCTATGGACTCGTCATTGAAGAAGACAGGTCTGAGATATCTAGTTCTCTCTCTTGACTTGCTTTAATGACCATTTCTGGCCCTTCTTTAGTGGTCTTGGATCATTGCACTTGAGTTCTCTTATTCTACGGGTACTTATGTGCAATAAAATCTGTTTCTGTAGTAAGTGTCAGATATTATCTCTATGGAGACTTACGTGAATGCTTTTGGTCCCCAAAGAATTTTTGTACAATTTAATACAGTGTCAGATTATCATATTCTCTTGTTACCTAATTACTGCATATTTATTTATTTATTTTTTTTGCCATTTCTCTCCCTGCAGATTTTGAAGCTTTTCATCATAAAGGACTTCCTAGCCCTTCTTTTTATTTTGAACAGAAAAATTCAAGAGGAGCACAACAACCAAGTTTATACTCTAGATCCATCAATTGTTAACATTTTGCCACATTTGCTTTTTTAAAATCTCTCTCTGTATACATATGTGCATAAATGTGCATGCACCTGTATGTGTGCATATGATACATAATACAATGATTATACACAGGACATTTGACCTAAATTAACTTTAAGATCATTATCTAATATTATGCTCATATTCAAATTTCTCCAAGTGTTCCAATAATGTCCTTTGTAATTGCTTTTTTTTTTTCTAGTCCAGGATTCAATTGAGGATCCCATGTTTTATTCAGTTACCATGTCTCTTTGCTTTCTTTAATCTAGAACAGTTCCTCAGACTTTTTAGTGTTTCATGAATAAAGATCTCTATTATAAACATCTGCATTTTGCCTTCCAAGTTTCAGGCATATGGATCTAGGTGCAACCACTCATCAAATTCCTGATTTGTTTCATGGATTATTCCATGGAGCCCTGCTAAGGTAAAATATTAAAATAATTCTTATGGGGGCACTTGGGTGGTTCAGTCAGTTAAGTCTGTTTCAGATTCTCTCTCCCTCTCCCTCCTTCTCACTCTCTCGCAAATAAATAAACAAACAAATAAATAAATAAATAAAATCTTTTAAAAAATAAAATAATTCTTATGCATTTTAGAAAAGATGGAAATAATTTTAAAATACACCTTAGAACTTCAGTGTTGTTGAAGTTGTTTGTCCAGTAAACATGTTAGCTCAACTGAAGGACACAGAGAAGAGACAGCTTCATTCTCAGCCTTTAAGAAACTCAGTTTCTAATTGCAGATGGATGTAAAATCCCTTTTCAGGAACAGATGATTTTGGTGTTTCGTGCCAGCCTGAGTTTTAGAAAAAAAGCAAAGTTCCAACCAGCCCCTTTATTGCTAAAGTCTGCTGAACGGTTGGAAGCCAGGGACAACACAAATGGCATGCTGAGGAGGAAAAGAAATTGAAATGCAAAGCGTGACTAATAATAAAATATTATTCTTCCAAAAGTTACCGTTGTGAACATTTCTATCACCATCATACGCAATTTCCTTTGATAGCAGGATGAACCTCTAAGGAAGCAACTTGGGGCTTCTTGCAAAGCAAAGAAATTAGCAATTGTTCAGTGACTAAAAGGACAGTTGTGTGAGAAGTTGCCATAACAACATGATGAGGCTGTCCCTGTGGCTTAATTTCAGTCACATTGAATTGGTCTAGATGTTGTGTTTTAAAATATGAGTCAATATTTTAGGGGTTTTGAAGAGAAGATGTAAATATTAATTGTATGGACTCAGTTCTCTTCTGAAGGCAAACCTGCCAGTGGGAGAGTTTCCAACTTACTGCCCTCGTTTCTCCATCAAACAGAAGTATTTTTCTATGAAGTGGAGCTGAAATGCTCTTTCTCAAAATCTACTTGCACTGCACAGAGAATGTGATAAACTATCATGCATGGTACACATTGCCACCTTCTCTCCAGCATTTCATGGAAAATGGGGACATCAGGGGACATGGTAAGGTTTGGCCTGTCTGGATCTTTGTGGTTTGGAGAGTACATTCTTCTGAACCCGGGACTACCTTTGAACGCTTAGCACTTACTTAATTGTTAATAACTGCATATGAAGGCAATCTTCTGTAATATCTGAAAAGCATGGGCTCTGGAGTCAGATTGCCCAGATCACAACTCTGCCTTGCCACCTGCTAATTTGGGGACCTGGGGCAAGGTCTATTCCTTGGGACCTTGGGCAAGAACTATTCTTCTCCATTTCCGCATCTGTAAAATGGAGATAATACACTAATCCTCTCATCTGTAAAATGGTAACATAAGAATTTTTTGTTTGTTTTTCATTTGTCTACCTCACCCATCCATGGAAAGAGATGAATGTCGTCCCTGGCAGGGAGTAAGAACTCTGAAATAGTATCACTGTTATTTTGTTGTTACTTCCATCATTGTTGTTGTTGGCTTTGTTGCTATTATTAGCACCAATTAGGTGTCACGCATTAGGTGGTAGAAAGACTTCAAAGTTGAACCATAAATTCCAGCATTGAAATGAACGTGTAAATCCTGGGGAGCCGCCTTATGACTTGAGTAGTCAGGCAAGAAAGGGCTGAAGAAACTGCTGGATGAGGCCACCTGTGGAGCATCCTTCCCTGAGGCTCCAAATAGGAACCTCCTGTGATGGAAGTCGGACCCCGTGAGCCTGTGCCATAGCAGGGTTCATGTGGGCATCCCCACGTTCCAGCACAGCTCTGCATGGCTGTTCCCTGCTGAGTGATATTTACCAACTTACCTGGCTTCGCTGGGTGATAAATGCATCACCATTTGAGTACTTTACACTTGTTTCCAATTTGTAAACCAACCTGCTGTAGCCGGCATGACGCTCCACCTACAATCCCACAGATGGACTGAGTAATTGCATTTCTGAATTTTCTTAAATCTTGCTTATGTTTTCTCATCCTGCCAGAGTGAGTCTAGTTTTGACCTTGGCCATTATGGGGACACTTTTCTACCCCATGTTCCCTCCCCCACCAACCCTCCACCAAGGGTGGCCCCAAAGAAAACATGGCGTATCATTCTCTGCTGCTGCATGACCTGCTTGGGTTTGGCGCACTAGAATCAGGGCAGAGGTTGAAACTGGGAGCCTAGCTTTCAGCCTGCTTAAGCACCACAGAGTAATTCCCTCTGAGATCTTGGTGACCCCAGAGTGCTGCCATGGTTGGGCCGTTGGTCCCAGCTACTCAGAACATCCTCAGCATTTGTCCGCTTCCTCATCTTCCCTGAGAAATGCCTCCTTCCCTCCTCCTACAACCTTTAAAGGTATTCCTCTCTCTCCACCAGCTCCAGAAAACCCATTAAAATAATCAGTTCAGTGACTGGGTTTCCACATAAGACAGGAATTGCTGCTGACTTCAGACCTCCCCCCAAGATAAGGAAGCCCAAAGTCTGGCTCTCTGTTTGAGATGGGAATCATAAAAATGTAGGAAGAACCTAAAGAAGTGAATACCATCCACAAATTACACTGCAATTTTCCATCAGATTGAGTAGCTTCATTCATTTGCTTGATTTCCTGAGTGCCCACTCTGTGCCAGGCAATGCATTGGGCACTGGGGGCACGGGAGTGAACTAGGCACAGATTCTGTTGTCATGGACCATCCAGAAGCATAACAGCAGGATACCCTGGGCTGGGTCCAAATCCCACAGGTGCTGGAGACCAGAGCCCGCTGCCACTGCCAAGTTGGCCATATTATTGTTTAACATCGATGAAACTCATGGTTGCTTTTATTTCTTTGGATGCCACTTGTGGAGGCCAATCTCGTGAAGACAACCATTTGGAAAGTCACCAAAGGTTGTTATTAGGGCTTTATTGAACTGGAAGTTCCCAGCTGAGGTATGCCACTTTTGAAAGGTGTCACTGACTGATTTTCACTGCCTCTTGGCAGGAGTCTGGCTTTTCTTAGAGTTTTCTTGGCGGATCTAGAAGTTGGAGACCAATTATTAACCAACATTTTGCTTCTCACCTAGAGGACCCTGAAATACGTATTGCTGGTGCTAAATTATGTTTGAGTGACTTTTTGCCCCTTTCTGGTTCATCCAGCACAGTTTTGTTTCTCCAAAGAGAGTTTGAGCTTCTTGAGAGCATAGTGCACCTTGTTTGCTCTTACATAAATACTTAAGGAGGAGAACAACTTACATTCATTTACAAGTTTAGACTTTGGGTGATTGCAATTTTTACACCCTTCCAGGTACAGTATACCATGTCATACATGTTACATTTAGCTCCCTTGATGATCAGTATTGCCCCTTTTTGTTGTTTATACCTAAATTGCCTTTCTGTGCCTGAATGATGATTTCATTTTACTTTTCAGTAACCATTCAAGGAACTATGTAAGGAAGTGACATAACCCATTTGGCATGTGTTAGATGGCTTGGCTGGGGTTTTTAAGTGGGAATGAACAAGAGAGAGAGTTAGGGAACAAAACTTAGCTTGTCACTTTCTATTTATTTGTAGCCTCACTGGCACACTGTTTATTTGCAGCACACAACTGATATGTGTTTGATAATTAATGAAGGAAAACAGGGATGCAGTCTACTATAGTGTGTAAGAACCTGGGCTTTGGGATTCTATGGACCTGACTATGAGTCATTATTCTGCCCCTTCTCTGGTGGGTGATCTTAGGCTGGTCACTGTACTTCTCTGGTCCTCAGCTTCCTCATCTGTGGAATGGCAGTGTATTACTGTCTACTTCAAAGGTTGCTAGGAGAGTGAAATCAGGTAGTGCATGGCAAGTGTCTAGTACTCAATCACTATTATCCATTAGGATGTCTTTATACCACCTCTCTCAGACATTTCACAAGGTTCCCAGAGCAAAGCTATGGAATGCTAGAACATTCAACATGGACTTAATGCTTTGGAGCACTTAAGGAAATATTTAAACCAGGTGATTAAAAGAAAAAAGACCTCGGTTAATGTGCATAATATTAACCTCTCTACCCTTTCCTTCTCTTGCCCTGACATCTGAAGGTGAAGCAGATGAGTTTGCCCTCTAGCTTTCTTCCCTGTATTTTTTATTATCCTATGGTATATTTTGTGATTTCTTCTTCTACCCTATTCGCGATGGTTAATTTTATGTGTCGGCTTGGCTAGGCCACAGTACCCAAGTATTTGGTCAAATGCTAATCTAGATGTTGCTGTGAAGTTGTTTTTTATATTACATTAACATTTAAATCAGTGGACATTCAGTAAAGCAGATTACCCTCCCTAATGTGAGTGGGCCTTACCCAAGCAGTTGAAGGTCTTGAGAGAAAAAAGACTGACCTCCTCTGAGGGAATTCTGCTTCTAGACTGGACTCAAGCTGCAACATCACCCCTTCCCTGTGTCTCCAGTCTGCCTGCCTACCCTGCAGATTTTTGACTTGCCATTCCCCCAAGTCATAGGAGCCAATTTCCTAGAATAAATTTCTCTATATACATCCTATTGGTTCTCTTTCTCTGGAGATCCCACTTCCACCCCCAGCTATTTTTAAGTCTGATCCCAACTAGGCAGGCTTTTTATATGTCAGAGGGAAGGGAAGATATAGGGCAGGAGTGTGGCTTGTATTCCACACCCCTCCAAATATGGCCATATATCTGCACCCATGCAACTGAATCTCTGCTTCACTTTCAGAGCTCTAAGTGATGCCTGATCATCCAAGATGACAGAGTCTCAAGGGGAGATGAAATTCAGTACCCTCTCCTTCATAAGGCATTCTAGTAAGAATTTCAAGGTTACAGGTTGGAGAAAAAGATTTTCTGGTTACTTAGATTAACCAGAATGTGTCATTCCTGAAGCAATCTGATTAATCCATCCCTTAATATATTCTGAAGAATATTCACAAGAGACTTTGAGAATGTTTAAAGGAAATTCTAATTTTGAAATCACAAAAGCTAAGCAACAAGCAAAATTTTCAATATGGCCCTGTTTATTCAATCTTCTAAAAATCTGGCCAGTTTCTTCCATTTCAGATTTTACTCTAATAGCACTAATTTATCACTTGATTTTAAGACTAATTTTCCAACTGGCTTTCTGCACAATGATTTAAGCTATATTGGAACGGTTTGCACTTCAAGGTGGGCTTAATATTTTCTTCAGAGGCAATATTTGTCATTGGGTAACCTTGTTGAACTTTCATGCATCTCAACAATCCAACACCCACTTACTTGGGTTTCATATGGTGTGGTTAGCACTTTTGACTAACGTATTTCTTAGCTGCTTAAAAAATTATGTATTTTTGATATCTAACATATTAAAATGGGATTAATTTTGCATTAAGTTTATGTAGCTTAATAGGCTATGATATTTGCCGAGGGCAAAAAAAAAAAAAAAGAAAGAAAGAAAGAAAGAAATCCTGCCCATCTTTTAATTTCTTTCTGAGCTGTGCATGCAGTTTCAATAAAGTACTTTGAAATTTACCTGGCCAAAACACTCCCTTACAGCCTGCATTTATGTTTGGAAAGTTTACCAGGGTATTGCTGAATTTAGTGTGCCATGATGACTACTCTTACTTATTACTGACTTTCATCAGTATTTTCTGCCTGGGCTCTCCTGGGAATGGATCTTCAGATTTTAGATGCAAATGGGATGAAGCTAATCTCCGCTTGACTGGTGGCTTATGTGTAGAGTTGAAAGAAATGCTGGCTGATGTATGTTACAATCACGGAGGCAGCCATGGTGAAACACAAGTGGGGGAGCGAGGAAGATTATGTCTCAGGTTGAACAGAAACAACTCAGCTACTCAAGTGAATATAGGTTTTCCTCAAAAAGAGAACTACAATCAAAAGAAACAGAAGATGCTGCACTTCTGACAGAGTAAAGATAGACACTTTACATCCCCAGCCCTCCAGGATTATTTATTTCAGAATAACATGCTTTTTCTGGAAGTCTTGAAGCTCAGTACAAAACAAACTACAGTTCCCATACATCTCTGTTCCAGACAGCCTCTCCAATCCCTCTTGGCAGCAAAAGCACTGATTTTCCTCAGGGCTTGGCTCAATGAAGGAGTAAGGTAAAACTGGCAAGGACAAGCGAGATATTAAAATCTTGCACCACTGTGAAGGATTATGGAGAGAAAAAAATCTCATGTTTAGGTTTTCTAAGTCTTAAGGAGATGAATGTAAACAAGAAAAGAGTCAGCCCTTCCAAGAGACACTGAATTAGGCATATGATATGTGATCTTGACAGACTCTACTTGGCTTCTCTCTAAAAACTAGGTTGAATTGAAGAAACTAATGAATTAAAACACATAGAAACCTTTTATTTGTTTCACATTTTTGAGTTCGTTTTCCTCTCTTAACAGAGAAGCATTAAATGGTTTTCGCTAAATGGTTTTGGGCCGCATGTGTTTCTTTATACCTCATCGTTTGCTTTGCAAAAACATGGTAGTCCTAGTTTTCACATGTGATAAGTCATCTGTTGTTAGGGGAGTGTTACGATGTTAGGAATGGAAAAGGAACAGAATCCCTGGCAAGTCAGACCTCTTTCTTCTGTTAATTTGGAAACTACATTGATAGCTCTAACCTCACGATTGAGGTGATATGATGTGGAGCTTAAGATTTGAAACCTCCTCAAATCAATCTTAGTTTCTGTCCTTAAACTTTGTGGTTTTAAATTTTTTTTAAATATTGCAGAGGCACCTGGATGGCTCAGTTGCTTAAAGTCTGATTCTTGCTTTTGGCTTAGGTCATAATCTCAGGGTCGTGGGATTGAGCCCCATGTCGGGCTCCACACTTAGCGGGGGGTTTGCTAGAGATTCTCTTTCTCCCTCTCCCCCTGCCCCTCCCCCCAAATATAAATAAATCTTAAAAAAAGAGATTTAAAAAATATTGCATTAAAACTCTATTCAAAGACCACATACAGGTGGCAAATAGGCACATGAGAGGAGGCTCAACATGACTAACCATCAGGGAAATGCAGATCAAAACCAAAATGAGCTATTACTTCATGCCTGTTGGAATGGCTATTATCAAAAAGACAAGAAATAACAAGTATTGGCGAGGATGTGGAGAAAAGGGAACCCTCATGCACTGTTGGTGGAAATGTGTATTGGTATAGCCACTGTGGAGAGCAATCTAGAGGTTCCTAAAAACATTAAAAGTAGAATTACATATGATCTAGTATTTCCACTTCTGGGTATTCATCTGAAGAAAACAAACTTGAAAAAATATCTGCACCCCCACATTTATTGCAGCATTATTTACGATATCTAAGATAAGAAACCACCTAAGTGTCCATCGATGGATGAACAGAGAAAGAAGATGTGGTCTGGATATACAATGGAGTATTTTTCAGCCATAGAAAATGAGGAAATCCTACCATTTGTGACAACAGGGATGAACCTCAAGGGCATTATGTTAAGTGAAAAGTGAGAGAAAGACAAGTAGTATATTATCTCACTTGTATGTGGAATCTATAAACAACAACAACAAAAACAAAACTCCGTGCTCATAGATACAGAGAACAGATTGGTGGTTGCTACAGTCAGGGGTGGGGGTGGGAGAGATGGGGTAAAGGGGTCAAAAGGTACAAGCTTCCAGTTACAAAATAAGACATGGGGATATAACTTACAGCATGGTGACTATAGTTGATAATGTTGTATTGCATATTAAAAGGTTGCTGAGAGTAGATCTTTTTTTTTTTTTAAAGATTTTATTTATTTATTTATTTGACAGAGAGAGACACAGTGAGAGAGGGAACACAAGCAGGGGGAGCAGGAGAGGGAGAAGCAGGCTTCCAGCAGAGCAGGGAGCCCGATGTGGGACTCGATCCCAGGACCCTGAGACCATGACCTGAGCCGAAGGCAGACGCCTAACGACTGAGCCACCCAGGCGCCCCACTGAGAGTAGATCTTAAAAGTTCTTACCCCAAGAGAAAAATTTTGTAACTGTGTGATGGTGGGTATTAACTAGATTTATTGGGTGACCATTTTGCAATGTATACACATATTGAATCATTATGTTGTATACCTGAAACTAATATAATGTCATATGTGTATTGTACTTCAGTTAAAAAAAAAAAAGCTCTATCTTGATACTGAGTTTTTGGCACTCCCTTAAATTTTGCTTCTAAGATGATCACCTCACTTGCTTCCCTTTAGTGCTGCTATATCTCTGCTTGTCAACAGCCTTTGGGAAGAAAGCTCCATATGGTGAATGGAGGTATCTATTTACCAACTGCTGTCCTCACTGGTTGAGGTCTTCCCACTGGAGGTGCTAAATTCCTGGCATTCTTGCTTTTTTCCTTTAAAGATTTTATTTATTTATTTGACAAAGAGAGAGAGAGAGAGTGCGCACAAGCAGGGGGAGCAGCAGAACCTTGCTCAGAACTCCCCACTGATCTCAGGACCCTGGGATCATGACCTGAGCCAAAGGCAGATGCTTAATTGACTGAGCCACCCAGGTGCCCCTCTTTTTTTTTTTTTTAAAGATTTTATTTATTTAACAGAGACACAGCGAGAGAGGGAACACAAGCAGGGGCAAAGGGAGAGGGAGAAGCAGGCTTCCCACGGAGCAGGGAGCCTGATACAGGGCTCCATCCCAGAACCCTGGGATCATGACCTGAGCCAAAGGCAGACGCCCAATGACTGAGCCACCCAGGCACCCCTCTTTTTTTCTTTTTTTAAAGATTTTATTTATTTATTTATTTGAGAGAAAGAGTGAGCATGTGAGCTGGAGGGAGAGGGAGAGAGAATCTGAAGCAGACTCCACACTGAGTGCAGCGCCCAATGCAGGGTTCGATCCCATGACTGCAAAATCATGACCCTAGCCGAAACCAAGAGTTGGCTACTTAATCAACTGAACCACCTAGGCACCCCTAAATTCCTGGCAATTCTGAATGCCTTGCTCAAGAGCTACTTAGGCTCCCCTGGTGTAGGAGAGAGCTCCCAGGCAGAGGATACAAGCTGGACACATGAGATGCGAAGCTGTCAGCATATATGGAGCTTGTGCCTTGCAGTTGGGGTGGACCCAGAGGATTCAGAATGAGGGGAAATAGAGGGAGAGGTCCCAGAGCAGCCGATGGCCAATATCTCATATAACCTTCCCAATAATGCCATGAGAGTTGGTACTAGGGTAAAGCAAGTGAGTGCCAAAAAGCACAGTAATCAAGATAAATCATACTTCATTGCAATACTTGAAAGACTCAAAATTAATGCAAAAAAGCATGCTAACTAAAAATATCAACATTTTATTTTATTTATTTTTTGAGAGAGAACAAGAGCGCTCACAAGTGGTAGGGGAAGGGACAGAGGGAGAAGGAGAGAGAGAATCTTGAGCAGGCTCCACGCGCAGCGCAGAGCCCAATAGGGGGCTCAGGCCACCACCCTGAGATCATGACCTGAGCTGAAACCAAGTTGGATGCTTAATACACTGAGCCACCCAGGCGCCCTTAAAAGTTTTTTTTAAGATTTTATTTATTTGAGAGCGAGAATGAGTGAGAGAGAGAGCACATGAGAGGGGGGAGGGTCCGAGGGAGAAGCAGACTCCCCGCTGAGCGGGGAGCCCAACGCGGGACTCGATCCGGGACTCCGGGATCATGACCTGAGCCGAAGGCAGTCGCCCAACCAACTGAACCACCCAGGCGCCCTTAAAAGTTTTTTAAGATTTTATTTATTTGAGAGAGAGAATGAGAGAGAGAGAGAGAGCACATGAGAGGGAAGAGGGTCAGAGGGAGAAGCAGACTCCCCACTGAGCGGGGAGCCCAATGCGGGACTCCATCCCGGGACTCCAGGATCATGACCTGAGCCGAAGGCAGTCGCTTAACCAACTGAGCCACCCAGGTGCCCTAAAATACCAACATTTTAAATAAAGACAGAACTGACTCCACACTTGCATAACTCTGCCTTACTTACTTCACTGGTTCCAATAAAACTTTATTTACAAAAATAGGTGGCTGTAGATTGCAATCTGATTTCTTAGAATATTGCATTAAAATATGATTTATCTGACTACTGAGTTTCCGGTGCCCTCTTAAATTTTGCTCCTGAACTTAGTGCTCCTAGCCTTGGTACTAATATTATCTCCATCTTCCAGATGAAGAAGCCGAGGCTCAGCCACACGAAGCAGAGTGCCCTAAGTCATGTAGGCGACCCAGATGACTCCAGGCTGAGCACTGTCAGCCACCAATGCAGAGTTCTCTGCCCTTTTGGTGTCTATGTCAAGGAAGCGTAGAAGTGATGCACAGTTCCCCACTTCAGGCCACCTTCCTAAACTTTCTCCTATTTTGGGTAAATTGTGGTTAGTAGCTGCACAGCTTTATTGGAAAAACTACAGCAAAGATAAGCTGATAAAGATGTTGTAACTGGCTGCTTATCACATTATACGTAGATACTGCAAACTGAAAACTTGCCAATTACACAGAAGGTTATTGACATGTCACAGCTGCATGTGTTTATTTCACAGCCTTAGAGTAAAACCTGCAAGTATGTGTGTGCCATAAAAAGAAAAGTTGGACATTTTATGATTTTGCAATATCTAATAATTGCACATGAATGTACCTGACTTTCCATTAGCTAAATGGGGTTGCCAAAAAGAACTAATGAATATTTCATGGTTGAGTTCTGTCACTTTTTAAAAGAGAAACTGGACATGAAATCATTTCTTTTAATACAGAGACAAAGACAAGTGACTTTAGAATTTAATGAGAGGTGCCAGATTGGAAAGCTTGCTTCCCCAGCCTGGCTTCCTCTCCACACGGACTTACAGAAGGCTCTCAATATGGGTTTATGGCTTGATTGACAGCTTAACTGATGGCCTGTTGGACACAAGCTTCAGGATACAAAGCAGGTAAATTGTTCAGGTTGGTACGAAACACCTTATAACACTTCTAGCTCTTTTGTTTTGGGGTCCTCACAAATGGTAAAAGTGTGGCCCAGGAGTTTTTCCTACTGAAAATATCAGAGATATTGCCATAAAATTCCAACAGACTTGGAGAGAACTCTTCTGGAATTTCTGGTTTGGCTGTTTTCACCCCCAGACTTACTAGTGGTGGTCACCAACTCTTTTCTTCTTTGCTGACCATACCGTGCCTTTGTTTTCCTGATGACTGGTGTGAAAACAGTTCCCTCCTCAAAGTCAGGCAGAGATATTTTTATGTTGCCCATTTGGATGGGCATTTATTTGCCCCTTTACTTAAAATGATTCTACAGGCTTATAAGACAACTGCTTTGGTTATGTCTCTACTGGAGATGCCAAAGTGGACAGATGTTCACCAGGTGGCCACAGGCTGTGTTTAAGACCCAGCTTCTTAGAAGTGGGACAGCTTATGGTCATTATTCATTGACTTTCTAAAATTAATTTGAAGTGTTGGCCATTAAAGGGACAGAAAATAAGTGAATTCTAATACATTTTAGGAACATAAAATTAGAATGGTGTGTCTTGATGGACAGCAGTCTAATGTTATTAGCAATTCCTTCCTAGTTGAAAGAGGGAGGGGCCATGTGTCTTTGAAGTCACAATCTTCATTTTTGTACTTTGTAAATTATTAAGTATTCTATTAGAAAAATAATGAGGAGCTGCAGATTAAATGGCAAAGGCATAGTTAGTAAAAAAGGCCTTTTGATAATTTTGACCTTGGGAATGTGATGATGGGTGCGGATTGGAAATAGACTGGTTGGTTCCTCATCTGAGTTCTTTTTACTGTACTGTAAGGTGGGCCTAGCTCTAAACTCAATACAAGAACAATAAGCCTTATTCCATGCCCCAGAATTAAGGACATTATAAATGTATGGGAAGTGTCAGAATCAATTAAATTATCTGCTGAATGACTAGTGTAGGAAGAATATTGTGCTATGATCTTGAGAACAAAGGAAATAAAATATAAGAGCTCATCACTGTCAATGGAAAGCTTACTGTCTGGCTGGGGAAACAAACAGAAGTATGTAGTTCAAGTGCAATTCTATAGAGCTGCAATATACATGGGTAAGATGAAGTGCTAAATTGTATACTGGAGACAACCTGAGAATAATGGTGTTTTTTAAAGATGCTACTTGTGATAATCATTAATTAAGGGAGTCAAATAGAAAGAGTAATTGTAGGGGTGCCTGGCTGGCTCAGTTGGTAAAGCGTGTGATTCTTAATCTCAGGACTGTGAGTTCAAGCCCCCTGTTGGGCATGGAGACTACTTTAAAAAAAAAAAAAAGGAAAGAGTAATTGTAGCCAGTCAAGAAATAGGAAATATGATGTGATATGATATGCTTGCAATGTACCTCTGGCTTTTCTTTCTCTATCCCCCTTTCAGTTATCTTTTATCTCTCACCATTAAATGTTGGAGTTCATCAAGACTCAGTCCTGAGTCATCTCCTTTTCTGTCTTTACTTTTTCTGTCTGAAAAAAAGCTCATTCATGATCCTGGCTACATTGACCTCTCATAAACAGATGTTTCACAGATTTACATTTTCAGCCCAAATTGCTCCTCCCACTCCAAACCCATATACCCACTGCTTCATGGATATTGCTTCTTGGATGTTTCATTAGGATAAAAAAGCACATGCACTAAACTGGGATTATGATTTAATTTCCTTCCAAATGTAGTCTCCTTCCAATATTTGCTAGCTTTGAAAATGGCCCCACTATCTATCTGACTTATTCAAGGCAGAGGCAATCCAGAAAACCGGAGGTCATTGCTGATGTTGCCACCCTTCTTACTATGCTGGCCTGTTCATCGTCAAGACCTGCCAATTTTACCTCCTATCTTGCAAATCCTACCATTGCTCTTCACTGTACCAACTCTGTGCCCTGTTCCTTTTTTCTTCTCATGGAATCATGTTTCTTCCTTTCATAACACCTAGTAGGTAGTTAGTAGATAGTTGTATCAGACTCAGCTAGCCGCCTACGCATTCATTTCCACCTTTTTTCTTGGTAACAAAACCTAAATTTTGTTCAGGTATCTGCACCTCCCTGTGTAACTTAGTAGAAGCTGTCTGTCTTTCAATCTCTTAGTAAATCTCTTTCTAATGATTGGTTAAGGGGTAGGCACATAACCAAGTTTGGGATGTGTGCGAGGTGGCTGGGGGGATAGTATTTCTTGCTGTTAAAAAGAGGATTCCGAAGAAAACAGTCCATTTTCTGCCTCTGCTGACCAGGATGGGCTGCCTGGAACAGCTTAGTTATCTGCTGCCAGCCTGAGGACAGAGAGCACAGGAAGAGGTGGGAAGCACTGAGACACCTGCAAGCAAGTGGGGTCACCTTACCTTCAGCTTCTCATGAGAGGTGGCACATGTCCATATTGTGTGTGTTTGCCAGTTTGAGGTGATTTTTCTACCACTTGAAACTGGAGCTATCTTCATGGACACAATAATTTCATTTTCAACTGCGTGATTATTTGATTAATTAAAAAAAAATCAGTTTCCACCCCCTCCCCCAACTAGCCTGTATCTATGTCTGATTTGCTCACGTTGGATTCTTTCTGTAGAGGACCGTGTCTGTACACAGTAGGAATTCAGGGACTAGTTGATATGGAACTGGTAGGCGAAGATGTAACAAGAATGTAACGACACAAAAAGATGTTTGATCAATGCCAGTCACTGGTAGGAGGAGCTTGAGAGAGAAATAAACCAGGGTGGTCTGCAATGATCCTTGTAGAGGAGATAAGCTCTGAGGACATCTTTCAGCACTGACTGGATTTGGACAGGCAGATAGACAGTAACGGCGGCAGTGGGGGAAGAACTTCACACAAGGAAGGGAGTCAAGGGCAAGAGAGTACAGTAGAATGAGCACATTTTGTTCAGCGCCACAGCTTGAAATTTGGAAGACCTTGTGATTTGATGACAGATGTCCCTGAAAGCTACATGTAGCGTGTGGACTCATTCTAGGAGAATTGGAGAATCCTTAAAGATTTTTGAGCGGGAATGTGTCCCGATGGTATACATCTTGCTGGTACTTAACTCCTGGGTAGGAGTGGCCCTCACTTTACAATCTCCAATTATTAGAGAAAGAGAAGGCCCCCGTGTCCATGATTGTACAATTATGCATACAATGGGTAATGGAATTTTTAAAAAAAAAACTTTCATTTTAAGCTTTTAAAAGCATGTCTCTCTAGTTGAAATGGAAAGAATAATTGCATACATAGCGTCTTACCTGTAGGCAGATTTCATACTCATTCATTTTCAAATATCTGATGTCAGTAATTTAAGTAAGACTTCCAGGACATTATTCCTCTGTGCTACAATGTCAGCTACTCAATAATTTCAAATTGATTCATTGCCATACCTAATGGAAAAAATCATTTTAAGCACTCAACCCATTTTCCCTAAGGGAAAATGCTTGGGGCGCCCACCGTTCAGTGGTTCTTATGATGCCATGACTTGATTTCATATGCCTCTTCAGGATGTGTTTAAGAGATCTGGAGTAGAGCTTTAAATATCTGTGAATGCTAGTTGGAAAACCCCAATATCTTTGAAAGTTAAATTACTTGTGCCTTGAAAACAGAAATTCCACAAATAAAGTTTTTGGAATGATTCATTTGAAGTAGTTATAAATCCTTGCTAATTTAATTTTGCTAGTTTTATTTATTTATTTAAAAGATTTTATTTATTTATTTGACAGAGAGAGACACAGCAAGAGAGGGAACACAAGCAGGGGGAGTGGGAGAGGGAGAAGCAGGCTCCCCGCTGAGCAGGGAGCCCAACGCAGGGCTTGATCCCAGGACCTCAGGATTATGACCTGAGCCAAAGGCAGATGCTTAACCGACTGAGCCACCCAGGTGCCCCAGTTTTGCTAGTTTTAGGACTTCCTAATATTTGCAACTTGGTACATACTCTTTTAGAAGCATTGCACATATTTTTATGTATGTGAATATGGTTATATTCTGAGCCATACTTATTAATCAAAAAATTGAAACCTAGAAACTCGGGGTACCTGGGTGGCTCAGTTGGTTAAGAGTCCACACTTGGGCGTGGAGCCTACTTAAAACAAAAACAAAAACAACCTAGAAATTATGCCTGGCTTATTTTAACTCCTAACTATGTCTCAGACCTTTATTAATTAGTTTGATTTCTTTAGTTACAAGTAACAGAATGGGAATTTGGCTAACTTAACCCCCCCAAAAAATATGGGGGGCAGTTCTCACAATCCAGGGGAAGAACTGAGGCCTTGGGAGGGGCAAGCAGGGGTGTAGAAGGGCAATAATGGGGTTTAGGGGATGTAGGAAACAGAAAATAGTGTGATCCCCTGAGAACACTGTCATAGGGGTAAAGAGGCTCCATCTGTCTTCAATCCCTTTGTCCTTTGGCTCATAATTCAAATTCCAGGGAGAGACCCAGGATGAGTATAATTAGCCTAGCCTGAGCCTACAGCCCACATCTTCCCACCAAGCCTAAAGCCAGTGGGGAAGGGTCTTCCCTAAGGCCTGCTTTCCAAAGGCCACTCACGGGAAAAACAGCAGATGTTACTTAGAGCAGCAGCCCACATCTGAACCCTTAGATGTTATTTTTCTCCAAACTTGTTTCCCTCAAATTCAACCTCCATACCGGCTGCCAGGGTCAACCCATAGAACCCCAAACTGGCTATTCTTCTTCCTGGCTTACCACTCTGTAGTGACTCCTTAGGTCTCCTGTGATTTTCTCGTGTCACTTCTTACCTCTCTCAGCCAGGACCTGACGCTCTGGCCTCACTAACTACTTACAGCTTCTCCCGGCTTAGCTCTGCCCGGCTCTCTCCATCCTCTGGGTTCCTGTCCTATGTCCATCCATCACTGGGTTTATCACATGGGGTCACAATGCTCAGCTTTAGGGCCTGTTTCCTGCGGGAGAATTATACCCCATCCGTTTTTGCATCTCTAGGCATTGCACAACACTTGGGTTTCATTCTTCTTCTTCTTTTTTTTTTTTAAGATTTTATTTATTTGTTTGACAGAGAGAGAGAGGAAACACAAGCAGGGGGAGTGGGAGAGGGAGAAGCAGGCTTCCCGCCAAGCAGGGAGCCCGATGTGGGACTCGATCCCAGGACCCTGGATCATGACCTGAGCTGAAGGCAGATGCTTAACAACTGAGCCACCCAGCCTCCCTGATTTCATTATTCTTTATCTTACTTCTCAATAAATTTTGCTGAATGAGTAAATGAATGAACACAATGTATTTTTTCTCTATGTTCCCTTACAGATAACTATGGCAAAGCCTGACATCGGTAATAACTATTATCTTTTTAAAAGTTAACTAGCTTCGAACAGTGCTGTGTTATTGTTCACCCAAAATCCTAAAGGGCAATTTTTTATTTGAGAGCCCTCTTTTCACCATGAAAAGAGTCCTATTTATTTCCATTTATTTCTTATATTTCCTCATTATTTTAGGAGCGCAGAGATAAAGAGGCACGTTTTCATAGTGAGATAGATATTGCTAGGTACTTTCCTAGAGCAGAAATTGGAAAATCATGGGGTGACTTGGAATAACTTCGATTACCACAGGTATTATTCTGCTCACTCAGTACCAGTAATTTTGTATTGCTCCTCTTCTAGGACATTTACCTCCCTGCATTTTTTTTTTTTTTTTTTGCTACTAGCAGCACATTGTAAACTCTTGTGAATTTGTTATCGACTATCACCCCCAAATCCTCTTAAGCCTTTCACTCTTTAGAAGAATTCTCAGTTTATGTTTGTGCTTCAGAGTATTTTTCCCAAAGTGCATTGTTTTATGTTCTTGTAAATTGAACTCATCACACTTAAACTCGTGTGCCTCTCCAAGGTCTCTAGATTATTGTGCTGTTGATCTGTTTTTTCACTGTGTATGATTTTCTGCAAATAAGAATAATGTACAATTTATTTTGCGCTTCAGATCATTAATAAAGATATTAAATAGCATGTGCTTCAGTTTTTGCCTTCTGGCACCCAGCTTTTCCCAATTTGACTCTAGCCTGTTAACAGTTATTTTTTATTCTGTCAGGTTTTTCTTCTTGTTAAAATATTGTTATAATATATCTTTTTTTATAATATATCTTTTTTTTAAACAGAAAGTAGCTTGTAACTTTTCTTAATTTCAACACCAAGGAACACATAGCCAAGATAAATTATGTCAGAAAGACATCATACTTGCCCCTGAAATATATATGTTTTGGGGGGAGTGTCAATTGCTTATTCTAATATCTATTGAGAGTATGCTATATGAATTATAGTAGCTAACACTTATGTAGTACTTGCTCTGTTCTAGAACTATCTTAGGTATTATACATGGAATGGCTTTTTTTTTTAAGATTTTATTTATTTATTTGACAGAAAGACACAGTGAGAGAGGGAGCACAAGCAGGGGGAGTGGGAGAGGGAGAAGCAGGCTTCCCGCCGAGCAGGGAGCCGGATGTGGGGCTCGATCCCAGGACCCTGGGATCATGACCTGAGCCGAAGGCAGACGCTTAACGACTGAGCCACCCAGGCGCCCCTGGAATGGCTTATTTAATACTTACAACAACCCCATGAGGTAGGTCTAGGCATTTCCTCCATTTTGCAGGTAAGGAAACAGACCCCAAAGGCCTGCTACAGTGCATAAATCACACAGCTAGTAATAATGCCACTGCTGGGACTCAAACATAGGCGGTTTGACTTTGGGATCTGGGCTCTTAACCGTCTCACTATATTGGATTCAAACCAGGTCTCCCTTAGTGAGAGATACTGAAGTGAGTCTTACCCCGAGATGTTTACAACATAATAGAGGGTTTGTAAGTAAACAAATTGTGTCTTTCTCTCCCTCCCCCTTCTTCCTATCCCCAGTCCATCAGAAATCAGCTTTCACCTCCTTAGCATTTCTTCTTGCGCTCCGTATTATCACAGCCTTGGTTGAGGACACGGTTATCACATGCCGAGATTCCTATAACCATCTCCCCAACTATCTCCCTGATTCCAGCCTGGGGCTCTAAAATTCATGCTGTACAATGCAGACTGGGTTACTATGTAAAAACATAAATGTGATCTCCTATGTTCCCTGCCTGAAGCCCTCAGATGACTCCCAGGAAGAATTCCAGACTCCTCAGCAAGCATCCAAGGCCCCTATTCCTCACAGTTTCCTACTTCCTCCTCTGAACTCTGTACTCCATGAGCACACTCATCTTGTGCTCTCCCGTGTTGAGTCCTTTGAATGAACTGTTTCTTCATCACCCACCACTTGTGATTCCCTCACTCCCTTCTTAAAATATTCTGTTTGGCAAGATCTGGATCCTGTACCCACACTTGGAAATGGGAGTGGGGTGGGGTCTGCCTCACACAAATGTAGGGCCAATGAATGAAGAAAGTAATTTTCCCAGATGAAAATATGGGCCCTGTTGCCAGAATAAGAGGAAGTGGATGCTGGTCAGGAAAACACAGTTTATATCCACCTAGCATCAACCATATGGGCTGTAGAATATACACGTGGTAAATGACTCATTTTATTAAGGGTAATGAGCATACAATAGATATCATATAGGGCTCTTTATTTGAAAGTCCCCAACTACCCAAACTGATTCATCATTTTGATTAACCTCTTTTTTTGAATAACCTCTTTAACCAGTTAACTCGAATTTCACTTAATATATAGAGAAAGTGATCTAGGAAGAGGTTAGGTGATTCAAAATCATTAAAATGTCTGTAAGGAAGAAATCTGAATTTTCTTTGCAACAGAACATCTTTGAAGTGGTGCATCATTCATACAGAATATTACAACTCAGGGCAAATTTTAAAATCCTTTCTTAGCTGAGAGACAGGTACAGCTCCCCTACTTATCTGCTTGAGAATTTATCATTATGATGGGACAAATGTCACAAGTGAACTGAACCCAGAACTGTGAAATCCAGTCAGTCTGTTTTGCCTGAGTTCATCCTAACGCATATGGAGGTGATCTAAATGGATGAGTCAAGGTGCTTTGTCATTTATCATTTGAAAATGCTCACCCATCTCAGGAAGTTCTTGGCTTCATTAGCAAATCAAGTGAGAACTGAAGCTCATTGAATCTATCTAACCATCCCACTTTTATGCAGGATAAATTTAGGTTTGGGGCTTTAAATTGTCTTGCAACAATCAGTTATATGGATGAACCATGGGCCATTAACTAAGTTTTTTCATAAATCCTGACAGCTCTAGATGTGCCCTGTGTTATTAGCCTTTGAGGTTATTGTGCTTTGGGGCCAATACAAAACAAAAAACAAACAAAAAACACATCCCAGCTTTATTCTGACCTTGAATAATATAGGCGGACAATGAAAATGTCTAGGGGTTAAGAAAAGACATGAGCATATGTCTATGCTCAAGTGAGATATTTCTGTGTGGTCAATATTCTTAGACCCTTGAGCATAGCATGAACAATGGCTTCCTCTGGGCTGATTTCTCACTAAAGTAGCATTTGTTCAGCTTTCATGAATAATCAATTGTACTGGCTGGTAAACGAGACCAACAATTGTTCTTGAAGTTATTGGCATCTCAGCCCAATCTCTTCTAGCCCCATCTATGCTCTAGATTTGAGTCTATCAGTGGAATACTGAGAGCCCAGAAAGTATCTGAGCAGGTTTGAAAAATACCAAATGCTTTTTAAGGAGCAAAGCCTGGTTGCTGATTCTAGATTTTGTAGACATTAAAAAGCTGAAGCATTATCTATTTTTTTTTCATAATTTGTGTAAAGGAGTTCTCTGATTATTATTGCATTGTAACAAACTGTCCCCAAACTGAATAGCTTAAAATACCCGCCTAATTTTACTCACTACCAAGTAGGTCAGGAAATGGGGAAGAACTGAGTTGTACAGTTCTTACTTTTAAAAAAAATTTTTTATTGTTATGTTAATCACCATATATTACATTATTAGTTTTTGATGTAGTGTTCCATGATTCATTGCTTGTGCATAACACCCAGTGATCCATGCAGAATGTGCCCTCTTTAATACCCATCACCAGGCTAACCCATCCCCCTACCCTCCTCCCCTCTAGAACCCTCAGTTTGTTTTTCAGAGTCCATCATCTCTCATGGTTCCTCTCCCCTTCTGACGTACTCCCCTTCATTCTTCCTCTCCTGTTATCTTCTTCTTTTTCTTTTTTCTTAAAATATGTTGCATTGTTTCAGAAGTACAGCTCTGTGATTCAACAGTCTTGCACAATTCACAGTGCTCACCGTAGCACATACCCTCCCCAATGTCTATCACCCAGCCACCCCATCCCTCCCAACCCCAACCACTCCAGTAACACTCAGTTTGTTTCCTGAGATTAAGAATTCCTCATATCAGTGAGGTCATATGATACATGTCTTTCTCTGATTGACTTATTTCACTCAGCATAACACCCTCCAGTTCCATCCACGTCGTTGCAAATGGCAAGATCTCATTCCTTTTGATGGCTGCATAATATTCCATTGTGTATATATACCACCTCTTCTTTATCCATTCATCTGTCGATGGACATCTTGGCTCTTTCCACAATTTGGCTATTGTGGACATTGCTGCTATAAACATTGGGGTGCACGTAACCCTTCGGATCCCTACATTTGTATCTTTGGGGTAAATACCCAGTAGTGCAATTGCTGGATCGAATGGTAGCTCTAATTTCAACTGTTTGAGGAACCTCCATACTGTTTTCCAGAGGGGTTGCACCAGCTTGCATTCCCACCAACAGTGTAGGAGGGTTCCCCTTTCTCTGCATCCCCGCCAACATCTGTCATTCCCTGACTTGTTAATTTTAGCCATTCTGACTGGTGTGAGGTGGTATCTCATGGAGGTTTTGATTTGGTTTTCCCTGATGCCGAGCGATGTTGAGCACTTTTTCATGTGCCTGTTGGCCATTTGGATGTCTTCTTTGGAAAAATGTCTGTTCATGTCTTCTGCCCATTTCTTGATTGGATTCTTTGTTCTTTGGGTGTTGAGTTTGATAAGTTCTTTATAGATTTTGGATACTAGCCCTTTATCTGATAAGTCATTTGCAAATATTTTCTCCCATTCTGTCGGTTGTCTTTTGGTTTTGTGGACTGTTTCTTTTGCTGTGCAAAAGCTTTTTATCTTGATGAAATCCCAATAGTTCATTTTTGCCCTGGCTTCCCGTGCCTTTGGCGATGTGTCTAGGAAGAAGTTGCTGCGGCTGAGGTCGAAGAGGTTGCTACCTGTGTTCTCCTTTAGGATTTGGATGGACTCCTGTCTCACGTTTAGGTCTTTCAACCATTTGGAGTCTATTTTTGTGTGTCGTGTAAGGAAATGGTCCACTTTCATTCTTCTGCATGTGGCTGTCCAATTTTCCCAACACCATTTGTTGAAGAGACTGTCTTTTTTCCATTGGACATTCTTTCCAGCTTTGTCAAAGATAAGTTGACCATAGAGTTGAGGGTCCATTTCTGGGCTCTCTATTCTGTTCCATTGATCTATGTGTCTGTTTTTGTGCCAGTACCATACTGTCTTGATGATGACAGCTTTACAATAGAGCTGGAAGTCCGGAATTGTGATGCCGCCAGCTTTGCTTTTCTTTTTCAACATTCCTCTGGCTATTTGGGGTCTCTTCTGGTTCCATACAAATTTTAGGATTATTTGTTCCGTTTCTTTGAAAAAAGTGGATGGTATTTTGATGGGGATTGCATTGAATGTGTAGATTGCTCTAGGTAGCATTGACATCTTCACAATGTTGGTTCTCCCAATCCATGAGCATGGAACGTTTTTCCATTTCTTTGTGTCTTCTTCAATTTCTTTCATGAGTATTTTATAGTTTTCTGAGTACAGATCCTTTGCCTCTTTGGTTAAATTTATTCTTAGGTATCTAATGGTTTTGGGTGCAATTGTAAATGGGATCGACTCCTTGATTTGTCTCTCTTCTGTCTTGTTGTTGGTGTATACGAACGCCACTGATTTCTGTGCATTGATTTTATATCCTGCTACTTTACTGAATTCCTGTATGAGTTCTAGCAGTTTTGGGGTGGAGTCTTTTGGGTTTTCCACATACAGTATCATATCATCTGCAAAGAGTGAGAGTTTGACTTCCTCTTTGCCGATTTGGATGCCTTTGATTTCTTTTTGTTGTCTGATTGCTGTGGCTAGGACTTCTAATACTATGTTGAATAGCAGTGGTGAGAGTGGACATCCCTGCCGCATTCCTGACCTTAGGCGAAAAGCTCTCAGCCTTTCCCCATTGAGAATGATATTCGCTGTAGGTTTTTCATAGATGGCTTTTATGATATTGAGGTATGTACCCTCTATCCCTATACTCTGCAGAGTTTTGATCAAGAAAGGATGCTGTACTTTGTCAAATGCTTCTTCTGCATCTATTGAGAGGATCATATGATTCTTGTTCTTTCTTTTGTTAATGTATCGTATCACGTTGATTGATTTGCGGATGTCGAACCAGCCTTGTAGTCCAGGGATAAATCCCACTTGGTCGTGGTGAATAATCCTTTTAATGTACTGTTGGATCCTATTGGCTAGTAGTTTGGTGAGAATTTTTGCATCCATGTTCATCAAGGATATTGGTCTGTAGTTCTCCTTTGTGGTAGGGTCATTGTCTGGTTTTGGGATCAAGGTAATGGTGGCCTCATAAAATGTGTTTGGAAGTTTTCCTTCCATTTCTATTTTTTGGAACAGTTTCAGGAGAATAGGTATTAATTCTTCTTTAAATGTCTGATAGAATTCCCCTGGGAAGCCATCTGGCCCTGGGCCTTTGTTTTTTGGGAGATTTTTGATGACTGCTTCAATTTCCTTAGTGGTTATAGGTCTGTTCAGGTTTTCTATTTCTTCCTGGTTCAATTGTGGTAGTTGATACATCTCTAGGAATGCACCCATTTCTTCCAGGTTATCTAATTTGCTGGGATTGAGTTGCTCATAGTATGTTCTTATAATTGTTTGTATTTCTTTGGTGTTGGTTGTGATCTCTCCTCTTTCATTCATGATTTGGTTGATTTGGGTCATTTCTCTTTTCTTTTTGATAAGTCTGGCCAGGGTTTTATCAATCTTGTTAATTCTTTCAAAGAACCAGCTCCTAGTTTCGTTGATCTGTTCTAGTGTTCTTTTGGTTTCTAGTTCATTGATTTCTGCTCTGATGTTTATGATTTCTCTTCTCCTGCTGGGTTTAGGCTTTATTTGCTGTTCTTTCTCCAGCTCCTTTAGGTGTAGGGTTAGGTTGTGTATTTGAGACCTTTCTTGTTTCTTGAGAAAGGCTTGTATTGCTATATACTTTCCTCTCAGGACTGCCTTTGCTGTATCCCAAAGATTTTGAACAGTTGTGTTTTCATTTTCATTGGTTTCCATGAATGTTTTTAATTCTTCTTTAATTTCCTGGTTGACCCATTCATTCTTTAGTAGGATGCTCTTTAGCCTCCATGTATTTGAGTTCTTTCCGACTTTCCTCTTGGGACTGAGTTCTAGTTTCAAAGCATTGTGGTCTGAAAATATGCAGGGAATGATCCCAATCTTTTGGTAGTGGTTGAGACCTGATTTGTGACCCAGGATGTGATCAATTCTGGAGAATGTTCCATGGGCACTAGAGAAGAATGTGTATTCCGTTTCTTTGGGATGGAATGTTCTGAATATGTCTGTGAAGTCCATTTGGTCCAGTGTGTCATTTAAAGTCTTTATTTCCTGGTTGATCTTTTGCTTAGATGATCTGTCCATTTCAGTCAGGGGGGTGTTAAAGTCCCCCACTATTATTGTATTGTTGTCAATGTGTTTCTTCGCTTTGGTTATTAATTGCCTTATAAAATTGGCTGCTCCCATGTTAGGGGCATAGATATTTACAGTTGTTAGATCTTCTTGTTGGATAGACCCTTTAAGTAGGATATAGTGTCCTTCTTCCTCTCTTATTACAGTCTTTGTTTTAAAATCTAATTTGTCTGATACACGGATTGCCACCCCAGGTTACTTTTGGTGTCCATTAGCCTGGTAAATTGTTTTCCACCCCCTCACTTTCAATGTGGGGGTGTCTTTGGGTCTAAAATGAGTCTCTTGCAGACAACGTATTGATGGGTCTTGTTTTTTAATCCAATCTGATAGCCTATGTCTTTTGATTGGGGCATTTAGCCCATTTACATTCAGGGTAACTATTGAAAGGTATGAATTTAGTGCCATTGTATTACCTGTAGGTGACTGTTACTGTATATTGTCTGTGTTCCTTTCTGAACTGTGCTGCTTTTAGGCTCTCTCTTTGCTTAGAGGACCCCTTTCAATATTTTTTGGAGGGCTGGTTTCGTGTTTGCAAATTCCTTTAGTTTTTGTTTGTCCTGAAAGCTTTTTCTCTCTCCTTCTATTTTCAATGAGAGCCTAGCTGGATATAGTATTCTTGGCTGCATATTTTTCTCGTTTAGTGCTCTGAAGATATCTTGCCAGTCCTTTCTGGCCTGCCAGGTCTCTGTGGATAGGTCTGTTGCCAGTCTAATATTTCTACCATTGTAGGTTACATATCTCTTCTCCGGAGCTGCTTTCAGGATTTTCTCTTTGTCTCTGAGACTCGTAAGTTTTACTATTAGATGTCGGGGTGTTGACCTATTTTTATTGATTTTGAGAGGGGTTCTCTGTGCCTCCTGGATTTTGATGCCTGTTTCCTTCCTCACATTAGGGAAGTTCTCTGCTATTATTTGCTCCAATATCCCTTCTGCCCCTCTCTCTCTCTCTTCTTCTTCTGGGATCCCAATTATTCTAATGTTGTTTCGTCTTATCGTATCGCTTATCTCTCGAATTCTGCCCTCGTGATCCTGTAGTTGTTCCTCTCTCTTTTTCTCAGCTTCTTTATTTTCCATCATTTGGTCTTCTATATCGCTGATTCTCTCTTCTGCCTCATTTATCCTAGCAGTTAGTGCCCCCCATTTTTGATTGCACCTCATTCATAGCCTTTTTGATTTCGACTTGGTTAGATTTTAGTTCTTTTAGTCCTCCAGAAAGGGTTTCTCTAATAACTTCCATGCTTTTTTCAAGCCCAGCTAGTATCTTTAAAGTCATGATTCTGAACTCTAGGTCCGACATCGTACTAATGTCTGTATCGAGTAGGTCCCTGGCTGACGGTACTACCTCTTGTTCTTTTTGCTGAGGTGATTTTTTTTGTCTTGTCATTTTATCCAGAGGAGAATAGATGAAAAAGAGAACAAAATGCTAACAGGTTTACAACGTCCCCAGCAAATATACTCTATACAAATCAGAAAAGACCTGAAACCAGGGGAAAAGAAAGGGAAAGAAAGAAAAAAGAAAGAGAAAAAAAGGACACAAAAAGAAAAAGATAGAAACAAAAACAGAACAATACATAAAAACCGAATATGATCAGATATGATCAGGCTAGTGCATAGATCAGTGCCACACACTAGATTTTAGGCATATTTTGGTCTGTTAGAAAAAAGTGCCTCCTAAAATTTTAAAGGAAGAAAGACATATATGTACAATATAAGGGTTGACACAATGGAGGGTTGGAGGATGACTGTAAATTTAAAAATTATAAAAGATTTTATAAAGGGAATTGATAAGATAAGAAGTTGTTTGAAAAAAGAAAGAAGATGTTTTAAAAAAAAAAAGAAAAAAAAGGGAGAGAATGTCATCAGGCAGGAGGCTAGAACCAAGCCATACACTAGTGATTTAGGGTATATTTTGATCTGTTAGAAGAAACTGTATCTTAAAATTTTAAAGAGAGAACAACTTATATTATATATGCCAAAAATAAGGGTAACTACTATGAAGGGAGAAAATATGACTCTAAAAATGTAAAATAAAAAATGTTTTTTTAAAAAAGGGATTGATAAGATGTTGGTTGAAAAAGGGAAAAAGAAAAAGAAAAAAACAGTTAAAAAATTAACTTTGAAAAACTAATGAATCATAGTATAAAAAGCCATGAATTCTATGTGCAGTATTCCCCTAGCGCTGGAGTTCTCCCGTTCTCCTTGATCGCTAAACTTGGTCTTGGCTTGCTGGCTGTTTGTGCTGATCTTCTGGGGGAGGGGCCTGTTGCCGTGGTTCCCAAATATCTTTGCCGAAGGCGGAATTGCCCCGCCCTTGTTGGTCCGGGCTAAGCAAGCTGCTCTGGTGTGCTCTCAGGAGCTTTTGTTCCCTGCAAGCTCTTGGTACAGCTTCGGAGGACCAGGGTGAAAATGGTGGCCTCCCAATCTTCACCCGGAGGAGCTGAGAACTCAGGGCCCCGCTCCTCAGTGCGCCCCCAGAGAAAATCAGTCAGTCACTCCCGTCTCCCTGGTCTCCGGGCCACACTCTGTGCTCACCCGGCCTGTGACCAAGCATTTCTATCTCTGGCACCCAACCCCATGTGGAGTCTCCAAACCCAGCAGATCCCTGCGGTGCACTCCCGTGTTGCTCCTCCCTGGGGAGGAAGGGGAGTCTCCCCAGCCCTGCCGCTTGTTGGGTCCCTGCTGGAGGATCAGTGGCCCGACTGGCCCGCGGATCACAGTTTATGGCAACCCCGAGGTGAGAGCCCGCGCCTCGGCTCCGTCTCTGCAGCCGGCTTCCCCGCTCCGATACCTGGGAGCTCTGCTGCAATCAGGCACCCCCGGTCTTTCTGTGACCCCGAGGGTCCTGAGACCACACTGTCCCGCAAGGGGTCCACCCCCCACTTAGCCACTGGAGCGACGTCCCTCAGAAGAGCCGACTTCTAAAAGTTCCAATTTTGTGCTCCGCGGCTCTATCACTTGCCTGAAGCGGTCGACGGAGGCCCCCTCCCCCGCCGTCTATCCTCCCGAATATTGCCTCGCATTCACTTCTCCGCACGTCCTACCTTCCAGAAAGTGGTCACTTTTCTGTTCAGAGAGTTGTTGCTACTCTCTTCTTCGATCTCCTGTTGAGTTCGTAGGTGTTCAGAAAGGTTTGATCCCTATTCAGCTGAATTCCTGAGACCAGATGAAATCCAGGTCTCCTACTCCTCCGCCATCTTGCTCTGTCCCCCGACAGATTTTTTTTAATAGAACATTATTTTACCTTTAATGATATAGACGTTTGAATTAATTTTTCCAAACAACTTGCTAAGATTTTTATAGCCTATATGAGAGTAATAGAGAATGAAATTGGTAAGCAATGGTACCAGGAAAGTCATTATAATGTAAAAGAATTTCACCACAGGAGGAAAATTTGGGGTACAGCTGAGATGAATGGTTTTCACATCAGTTTGATATACTCCAATGTGTTAACAAGGATGCAGAAATAACCTAAATGAATGAAGACAATGATATAACAATTTAGGTTCTTGATTGCTATGTTATCAGAGAATTGTGAGATACTTTGATAAGATACATGTTTAAGTTCAAATTTCACATATGTTTACTGGATTATTCTTTCAGGTGGAAATTCTTAAAAATGAATCTTTTGTGGTCACATAGGAAGAGCACAAAATTCAGTCTTCCAAGACATGGTTTTGAGTTCTACCTTTGCCATTTATTAATGAGTTACTCAACTTCTCTGAGGTTTACTTTTCTCCTCCATAAAATGGGGATATAGATGTCAATTGCAACATCTGTGATAAGTGCAAAGTGAAATAATTTTATAACATAACATAATAAATATAATTATATGTGGCACAATATGTAAATATAAAGTAGTTTATACTGCATAATTATATATACTATCATATATGAATATAATACAGTTGTTTCATACATATAGTCAAGAAATTATGGTTGCTATTAATATAAGTATTTTCCATCAGAGAGATCACCCTTTAAAAAATATTTTACTTTTTTAAAACACACAGATTGCCATATATATATATATATTTTAATTTTCTTTTTAAGTAATCTCTACACCCAATGTGGGGCTCAGATTCACAACCCAGAGATCAAGAGTTTCCTGCCCTTCCAAATGAGCCAGCCAGGCTCCCCTGCCATATATTTTTGAGTCAATTAAACATGCAGATATCCTGTGTAATAATCAACTGCCATGATTAGAGGGGTTTCCAGAGGTGTAAGTGTAAGATAACAGTCAATACCATAAGTTCAAATAGAGAAGAAGGTAATACATCTATGAAATAATCAGTATATTTGTCATCTATTGCTGCATAACAAATTATCCCAAAATGTATCAGCTTAAAGCAACAAACATTTATTATCTCCCAGTGTCTGTGGGTTGTAGATTAGTGAGCAACTTTACTGGGGGGCTCTGGCTCAGAGTCTCTCATGACATTTTAATGAAGACATCGGCAGCAGTCATTTGAAAGCTTGACTGTGGCTGGAAGATTCAATTCCAGAATGGTTAATTTACATGGTTGCTGGCAGAAATCCTTCCTTGTCATTTGGACCTCTCCAAAGGACTGTTTGAGTGTTTTTATGACATGGCAGCTGGACTCCCCCAGAGAAAGTGATCCAGAGAGAGCAAGATGGAAGCTGCATTGACTTTCATGCCTTAATCTTGAAAGTCACACACAAACACTTCTGCGTATCTCACTTGTTGGAAGTCAGTCACTAAATCCAGCTCACACTCTAAGGAGGAGTATCAAAACATTGTGGACATATTTTAAAAGCGTTACAGCCTATGGAAAGTTTGATGCTTTATGTTTGCTCTTTTAGTTTACTGTTATTTTGTCATGTGACTAATAAGTGAAGTGATACTTACAGTTTAGAGGGCAATGAGTGTTTAGTAGAACTGATAAGAGTTACTTGTAGCAGGAAAGTAAGATGGTAAGGGTTAGAGTTTCAATTTGGAAAAACAACAAAGCCTTAAGTCTCTATGATTAGAGAATCAATAAGTTATTTATTCACTTACAAATATTTAATAAATAAAATTTAATGAGACAAGATGTTCTTTTATTGTTGACCTAAAAATGAAACTAAAACAGTGAAGTGAGGGCAAGTGAAGCCCCAAGGGAAAAAAAAAAAAGCTTAGACCATTACATTCAGGAGAAGGATTTGAGATTATCTGTCACACATAGGGTGGCTTGGCAAAGTTGTCTTTGAGAGATCTCTAAGGTAGGGAAAAAGATCTATGGTTTAAATGTCTCAAAGAAATATAAATCAAATATTGGTTAACTGTGCTAATGGAGGGTGTTTGGATTATTTCCACTGTTTTTTCATTTGGTCCTGGATATTATGATTTAGAGAATTCACAGTTCTTTTCCTGTTTGACACATGTTCTGGGATCATTATTATTGCTCTCCCCGGTTATGTGTTAATTAAGGGGATTGGAGTGGAGGTTGGTGGGTACAATGTAACACAAAGGGAAGCCCGTCTGTCCTTACTATTCACTTCAGATTTGCACTTGTCTCATTTGTTTTCCATCAGCTGGGATTGGTAGAGAAGGGTAGTGTAGGTATATGTAGGATCTAAGTTGCAAATTTTTTTGACACCAAGAAACAACATTCCATAATCATATTGAGAAATAAACACTAGGGAAAAATCTAGAAAGGAAAAAATAGACATTCTAAAGACAGAAGTTTCCATTGTATGACTTTGAAAAGGCATGTAATTTCAAACTTTTTCTTCTCAGTTTGACTTGAGTATGAAACGTAAGGGAGAGAGTGAGTGCATGAGAGAGCAAGTAAAAATAGAGAGAAGATTGCCATTCTGGATCAATTGAGATTCGGTTTTTGAAATGACAAAAAATATATATATTAGGATGTTATAATAAAATGCTAGGGGAGAAACAAGTGGACTCAGATTGCTAAGAGGGAAAATGTAGACTCCATCCTACACTGGTAGGACTGACCTGGGTCTATTGACTATTCCGACACTGCCTTCATCTGCAGGCAGGGGATCCTTGCCTGGGACTTTGATAATGGGTCTCTTAGCCACATATTCAGTGCATAAAGGCATCCAGTGGGAGGTAAGATCTATTTTTGTGGTGCTAAACCATTTGCATTAGTGCGCCCTAATTGTGTTTGCAGTAAAATTGAAGACTATTATCAGAGTGGGAAATCAGCTGAACGATCATAAATAATTGGCCCAATGAGTGGCAGAGCTGCCCAGTCAACATCATTTTTGTAGTCACTGGTGTTTAGGCAATGCCCACTGGGTGCCTGGCATAAATGAAACAAAGACCACGATTCCTAGGGAATTACCACGCCTGATTTCCTCTGGGCTCCACAGTGCTTTGCTCTGGGAGCTCCTAATTCTTTTGTGCTCCCGCTACTTGCAAAAATAACCTTCCCCACTCCTGGTCTGCTCTGAGGTTCCTGCTTTCCTCATCTGAGAAGGGTAATCCCCCCTGCCAGCTAAATCTCAGGATGTGGGGCTGGTTCTGCCCTCAGGCTGTAGGAATGAGAGGAACTTGAGGTCATTGCTGGGGTGTCACAGTCTTTACGCTTTGACCCTGAGTCTCTGTCGGGGCATCTGGACCACAGCGTGGTACTATCTTTAGCTTTGGGATGCCAGAGACACTTCCTTTCAAACCAGAGCCTCAGACCCAGCAATCATCCTCTATATTCCTCTTTCCTTCACGCCCCATATCCAAATTGGCAGTGGGTCTTGTTGCCCCGACCTTCCAAACAGATTCCAAATCTGGCTCTTTCTCTCCATCGCCAGGGTTATTCTCCTCTCTACTGCCTGGGCTACTGGAATAACCTCTGCTTTCACTCTTACCCTCTTACATAGTGGCCAGAATGATCTTTAAGAAACCAGACAAATTATATATTATCTATCTATCTATCTATCTATCTATCTATCTATCTATCTATATCTATCTATCTATCTATCTATCTATCTATCTATCTATCTATCTATCATCTATAGGTTTCATTACTCTTCTTGCTTTAAACTTTAAAAACACCTTGAATAAAATCCAGGCTCATTATGTTGGCCTAAAGTTCTTTTGGGCAGACTCTTGACTCCTGCCTACAGCATCTCCACTACCTTGTCTCAAGTGTTTATTGCTGTACCGCGAATGAGCCAAGTACATTCCACATCAGACCTTTATTCAGGCAATCTCCTCTGCCTAGAATGCTCTCTTCTCAGCTTGTATGGCTGGTCCACACCACCACTGAAGTCTCTGTTGACATCACCTCCTCAGAAAGCCCTTTCTATTTTTTCCTCTTTTTTAAAAATTTAAATTCAGTTAATTAACATATACTGTATTATTGGTTTCAGAGGTAGAATTTAGTGATTCTTCAGTCTTGTATAATACCCAGTGCTCATTACATCACGTGCCCTCCTTAATGCCCATCACCCAGTTACCCCATCCCCCATCCTCCTCCCCCCCCAGCAGCCCTCAGTTTGTTTCCTATGATTAAGAGTCTCTTATGGCTTGTCTCCCGCTCTCATTTCACCTTGTTTTACCTTTTCCTCTCTTCCCCTATGATCCTGTCTTGTTTCTTAAATTCCACATGAGTGAGATCATATAATTATCTTTCTCCGATTGACTTATTTCGCTTAGCATAATACCCTCTAGTTCCATCCACATCATTGCAAATGGCAAGAATTCAATTTTTTGATGGCTGAGTAATGTTCCATTATATATATATATATGTATGTATGTGTGTGTATATATATATATATATATATATATATATATATATATATATATATATATATATATACCACACCTTCTTTATTCATTCATCTGTCGATGGACATCTGCACTCTTTCCATAGTTCGGCTATTGTGGACATTGCTGCTATAAACATTGGGGTGAAAGTGCCTCTTTGGATCATTACATTTGTATCTTTGGGGTAAATCCCTGGTAGTGCAATTGCTCGGTTGTAGGGTAGCTCTATTTTCAACTTTTTGAGGAACCTCCATTCTGTTTTCCAGAATGGCTGCACCAGCTTGCATTCCCAAGAAAGCCCTTTAAAAACAAAACAAAACAAAACAAAACAAACAACCCCCCCCAAACCATGCTATCTAAATAACATTTATGTGCTGTGCCCTTATTCTGCTTTCATTTCTTCAGTGTTTCATCACTACCCAAGGGTGTATGATGTGCAGGTCTCTCGCACTACCTGAAAGTGGAGCATTCCTATGAAACCTTTCATAAACCTCAATGGTGTAAAGTGGAGAAGCAATTACCACTAACTTTTATGGAAAATTTTTGGGGTGTTCCCAGACCCCCAAAGTAGCCTCTCAGGCTTTTCTAATACCTTAAGACACATCTTGCTAATGGATACATGGAGTAAATGGAGATAAAGGACAGATGCTCATAGACACAGTTCCAAGCTCTGGCAGCTTGACCTGAGATGCTGACTTTAGTTCTTGGGGAAGGAGCTTGGTGGGTCACTCTCGCTGTGAGGGTGTGCACTGTTTCTAGAGCAGCTCTCTTGTTCTCCCTGCAACAGAAATGCTGAGCACTAGTTTTGCTTTTTGTCTTTTTTTTCATTAAAGTGAAAATCCTCTTCGGATTTCTTTTGGTTGACAAGAACAGGTACTAGAGTAGGTCTTTAGTAAGGGCGAGGTGGTGTAATGTGAACTTTTGCAAAGCGGGGACTACCTGTGATTGTTGATTGTCTGTCTCCCTGGCTAGAATGGAATGACCACGAAGGCAGGGACTTGGTTTTGTTCCACTGTATCCCTGCCACCTAGAATGGGGCTTCAGATATTTTGGGGGGGCACCAAAAAAATATCTATTGAAAATGTGAATGAACAAATAATTACTACGATAAAGTTGCCATATCAATCACCAGGCTGCGTGTGTCAGGTTTTATGTCCCCAAAATGACCACTACAGTCTTCCACCCCATATGATCTTTGTACGCTGTGACTTTGACACTCTTCCTTTGAGGGGTTGGGTTTATGCTCCCCCTTCCAGAAATCTGGGCAGGTTTGCAACTCCTATGGAAGTGACCCTATTTGGCCTTTGAAACTAGGTCATAAAATGGTGATGAAGCTTCCACCTAGTTTTTGTAGGGTCACTCTCTCTTAGAACCCCAGCATGGTACAGTTAGGAGGCTCAAACAACCATATGGAGAAGACAGAGCTAGGTGTTCTGGTTAACAACCTCAACTGAGGTCCAGCTGGTAACTGGCATCAAGTATCAGACATGTGGGTCAAGAAGCTTTAGAGTTAGCTCCAGCACTCAGTCACTGAGTCACCCTCAACCTTTGAATCTTCCCAAATGAGGCCCCTGACATTGTGGGACAGAGACAAACCATCCTGACTGGGCCATTTCTGAGTTCCCGCGACACAGAAATCATGAGAGACGATTAATTGCTGTTTTATGTCACTATGTTTTTGGTTTATTACACAAAAATATGCAGCCAGAAAAACAAATGAACAAATAACTACCCAACATCTTTCCAGTTTTCCTTTGAGGTTAAGATGGCAGACGTTGGAAGAACCACCCGGGACTCAGAGATAGAAGCTACCACTTGATTATGGCAAAATGAGATAAAAGGAGCTGGGTCCCTGACACCATAGAGCTGTCATATCAGTTTTGAGTGGAGAGAAATGGAATTCTGCCTTTGTTATGTTTCAGTCTTTGTTATTCACTGCAGCAGCTAGAACCTACATCCTGTCTCATGCAAGAAGCACCACCACCACCATTTTGTTAAGTGCTTACTGTGTGGTGGGCACAGTACTGTCCCTATGTTATCTCATTTGATCATCGTTACAACTGTATGGAGGTGGCTAGTTTCATTATTCCCCTTTCGCTGAGGAGTCAACGGATCTCAGAGAAGTTCAGTAGCTAGCCAGGGTTTTAGAGCTAAACAGAGCAGAGATTGGATTTAAAGGCAAATCAAAGGGGCTTCAGAGCCTGAGCTCTTTTATTTTATTCTTCGGCCTCACCTGAATTAAGCTCAAGCTTTCTCTCGGAGAAGTGGGGAATAAGCCCGTAAAGAGAAGAGGCAAAGGAATGAACTGTCTGCACTAGTCACTTTGGCAGGGAAAGGACAGCGTATATGCATTATGTTTTTCTTGGCCATGGTTGTACATGTGAATAACTATGCCTTCTTCCAACCAGAACAACAAAATATGTGAATATACAAGTAATCTGCTTCAGTATAAATATCTCTGCCTTTCTTTACCACACCATTTGTGTTTTGCATATATGCAAATGTGGAATACCTAGAGAGATAGATAGCTACACATGCGTGCATACATGTACATTCCTGCATACCTCCTCTCGCAGTGTTGCCCATTGCGTTTTGCGATGCTGTAACTCAGTAGCTGCTTATAATCCAAAATCTAAAAATAAATCAACAAAACCCTCTTATAATGCTTGTTTTAGGTGAGGAAGCACAAATGGAATAGTGTGAACTCTTTTTGAAAAAGGAAGCCCAAAGAATTCTATTCGTGCCTGGGAGATATTACACATAACACTGTCTATGTTGTTGGGAGAGAGCCACATAATCTCAGTCCTCACAACAGTCCTAAGGGTAAGAACTACTATCCTAGTACAGATTAGGGAGCAGAGGCATAGAAAGGTCAAATGTTTTTCTAAAGGTCACACAGGTATCAGTGCTGTTTGCTTGCAACAGAATGAGGAGGAATACACTGTCATTTGCTTTTCAGTATGAATGAATTTGTTCTATCAATTCATATTTTATGTATTGATTTGCAAAAGGAAAACATTGGAGATAATATCTTAGTTACAGCAAGATACAAGGTCAAGGATGTTCTTGCCATTTCTTTTTAAAGGTGGTAAAAACTGCCTATGATTTAGTCAAGTGAAATCTACATGGTAATGCTAACTATCTTCCAATGTTTGAAAGTTGCAAATTATATGGAAGTAGTACAAGGAATATCAAAGTGAATTATGAAATGATGTAAAATAAAGAAAAACCACTCATGCTCTGGAAGGGAAATTCTTATTTGCTGTCCCTAATTAAGTAGTCTTTGAAGCAAGAGCTAAGAGGGTTGGGTGGTTGAGGGGATGTCAAATGGAACTCAACTCTGTAATAAATGTGGAAAGGTTTCAAGATCCCGGCCATCCTCAGACGAGCAGAGGATTCACTCCTTGGCTTGCTTGCCTCTTCCTTCTCAGTTTTTGTGGTTCTATCCAGAGACATACTTGTTTCATGTGAACTTTTGTTTACATTTGGCAAGAAAACAAGATTTTCATTCCTTACTTTTCAATAAGGGGGTCACGGAAGAACACCCCCAGACTTTTTCTTGTCATTCTTACGAGGCATACAATGTATTCCAGAGATTCACAAATTCCTTCTATTTTTCACTGAGCCCCGGGATGAAAAGAATATGAGCTGGCTTTATAAAACCTGGGATGTGTGTGTGTGTGTGTGTGTGTGTGTGTGTGTGTGTGTGTGTGTATTTGGGATTATCTCAGTAACGGACTAAATAGATACCAGATACCATTGTCTGTATGCTCAGTTTAAATGGACTGATTTTCTTTATTACATCTTCTTTATCTTCGCTCAGGCTGCTACAACAAAGTACCATAAACAGGGTGGCTTATAAATAACAGAAATGTATATCACACATTTCTGGAGGCTAGAAGTCCAAGATCAGGGCGCCAACATGGTTGGGTTCTAGTGAGGCTTTCTTCTGGGTTGCAGACTGCCAACTTCTTGTATCCCTCCAGGCAGAAAGAGAGGGCTAGAGAGGTCTCAGGAGTCCCTTATATGAGGGCACTAATTGCATTCATGAAAGCTCCACCCTCATGGCCTAATTATCTCCCAGTGGCTCCACTTCTGAATAACATTGGGAGTTTGGATTTCAACATATAAATTTTGGGGGGACACAAACATTTAGTCCATTGCGTTCTGTTTCTCCTTGGTTCTAATATGTGTCCAGACATTAATGGGAGCGATCGTTTATAGAACAATAAAGAACAGTATGGACCTGATGCAAAAGATAGAATTTTCTTGAACTATTGCATCATGTATAATTTGTGAAATATCCTATAAAAATTTCAATTTCACTAACTCTGGGCTTTAAATCAAGGTCAGCTGTAGTCCAAAGTAAAAAGGAAAAGCTGGCCAAAAATTTCTGGCTCCAAATTACCTAAAGTACTGAAATTTTTTTGGAGAAAAATATCTTGCTAAACCTTTCTATAGTTAAAAAATTTTAGGCCCACACTTTCCAAAGTTTGTTCTATAAGAGGAAACCAGTTACAGGTTTAGAACTCTACAATTTGGAGTCGTTTAGGATTTATGGGCTTCTAAAGCACATAAAGTACACTTACAAACAATACACGTCCTTAAAGAATTACCAAGCACTAGGGTGCCTAGGTGGCTCAGATGGTTAAGCGTCTGCCTTCAGCTCAGGTTATGATCCCAGAGTCCTGGGATCGGGTCCTGCATTGGGCTCCCTGCTCCTTGGGAGCCAGCTTCTCCCTCTGCCTCTCTCTCTCTCTCTGTGTGTCTCTCATGAATAAATAAATAAAATCTTAAAAAAAAAAAAGAAGTACCAAACACTAAAGTCATTCACCACATTTTTTCTCAAACAAATCCTTATCTTGAATGTTTATATCTTATGACCTTTTAGTAGGTTCCCACCAGGAGGTGTCCCAACTATGTTGCCAGCTTTTCCAGTCTCCTTTCTACCTTTCTAGCTTGCAGTATGTTTATTGAACATAGACCATGTACTACATGCACCAAGAGGCTTTAAATATTAAGACATGACTCCTGTCCTCAAGGAATATTCATCTCTTTAGATGGCCAAATTAATCAACTCCAGTTATATTAGTTTTCTGTTGTTTTGTAGCAAATTACTTCAAAATTTAGCAGCTTAAAATAATAAGCATTTGTTATTTCACAGTTTTTGTGGGTAGGAGTCCAGGCACAGCTTAGTGGGGTGGTTTGGCTCAGAGTGCCTCATGAGGTTACAGTCAAGTGCTAGCTCAGGCTGCAGTAATCTGAAGGCTTGACTGGGACTGGAAGATCTGCCTGTAATCTCTCTTGTGTGGCCATTGTCAGACCTCAGTTCCTTGTTGGCTATTAGCTGGATGCCTCAATTTCTCAACATGTGGACCTCTACATAGGCTGTCTGAGTGCCCTCACAACATGGTAGCCGTCTTCTTCCAGAGTGCTCATCTCTGATGTGGTGCACCATCATTTCTGCAGTGTTATACATGAGGTAGATTCCTGACCAAGCTATATGTGAGGAAGGACGTATACTCAAGGCTGTGGGTAGCAGGAGGTAAGGATTATTGGGGACCATCTAAGAGGCTAGCTACCAAAGAGGTTTTTCTAAATATGTTTTATCTTGAATAGTGACCATTGTCATCACCCACTTTCTTAGTGTAAAAACTTTGGACTCATTATCTAGATGCTCTTTCTTATTTACTAATACTATCTTATTGATCCCATCAATTACTGAGTTATAAAACATACTATCTTAATATCCTTTGCATCTTTCATCCTTATTGTTACTGCTTTAGTTCTGGACCTTAGCATCCATTGCAAGGGCATTTTCAATGATTGCCTCTTATTTTATTTCTCTTTTAAGTAGGTTGAGTTGTATGGAATTGTCATTTTTGCAGTCAGTTTTGGCAGTGTATTAGTAAACTTGGGCTACCATAACAAAAGTACCATAGACTGGGGGGCTTATACCACAGAGATTTATTTTCTCACAGTTCTGGTAGCTAGAAGTCCATGATCAGTGCTACAATGGTCAGATTCTGATAAGGATCTCTTCCTGGCTTATAGATGGCCACCATCTCACTGGGCTCATATGACCCCTTCTTTGGGCTCATGCAGAGAGGGAGAGAGAGAGAGAGAGAGAGAGAACTGGTGTTTCTTCCTCTTCTTATAAGGGTACTGATCCCATCAGGAGAGCCCCACCTTCATGACTTCATCTAAATTTAATTATCTCTCAAAGGTCTGGTTTCTAAGTATCATTACATTGAGTGTTAGGGCTTTAACAGATGAATTTTGATAATGAGATTCAGTCCATAGCAGGCAATTGCAGATGATTGAACCTAATACTTGTTTGTAAGAGTAATACATGTTCATGATAGTAAATCAAAAATACAGAAAGATAGAAAGATGAAAATAAAAATCACTAACATTTCCACCACTTGGGGATAGGCAGCAATTACATTTTTATGTATTTCCCAGTTTTTAAATGTATATACCTTTGTGAAGACTGAGACTGTATGTTTGATTTTGTGTTGTACTTTTTCATTTAACATTATTCCTCGGGCAATTTTCCATGTCGAATATTTTTAGAAACATTTTAAATGGCAGTGGCATATTTCGCTTATTTAACCATTATTTTTTTGCTGAACATTAACATTCTAATTTTTTTAGAAATAAGGCTGTAGGAAGGAATATCATTAAGTAAATACTTGTCTACATCTCTGTTCTTTTACTGTAGATTCTTAGAAATAGGATAACTGGGTCAAAGGACATGAACTCCTTGCATTGACCTTTCAAAAGCTCTTACTTGATTTTCATATTGCAAATAGCTTTGGGGAAATTTACCCATTTATTATACCATGGGGATGTGTACTACTACTACTACTACTACTACTACTTTAATTTAGTAATTTGACAGGCCAGAAAAAATCATCTAATTGTTAATGGTGACCTCCCCCCTAATCTCCCTCTTGGAGTATATCCAGCTCCAATTAAGCCTCCACAGTGCTTCTAGAGAGATTTTTCTCTAAAATTCAAATTTGGTTATATCACGCACATGCTAAAGCCAATCATTTGCTCCCCATTGTTTAACAGGTCAAGTCCTACATGTAAGAGAATGTTTTTTCAGCACTTTCCTAATATGGCTACATTTCCAGTCTCATTTTCTTACTTTCCCCCTCATAGTCTCCTCTCCAGTAACATGAAACTGTTTACAGTTCTCTAAAATGCCTTGTTTTACAATTCTTTTCCTTTTCATGTGTTCTGTCTTGAATGCCTTTCCCTCTTGGTTGGCAGCACTCTACACCCTGTGTAGAGGGAAGGTAGGAGATGGATGGGGTGTTCCATTTCTAAAAATGGGAATGCTACTGTGAGCAGTGCTATACTGGGTCTTCTTACCACTGTCCCCATGGAGTTGTGTTCCAGTCCTTCACATGGCAACTACACTTCTGCTCTCTGTAAAACTCTTTATATCATGATGTGCCTTCTGAAGAAATTATTATTTCTTCCAAGTAACTTCCATACAATCTTTTGTTGATCGTCCCTGGCTGCAATGGTGTTTATGCTGCCTTTCATAATGCCAAAAGATATTGTTCAGTTCCAATTTGCTGTCTTCTTAAACACTTCTTGAAGGCACCCTGAACTTCTGTAAAACTCGCAATTTAGTGTTTAGCATGGTGCTGTCACTTTGTTATGCATTGTTAAGCATTGTGTGTCAAAAATGCTTTTGAGGACACAAAACAAATTGCCGGTACTCAAAATAATGGCAGAAAGAGAAGCAAAAACATGTACAGTTGACCCTTGAACAATGTAAATTTGAACTGTGTTGGTCCACTTACACACAGATTTTTTTCCTAGATAAATACAGTACATTATTATAAATGTATTTTCTCTTCCTTATGATTTTCTTGGTAACATTACCTTTTCTCTACCTTAGTTTATTGTAGGAATACAGTACATGAAACATAGAACATACAAAATATGTGTTAATTGATTGTTTTTGTTGGTAAGACTTCCAGTCAACAGTAGGCTATTAGTAATTAAGTTTTGGGGGAGTGAAATTTACTCGGATATTTGACTGCACAGGGGGTTGGTGCCCTTAACCTCTGCATCATTCAAGGGTCAACCGTTTTATAGAATACGCTCAACTCAGAGGTGAAGGATAGTGTGCAATAATGGGGACTCACATTCATTGGCTGAGATTGTCTAGTATACACTGCTGTGTTAATGCTTACTAGCTATATGCTTACAAAAACACCCAAGACATGAGAAAGTGTTTGTTCGCTTATAGTGCATTTATCATATTATCATTATAAGTGTATTTACATTTTTAAAAAGACATTATTTAAAGATATTATAGGGAAAATAGTTTTTTTTTAAAGAATTAGAGTTGAATGCAATGTTTTTCAACATGGTGTAACATAAACCAAGTTGCATTTGTATTTAAAATGGTACAAGTATTATCCCCTCTAGGAAATCTTTTCTGACACTTCCCATCCTCGGTGCCTCCTTTTATATGATTGATTTATATTGATTTGTGATTTGTTGAAAGGTTGAGATGATTTATGATAAATTACAAATATCATCATCATGACCATACTTTGATTGAATCAAGGAATCAGAGTTGGATGGCGTCTCAGATGTCATTTCGTCTAACCTCTCACTCAGTGGAAGTGGTGTTGCCAGAAGAGGGTCACATTATGTCTGCTAGGATGGCTTTCATTGTTAGAAAAGTTATCCATCACACTGTATAGAAAATTTCTCTGAGTGACAAGCACTTGTTGGTCTGAGTTTTAATTCTACGGAATGAATCCAACCCTTTTTTCACAAAATAGACTTTCCCATGGTTAAGCCCAGCAGGCATATTCTGTCTTCTCTTTTCCAGGCTAAGCATCTTCAAGTCCTCAAGTGACTGGAGTGGGCTGCATGCACAGTTTTGATGCTGGTCAAGCAGAGGCTGGTGTGGCTCTGGTTCTGGGAATCTCCAAGTTACAAGTGAATGAAAGACTATTATCCCTTTCACTTCACTTCCTTATTCTGGGTAGTTTAAGAGTGTATCTGTTAGCTAAACTTTATGAATTAGCCATGACTCCTTTGGCTGCAAGTAACAAAACCCTAATTCAAATGAACTTAAATAAGAAAAGGCTCATTGAACTGGCAAATCTAAGGGGTGGCTTTAGGCAAAATTGGATTCTGTGATGCAATACCAGCTGGCACTTTTCTTCTTTTCATCCCTCAGCTCTGCTTGCCCCTGTTTGACTTAATTCCTAAGTGGGCAGGGCAGCCAGCAGCCCCACATCAGTACCATTATAGCTTGTTATCATAGAAAAGGAGGGACCATCTCCTTTGGTCTCTCTCACGGAACACCTGAAGAGAATGGCTTAGCTTGGGTCATGTGCCCATCCCTGAACCAATCATGTGGCCAAATAGCTTGGAGTGCTTTGATCCAGCTCGTTTTCTGTGAACCACGCTCTGCTCTCCCCAACTCCACCCCCCCCTCCTGCCTGCCCGCCGTGACCTTCACCTTACCCTTTGGTGGAAGGAATAAATGTGATCAGCTCCATCTGAGCTACTCAGATTGAGAAGGATTACTGTGGAATGGGGTCAGGGTTGGTTACCCAAAGGAGGTGATGCTGGGAATAAGCATATGTCTACCAAGTTACCTAATAGGCTATTCTAAAAAGACTGTGGCTCAGACATTCAAAGTCCCAAATGCAGAAATGTTATGGCTGGATGAAACCTGTTGCAGTGGTCAGATGGAACACCTTTTTCTAATATGTAGGTCATTTCCAACTTCCCCCTAGGTGCCTCACACAGTATCAGGACTCAAAACACATTTCACTGTAATATTGAAAACCTGCCTACAATGTGCTTAAGTTAGTATTTTGAAAAAGTCACTTTTCCTCAGGAGCACATTATATTGGGTTATAGTCATAATGCTCACTTGCTTACATGTCCGAGTTATACTTCATTGTTTGAGGCAAGGTCATACATCTGGTTCCATTTCTAAATCTATTCCGATTTGAGAGATTCCCTGTTGTGAGACTCTTCTTTATGATATTTAAAAACTACATGGAGAGATGGAGGCTGAGCTAGATTAAAGTTGTACAAATCTGATTAACATCATCTGCTCTGTTTCAAAGGTCAGGTGCACTCAACGAATTTACTTTGAAATTATTTTGTTTATTTTGTGGGCATATACATCATGAGCTTTCTAAAGGTCAAAAGTAGAGTTTGTTCTTGGATTCTAAAGCAATATGATTTCCATTTACAATATGCTTTGGTGACCCTAAATGCAGAAGCCGGCCCAGTTAAGTCATACTTCCAGTTTGTGTTTGGTTTAATTTTCTCATGAAGAAAATCCCTGCTAGATTAAGGCAGTGCTGAAATATCATTTCCCCTAAATTACTTTTATTTCCAACTAGGTTCATAGGAGAACACTACTCATAAATGACACCTGAACTGTGAACGTTGGTTTCATGCCCATTCTGTTTTCAAAGATGTGAAAGCATCTTTGTCAGCTAGTTTCTTAGCTGGAAACTAGAGCAAAGGTCAGAAAAGTTAGGACTCCTGGGTTTTATTAAAACTTACCTGGTAGGGGTCCTGAAGCTTTATTAATTGATGTGTGTAAAGTCACTATGGGTTTCATAGAGAAGGGGCTCCAACAAATTATACAGTCTTATTTACCATTCAAAAAATCAAGGATCTAGTTATATATGGAGTATTTTTTCATTAGTTACTTTAAATGATTATTTTTCCCTTACCATTTGTACTTTACCAAGATAAAAAGAAAATCTCTCAGAGTATTTTGTATTCATGTTCATTAACATTCTTGTGGAATAATAAACCTCCAAACGATTCATGTATGAATCAGTGAGGCATGGCTAATTACAGTTTTCAGCCACATAGCCAATAACATTCACCACAGAACACAGCATCTGTTAAATACAACTCTCTGAATTTTTGTTGGGGGGAGAGTGGTAGGAAACAGGGAGGTTGCAAATTACAATTTTAGAATGTCTAAATATTTTAGGGGCTTGTGCATTATAAATCTCTTTCAGGCAAGTACTTATCACAAGCATGACATCCTGTTATCAAAACAGACAAAAACCTCACAGATTCGCCTTAAAAACAAAATGAAACAAAACAGAAACAACCACAAGTCCAGAGAATGGACCATGTTCTATAAGGGAACAGATGAAACTTTTTGGAGTATTAGGGAATCTGATTTACCATAAATTTTAAAAATACATTTTATACTGAATTTTAGAAATGAATTTTCATACTCCTTACAAAGTCATCTGGATACTATGACTCTCTCCAGTCCACAAACATATTTAAAAAACGAAAATCTGAAAAGCCTACAGAGGACACAGCAAAAGTTGAATGTCATGACTAAAACACTTAAATTCAGAAGCAATTTTGTAATGCATACTCAAAATCTTTTCTATTACTTTTTTTTGCTTAAAATATTTTCCCATAATACTGTCCATATTGTTGAACACCCAAAGACTATAAGAATAAAAGCCTTAGAATCCACATTTATTTTATTTTTTTAAAAATTTAAACTAGTGTTATTTCAATGACATATCCAATACATGGTAAAAAAAATTGTGTTCAGAAGTTCAGAATTGTATAAAGTAGAATAAAAGATACTCCTGCTGCCCATCCCATCTGATTTCCCCAACCACTGTTCACAACCATTTTGATGCTCCCAGTTTTCTACCACAGATGAAAATATAGGTTCGCAATCTCTTATTTGCAAATGTCGAAATTCAAAAAGGTTTGAAAACCAAAAGGCTGGCCTGATAGGGGCTATTTATAGTTTTTATTTATCCCATATGTGTTTTGTTGCAGAAATATCAATGTTTGATGACAGGTTGCTGTCCCAAGACTGCTCTAGGCATGTCACACACTAGATGGTATAGGCATATATTACCTTTCCTAAAAACAGTAAGATTAATTTCCAAAATACACCTGTCTCCAAAGTTTTGGATGAGTGATTATGGACCTTGATAATTATATGTATAACACAATCCTTTAATGATTACACAAATAGATCATACTATATACAACATCTGGCAAGTACATTTATGGAATTGTTTAACATAGTCCCTTAAGATTTACTGTGGCCTACACGCTCTGGCCTCTGGTTACCTTTGACCTCATCTTGCATGGCTTTGCTCTCAGTCACTCTCCTCCGGCCATATGGACTTTCTTGCTACTCTTCCACCATGCTAAGCCTGTTCTTGTTTTAAGGACTTTGCACATACTGTTCTCTTTCTCTCTCTGGAACATTCTTCCATTGATTTTCTCATTTTATTGAGGCCCCCTCACTTCACTGAAATCTTCATTCAAATGACACCTCTTCAAAGAGGCCTTCGTGACCACTCTAACCAATAGAAGACCACCCAAGATTCATCTTCTGGCCCCTCACTCTGCATTTTTTTTCATAGCATTTATCATCATCCTGTGATAGATTATAAATTTGTGTATTAGTGTATGGTCTTTCTTCTCTACTAGAAGTTCCACGAGGGTAGGAATTTTTTAAAAAATGTTTATTTTTTTTATTTGAGAGAGAGTGCATGAGCGTGTGAGGAAGGGGCAGAGGGAGAGAATCACAAGTAGACTCCCCACTGAGCATGGAGCCTGATGTAGGGCTCTAGATCATGACCTGAGTGGAAACCAAGGGTCGGATGCTTAACTGGCTGAGCGATCCAGGCACCTCCAGGGGAGGGATTTTTTGTTTGTTTGTTTGTTTTCATTTATTTTTTTTTATTTTTTATTGTTATGTTAATCACCATATATTACATCATTAGTTTTTGATGCAGTGTTCCATGATTCATTGTTTGTTCATAACACCCAGTGCTCCATGCAGAACGTGCCCTCCTCAATACCCATCACCAGCTAACCCATCCCCCCACCCCCCTACCCTCTAGAACCCTCAGTTTGTTTTTCAGACAGGGGAGGGATTTTTTAATGACTTATCTACTGCTGTGTCCTCTAGAACCTAGAACAATGCTGGGGCATACAGTAGGTGCTCAATAAATAATTGTTGAATGAATTTTTCTGTTTGCCTCAAAATCAAGCATTCATTTAATAGTTACAAGGCTCTCAATCGCCCTTTAGCAAACTAAGAAGTGTGCTTGTGAAACCATTCTGAGCTGACTCTTAGGACTCCTCCAGCTTCTTTCCCTACGGCCCTACTCCTGAGCTCTGGCACTTGTCATGTCCTGTTGCTTCTGCCTAGAACTCTTTTTTTCCTCCACTGTAGGTAGCAGAATCGACTCATTCTGGTATTAGCTTCTAAAGCATCACATAGATTTGTTCACCTGTTTACTTGTTTCTGGTTTCTGTTACCATACAATATCAGGGACTGTGTCTAATTCATCCGTGAATCCCAGCCCAGTGCACAGTGGCTGGCCCAGAGTAACCCTTAGTACATGAAAAACTGGGCTGAAGTGAAGTTGCATCCCATTCTGCACTAAGTCCTCTACGAAAGAAATATGCTTTTTAATTTTTAAGAAATGTTTTTAAAGCGTTTTTTTCCTCAAGAATGATGAAATGTAGTGAAACCAGGGCCATGTGTTTAGAGGCATAATTTCTTGAAAGAGAGTGATGAAAAATCATAGCTTATCTTTGAGCCACCCTAGTGAGATCACAGCTTGGACACTGAGCTTAGTTTTATGCACCGTATGTTCTAGGTAACTGGAAGATGATTGCAAAAGATGGCAGTAAGAAGGATTAAGTGTGATTATTTATGAGGCATAGTTAAAAGGAGACAGCATGCATATGTTCACTAACTATAGGAAAATAGACCGATCTCTAAATATCTGATGAACAAATCCACCCAAGGAATATATTTAACACAGAACAACAAAGAGATAAGTAAGAGGAGAGAGTAAAAAAAGGGAAAAATTTAGAGAATTTTCAGAATATCACGAGATGGTTCTTATTAACAACCAGATTTCTCCCGTAACAGCCAAAAAGCTGAATGATTATGGGCTGAGAAATTTGTGAAGGAGATGTGAGCATCTGGGTACAGCTGTTTCCCAGCCTTTTTTATGCTTTGTATTACAGAAACAACACATCATTTTTTTTTCTAATACAATGTTTTCCTGTTAGAAATGATTTTACCAGTTAAATGAATATCCCCAAGTTCTGGATTATGACCTGTAACATATAGTTGAGATGAATTATTCAGGGAGTTGATCTCTTTGATCTCGAATGCCTTTCTAGTTTTGAAATTCTATTTCCATGGTAAAGATTTTCCTGGAGGTCCTGTATGCTTGAAGAGGGTGCTGTTGGAAATATTTGACTTAAGTAGAAGACCAGTAGACCATTGACGTGACCACTGGTCTTTCTACACATCAGGACAGTCTCAAGCTTTGTGATAATGGGAGGTTTTTGCAGGGTCACTTTTGTCTCTTTACTTCATGGCTTACCTGAGTGTAATGAGTAGTACAATGTGTCAGGCCCTTCTAGTACTTGCCCTATTTGCTTTGTATTTATTGCCTATCTAAAACTGAGTAAGACATAAACAAAGTTCTTGCCTTCATGAAGCTTACATTTTATTTGGAGGAGATAGATGATAAATAGACAGACAAACAAATGGTGACTAACTTCAAGTAAAGCTATTTGCTCTGAAGAAGTGCTATAATGGCACAACCCATAGAGGTCTTGCACAAAACTCTTTCTAGGTCTGAAGACCACAGTCTGTGCACTTTTAATGATAATTTCTTAAAGATCTGAAGCCCTTTATTTGTGTTTCTTCAATATCATGAAATGAATAACATATTGTCTTCAGCAATATTTCTTTGAATTCCCTCTTCTCTTTTTCTTGATGTCCTTCTTCCCCTCTCTACTAAACCCCAGTCCCACTGGAGCCTCTCCTGAGGTCTCCAGGGAGTTCCCAGTGTGAGAGGCTTTTGTTGCTATAGATTTTGTTTGGTTTGTGTGTGTTATTGAGAATTTAGAAAGTGCTATCTTAATTTTTCACATGATGAAGTATACAAGGTGGTAGATTGCTTTTTTGTTTGGTTTGGTTTTGGTATGTGTTTAAGTTTGGAATTATTCTTATTCTGCTAGTCTCAGCAATGAGTTTAGGGTGACCCAGAGCCACCTGGAGATACTCTTGGCACCCTGCCAGTACCCCTATTCCCTCACCATTTCAGGATATACCAGCCTGACTTCCAGTGGCAGCACCTGTATCTCTGGCTTTCTCTGCACACTGAGGCAACTCTGCCCGCTCAGACAGCATGCCTAGAGATCTAGGGACTTAAGTGCCCTGGAAAACGGCCCCACATACCGACTGATGGGAGTTAGTATTTAAACAACCTCGTTATTTTGTCCCTTTGGTGGGATAGCTCAGTCTATGGCACGTGTTCTACATTGTTTTCTAGAGTTCCCCAGGAGGATTAAGCTCAATCACCCCTTGTAGTAACATGCTTTTTTGTCTGTCTTCCCTTCCCTATTTCACTTTCCTATTCTACTGGTGTTTCCTGCAATTACTGACTTGCACTTGAATATCTGTCTCAGGATATACTCCTGGGAGGACTCAAAGATACCACCTCCTGGTGATTATTAATCAAGTTGCATATCAGACAGTCATCCTGCACTGATTGTCTTGGCACTTGGACATTCTGGGTCCAAGGCAAGTGCCATGTGTTCATGCTTCTTATGTATGTATCTGTGTATTTCTGAAGGTCATGGCTGAGCCCAGCAAACAGCATCACCCACAGTTCACATAATACATATATGTTCACACTAGGCTGCCTAACAATGGTTTAATAATCATTAGATACCACTGTTTAGATCCTGAATATATTCATGACATTTGCCTTTTGATTGCTAAGTAGAAGATGTAATGATTATAGGTTGATGCTGTCTCAGGAGAAAAGTCTAGTTGTTGAGCTTCCCATTTTCATATGGCTCAATGATTCCTTCCACATTTAAGTCTGGCTGCTGACACATGTGTTGAAATCTCTCATGCCACTTAGCTGAGGAAAGCTGGTACCACTGAGCTGAGTCTGTGCTCATAAAAGCTAGAAAGAACTGTTTTGTTATAGGAAACAACCCCAAATTGACAGATTAGGCTAGGAAGCCTGAGCAGGGGTTTTAATTTCTATGCACAAAATTAGTCTGTATACAAATTGATCACATTTCTGTTTCATCTGTGATTGTTTTCAATTTCACCTAGTTATTCACAATTCTCTAGTATTCTTTGTGGCCATGGTGTCTGTGTGATGACCTGTAAATTGACCATAATCCACAGTGACATTCTCTGAGAGCCAAACTTCCTAGGACATCAGTATTTCACATCAGGACATTTTGTAGGACACCTCGCTACTCTCCATGGGGTTCAAACATCAGAAAGGATGAGAGATCTAAGACTTGGTGTAATCACCTGCATGTAATGAAGCAGGCCAAAGAAAAAAGTGATGCGGAAAAAAAAGGGAAATTGGGATGCCTGGGTGGCTCAGTCAGTTGAGCGTCTGACTCTTGATTTTGGCTCAGGTCATGATCTCAAGGTTGTGAGATCAGCTCTGCATCAGGCTCCATGCTGGGCATGGAGCCTGCTAAAGATTTTCCTTCTCCCCTCCTTGCTCTCACTCTCTCTAAAAAAAAAAAGGTTCTCTCCTTCTCCCCGCTTGGCTTGGTCTCTCTTAAAAAAAAGGGGGGGGGAGCAGGGGCACCTGGGTGGCTCAGTCGTTAAGCGTCTGCCTTCAGCTCAGGTCATGATCCCAGGGTGCTGGGATCAAGCCCTGCCTCAGGCTCCCTGCTCAGCGGGAAGCCTGCTTCTCCCTCTCCCACTCTCTCTGTTTGTGTTTCCTCTCTCGCTGTGTCTCCCTCTCTCTCTGTCAAATAAATAAAATCTTAAAAAAAAACGGGGGGCAGCTGGGTGGCTCAGTCATTAAGCGTCTGCCTTTGGCTCAGGTCATGATCCCAGGGTCCTGGGATCGAGCCCCGCATCGGGCTCCCAGCTCGGGGGAGAGCCTGCTTCTGCCTCTCCCACTCCCCCTGCTTGTGTTCCTCCTCTCGCTCTCTCGCTGTCAAATAAATAAATAAAATCTTAAAAAAAAAAAAAGAAAAAGGTAAATGGTGTCAGGATAAGTAGGGAAATATCTCAGTGTTTGTCCAAGTGTAATTGCTCTTTGTTTCTCCTTAAATGTAAAAGATGACTGGCAAATATATTTTCTTCCTTAGAACTAGGTTTGGTAGGAAAGAGAAGGGAAGCAGGCAATCCTGATGGGAGGTTGCTATAAGAAGCATGGTATGTAGTACCAAGAGTCTGAAGGCCAGGATTCTAGTCCCTGCTTATGAGCTGCATGACCTTGTGCAATTATTTAGCTGCTCTGAAATTTGCAATTGCATTTATTGCAAAATTAAGTTTATTTCTCATACTCCTCTAGGCTAGAAACACCTTAAAGTTAGGAATTGCATCTGAATCAGTGATTTATTTCTCCAGCATTCTAGACTATATTGAGAGAATGATTTTGAATTTGAAAAGGGAGCAAGCACAAGGACCCCATGGTCGTCAAGAGATGGATTTAATTGATCTGCATCGAAGAAAGGGAGAATAGAAAGTAAAGGCTACTCTAGATTTCATTCAATTAAAGTATATTTACTGAGTGCCTACTATATATATACCAAACATACTTCCAGGTGCTAGAAGTATTGCAGTAAGCAGAACAAAAATCTTCATCTGCCTAGATCTTTCATTCTGGAGGACAAGACGATAAAAAAAGATAGATAAATGAATTACATACAGTGTTTGGTAAGTACAAGTGCTAAGTAGAAAAATAGCACAAAAAAGGAAGAAAGGAAGGGACAAGGGAGTTCCCGGTGCAATTTTAGTTAGGATTCCAGGAAAGGCCGAGCGTAGTCGTAAAGTCGATCAAGTAAAGGTCTGCGAGCCCGTGTTATGAGAAAAACATAAAGAAAAGAAGGCTTAAGGATTCAAACACGATCCAGAGTGAGTAGAGGAAGTGAAAGAAAATCCAACCTGTGAGGAGTAGTGGGGCGTGGCGGGGGAGGGGTGGTAAGTTAAACACGTTTAGGAGGAAATGAGGGAAAAAAAGGCAGCACAGCCTGAAGAATCTTATTTCTTTTGCCATTTGGAAAAAAAGAAAGATTGTGAAGTTTATGACAAAAATCCCTTTCCAACGGGATTGTCACCTCAGCTGCTCTCCGGAGAGAAACAATATTTCTCACCCCTGAATCAGCGTTATTGTCATTATAGCTTCTGATTGGCTCGGTGTAGGCGCATACTTTATGCCTATTGGCCCTCACTTCTGTCCTCAGGCCAGCGGCCATCTTAGATTCCGCCCCCGCCGCGGCGCCATCTGGGAATTGTAGTACCCTCTCCGTTCCGTCCAGTCGCGGGACTTTTGCCCTCCTGTTCCAGGGTCCCTCAGGCGGCCACCCTCGTGGGCACACGCCCAGGTGCCGTTCCTGCCCCGCGCTCCCTCCCTCTGCCTTTCACTTCCCAGCTGCCAAGATCTTGGAAGGTAGGGGCAGGGGGCAAGCCCCAGTCGAAGAGTGTTTCTGGGGTGCGGGTCTTGTTTTCCACGCGCGTCTGGTCCATACACCCGCAGTCCAGTGGGGCGGGGTCTGGCTTGCACAGCTCCTGGGGTGGTGGTGGTGGTGTGTCTTCCCCAAGGACCCTTCTACCCCCTGAACCTCAGGACCCGTTCTGACCACCAGCCCTAACCCGCCCCTCATCTGCTGCATAAGGGTGTAAACTGAGGCATGGGACCACGCCAGCGGTTCCAGGGACGCCCCAGCGCCCAGACCTGGTGGTGTAGTTGGCAAGGGCCGCTTTTGCAGGGTTTTCCAGTCTCACAGGCAAGTAGCAGGAGTCGCTGCCCCAAAAGAACTGTATTAAACACCCAGCTCTGGGTTCCCCAAAGGGAAGGGGCTGAACGTGTGCCAAAGAAAGGAGCCAAGTAGGTAGAGGGAAGGCAGAATTTTGGGAGTTATCTTACATTTGATGTTTTAAAAACATTTTAAAAAGCAGTGAATTCTTTCTGGTGGGGTAACTCGATTCCAAGCTCGTTTGGCATTTTATGGATTAATGTAGTTTTTATATAAAAATATGTGGGGATTTTAAACGTATATCCGTGTGGGGCCGGAGGGAGGGGAGTGGAGAGGGGAGGCTGGTTAGTGGAACCGGAGTTGGAGGCTCCTCTCTAGGATCAAATTCTCCATCTGGTGTGTTACCTTGGACCAGCCACTCAGTGTTCTATCTTGGAAAAGAGAGCTTAAAGATCTCTGCCCAAGTGGCCCAAGGATGCTGGTTGGAGCGGAAAGCTAAATGTCTTGTTTGTGAAAGTCTGCCACTTGCAAACTTACTGCTTTGTTATTCCGGATCTCTCAAGAAATGTGCTGGGGACCAGCAGAAAATGATCCCGGTGGTTGTTGTAGAAAGGCCCTCACCTGTGCTGGGCCTGGGACTAAGAGCGGCCCCTAGTCGCACCTGTTAAGCCGGGTGTGCGCGCACTCTCCCTCTGCGGCTCCATTTTACCGCTGGCGGCCTGCGTAGCGGAGGCGTCTGGGAGTTGGAGTCCCGCTGCCTGTTTCCCGGAAGGTTGGGACTCCATCTCCCAGCGTGCCATTTGGTGCGGCGAGGTGTCTCCTGGGAAATGAAGTCTCATTTCAGCCGTTTTGTGGATCAGCCCTTTGACTCGGAACTACAACTTCCATATGGCCCTGCGTTTTTGGCTGCCAGCTTCTGTGTCCACCGGCTGTGAGCGGGGACTAGAGAGATGTTTAGGAAAAAGTCTTTTGGTGTTGGGGAGTGGAGAGATATGTCTAGTAAAGATGTCTTTTATTATTGTTGCCGTTGTCATTGATTGTATATGCTGTTACAGGTATTAGAGGAGTATTGTATAGGCTTATCCAAGTATTAGGGAATATGCATGCTTTCAAACACGGCTAACATTTGACAGTTTACAAAATGTTCACATTACTTCTTTTCATAACACCGTACCTCCCATCTGTGGTTGAGGAAAAACCTTGAGAAGATGATTTGTCCTCGGTCACACACCTAGTAATAAAATGTAATATATGTGTATTTATTAATATATATTACAGTTAGTTACTATAATTTAATCCTCCCAAAAGCTATATGAGAGACAGAACCATTTTATATGCTTTTCACATATTAGAAAACTAAGTTAAGCAACTAAAGTTAAGCAACTTGTCCAAAGTAACTCAGCTAGGGAACAGAAGTACTCAGATAACGTAGTCTGTTTAACAGTCTCTGCTTAAAAAAAGACCCCGCCTGGGGCGCCTGGGTGGCTCAGTCAGGAGCTTCTGCCTTCAGCTCAGGTCATGATTCCAGGGTGCTGGGATGGAGCTCAGCATCAGGCTCCCTGCTCAGTGGGGTGCCTGCTTCTCCTCCAACTCTCCCTGCTTGTGCTCTCTCTCACTCTGTCAAATTAAAAAAAAAAAAAAAAAAAGACCCCACCTAACAGAACGAGAAGGGAGTCCGACGTTTCTGAGTACAGAATTTGGAATCTTTCCATCATACCATGTTTCCTCTGTAGTCAGACTAAATGTTAGAGCAGCAAAAACCTTTGAGATCATTTAAATTTAAGACAAAGATCTTGGAACAGTTCCTGGCATATAGTAAAGGTTCCACAAATGTTGGCTATATATAGCTTTATAACACCTTTATTTTAGAGATGAGGAAACTGGCCCAGGTGGTAAAGCCATTTGCCCAAGGTCACACAAGTTGGTTTGTGTCAGAGATGAGACTAGACCCAAGTGTCTTATTTCCAAGTCCAGGGTTATTTTCATTCTACCAGCAGTCAGCTAGAAGGAGCACCAGATGTGAAACTGTTTAGATAATGGTTTCTCTTCTAATTTGTTCTTTGTAGGCCACAGGCCAGGACCAGTTGTTGTAAAGTCTCTTCTTATTGGTAAGGTTGTAATGTTTCATTAATTCAACAAAAGTTTTTTTTTAAGATTTTATTTATTTATTTGAGAGAGAGAGAGAGAGACAGAGAGGGTGAGGGGCAGAGGGAGAAGCAGGCTCTCCACTGAGCAGGGATCCTGATGCGGGGGCTCGATCCCAGGACTACAGGATCATGACCTGAGCCGAAGGCAGATGCTCAACCAACAGCCACCCAGGCGCCCCTCAACAAAAGTTTTTTGAACATCTTTATATGCTCATTTTTCTTCAGGTGCAGGGGCCACATGGATTAAAGTAGCTAATGGGTTAGGACTAGAAGGACCTTAAAAATCATCTAATCTAACTCCTTCATTTTATAAATGAGGAGGGGGATCCATGATCTTCATCTCATGCCCTTTCTGCAAGGAGACAGGTTTCTGGAGGCCTCATAGTAATGTATGTGACCTTTCAGGCTCATGATTTCTTTTACTTGGTGTTCTCATCCTATTCTTATCTCTGTAAGTGTTTGCTGGAATTCTTTAGGAAATGTTTCTGTACTCCTCTCTTTATTTGTATATACGTGTGACTTCAGTATGCTCCCTTTCTATTTTGGGAATGTCTTGTTTTGGCTCCCAGTGCTTTTTTCTCTTTTGTTCTTTCAGACCCTTGAGAACAAAATCTGATACTGTGTTTGTATTCATACAAGTTACGGTTTGACCCTCTAATATGGGGTATCAGAAAGGAACACATGAGTTGTTTGAATTATGTACTACTTCTGTTTTAGAAGACACACTGTCCCTTTCAATTATGTATTCACAGATACTAAAGCAGTTTCCTCACCTCCTGTGTGAAAGTTGCTTTCTACCTAGTTAGATAATAAACTAACATTTTTATAAATTATTGGCTAAACATTCCTGAAACAGTCACTATGGGCGATGGTCTCCCCATCCCTTCCTGTAGCACCCTGCCCTGCCCAGCACTCTCCCAGCTAACAGCTTCCAGCACGTGCTTGACCACAGGTAGCTACTGAAAAAATATTTGTGAAATTGCATTCATAAGCACCCCTGAGCTCTGTTCCCACATCTTTTTCTTGAATCTCTTTTAAGATAGAAATGCTTTGAAATATAAGATGTGGCAGGTTACTTTCCTTTCAATGTCTACATTGCGAAGAAAAATCTCAGCCTTTGAGGTCATCTTCTAAGGGGCTGTTTCTTTGGGAATGTTCATGTCTGTGATTTCTCAGATGAGAAAGTGATCCAAATAGCAAAACATAGCAAAGAGCCATAGGGAGTGGTAGTTGGAGGCCTATGATTTAAATCCCAGCCCTGCCCTAAGAGGCAGGTAACTTAGCCCTTGGTTTCTTCTGTAAAATAGGGATTATAAGCATTTCTACCCATTAAGTGAGGATAAAGATTAAATAAGATAGTGTTTTTAAAACCTTGAGTGTGTTGTCAGGTACTCAGTAGCTTGTACTCAACAGATGAATAGTAGCTCTTATTTTTGTTGTTAATGTAAACAATATATGAAAATACATCGTGGTTATTCACCATTTAAACTTGAGGCAGGTATCTGCTTCATAAAAGGATTTGCCATTTGGTTTCTTAGAATAGCAAGGTTGGCCATCCCATTTAAAGTATGAAGTTAACCACAACTTTGATAATCGATCTTGTTGGCTCAGTCATACTCTGTGTGGGTAGAGCGATAGTGAAGCTTTTGACTTTATGTTGCCTTCTGAGAGGTCCCTGATCTATGGTTCCATCTCTTTATTGAATCTCGGATTGAAAAGTGGCCTGCCCCTGTTGGTGGGGTCTTCTGTCTACTTCTGGAAAGGACTGGGCCTATTCCAGGTGTCTCAGGGTTAAAGTGAAACAGTCATCACCCTGTTGGTGAGTAACCGCAGGGCAATGGACATGTGGGCATGGCAGCGTGTCTCTCTAAGGCTGACAACTGCAACAGCCATGAGGTTACTGATAAGGCGGTGAGTGAGAGAAGAGAGGTCTCTGGTGTAGGGGACAGGAAAGGAAAAATGGGAAAGAGTAAAGAGCAGATGCGCAAAGGGAACAGCCTTTGCTGTTCAGTAGCCTAAGCATGTACTTATTCAGCACATTTATCCTGCTCCTAGCTCTGTGCCAGGCACTGCACTGTTACTCGCTGGAGATACAGCAGTGAATGTGGCTGACATGAGTTGGTTGTGGTGGTGGGTGGTGGTCAGTTTTAGGCAGGGAAGAGCTTAGAGGAAGGAAGGAAAGCAGGAAGGCAGAAAGGAGGGAAGGGAGGGAGGAAGTAGGAAAGGAAGAGGGGGTTATTGGGATTCGATGAGTGGAAAGAAGATCTCTGTGTCTGGGGTATAAAAATCACTGGATTCGGGGGATGTGGGGGGATCAGGCTGCATAGGCAGGCACCAGAGATATTACGCAAAGTCCAGTTACCTGTATTGTAAAAGCATTCTGGACTTTATTCCAAGGGCATTTGGGAAACCATTTAACAGTCTTAACTGGGGAAATGAAATGATAGGATTTGTTTTTTAGAAGTGTGGATGCAGGGGCGCCTGGGTGGCTCAGTCGTTAAGCGTCTGCCTTCAGCTCAGGTCATGATCCCAGGGTCCTGGGATCGAGCCCCGCATCGGGCTCCCTGCTCCGCGAGAAAGCCTGCTTCTCCCTCTCCCACTCCCCCTGCTTGTGCTCCCTCTCTCGCTGTGTCTCTCTCTGTCAAATAAATAAATAAAATCTTAAAAAAAAATAAAAGTGTGGTTGCAGTAAAGATGATGAATTTGTGAGAGAGAATTGTCCAGGTAGGCCTGTGTTTTTTAACTTTAATGTGCATATGAATCTCCTGCTGATCTTAAGCTGTGGGTTCTGATTCCGTACATCTGGAATGGGCCAGAAGTTCAGGATTTCTAACAGGCTGATGCTGCTGGTCTGTGGACTGTACTTTGAGGAGCCAGTACTGAGGAGACTCTTGAGTGGTCTAGATGAGAGATGGTAGTGGTTAAGAGAATGGACTCCAGAGAGTCACAGACCTGGATTCTAGTCTTGCTTCTATCAGTCACTTGCAGTGTGATTCTGTGAAAGGTGTCCTAGTCTCACGGAGCCTTAGCCTCAGTTTCCTTATTATCTGTGAAATGGAGGTAATAATTCCTCTTGCAGAGCAGTGTTTTAGGTTTCCAGTGAGGCAACCCATAGAGCGTGCTTGGGACTCAAGAAACAGTAGCTTCGAATTTACTCTTATTGTTGTTAATAAGTCTGACCTCATGCACCCTGCTCCATGTTACCTTTTTTTTAAAAATCATATTTTGAATACTAGATGGAATAGATCACTTTTTTTGGGGGGGGATGAGGGAGAGAGGGAAGAGGGGAAGAAGGAGAGGGAGAGAGAGAATCTTAAGCAGGCTCCATGCCCAGTGCAGAGCCTGATGCAGGGCTCAATCTCACAACCCTGAGATCATGACCTGAGTCGAAATCAAGAGTCAGTCACTTAACTGACTGAGCCACCCAGGCACCCCTGGAATAGATCACTTTTAATTGTACCATTTTTGTTTTTATCTCGCATGTGAAGTGCCAAACTTCTTCAGTCCTTGGTAAAAACTTGAGTATTATGGGCAACTAGATATATTTCTCCTGTGTAATCGAGACTGTCTAAATTTGATGGAAAAAAACCCTGGGATCCTTAAAGTACCATCTTATATCTGATTACGATGGGAATTTGAGGCACTTTGCCTCCTCATGTAAATTTATTTAAGCCCAATTATAGTGCCTCCTTCTTTACATAATTTTAACCTGTTTGGATTGCTTTTCAACCAATGGTTCTCAACCCTTGCTGCAAGTTCAAGTCGCCGGGGGCTGGTCCCATCCAGAGAAATTGAATCAGAGTGTGAAGGGGAGGTAGGCATTGGTATTTTCCTTTTTAAGTTTCCCACGTGATTCTGAAGTGCATTTAGGAATGAGAACAACTGATTCTAACAACAGAACATCATGAAATGAATCAGGTATAGTCTAACAGGTGAAAGTCCTTTGCCGGGAAAGAAGTATCTAGAAAGTAGCATTTTGAAGGCTTCGGGCGTGAAAGAGATGATAAGCCTTGTCACAAAGCTCTCCTGGAATTTGATGAACTAACTATAGGTTGTGTTCTGGGATTTTTTTGAAGTGAAATCCATGCCCCACTCTCTCCCCCAGTGCCCTTGTATCTCTAGGAGTGCTCACTTGAGTCAGGATTCTCAGTTTTGTTTCAGGCTGTGTTTCTCTACCTGATAATTAGTTTGTTTTATTCCTCATAGCTGAAAAAAATATTAACCCATTAAAACTACGTTCAAAAGAAAGAAACTGAGTTACATGCTTTCATGAGCTGTGGCTGCGTTACTGTAAAGGTTTAAACTATTGTTCAGATAAACTACAACCCATTTTAACCAGTAACATTCTTTAAATTTTTATTAAAAAAAAATTTTTTTTTTTAATTAAGTAGGTTCCATGCCCAGCGTGGGGCTTAACCAGTAACATTTGTACATTCTAATTCAGTAGCCTGAAATGAATGCTTCCGGAGAAGCTACCTATTATAAAGATTAGTTTCATTTTTAATTTTTTAAAAAAGATTTTATTTACTTATTTGACAGAGCGAGAGCACAAGCAGGGGGAGCAGCAGAGGGAGAGGGAGAAGCAGGCTCCCCGCTGAGCAGGGGGAGCCCATTTAATTTTTTTTTTTTTATAGGTACCCTCACCCTCCATTTCATGGCAGAATAATTAGGCTAATTTGGTTAAATGTCTTTAACTTGCTGGATTATCCATAATGTATGGGGACCCTTTCCTTTTAAAAGTTTCTTTTTCCTTATAGAAAATATATGTCCTTAGGTTTGTTTGTATCTGAATATTTGTATTTAAAACCTTATATCCAACATCCAGGAGCATTCTTGGCCTGAATTTCTATTACCTGCACCATAATTTCATTTTTCAGCCTTTCCTGAGCTTTTTTACTCACTAGGAGGTCATTTCACAATGTAGTTGTTTTATTTTTCTACTGTGTTGACTTAACAGAGAGAAAAAGAGAGTGGGAAAAGCTGTTTTTGTTGGAGGGTTTAGAATAAAGTTAAAAAATTACATATTTTAGGGATATTTTGTACATAGGCCAAAGGTTTCTTTTAATGATATATAAGTAGGAATGAAAAGAAAAACGAGAAACTTGCCAAGAGGTTTGCAAAAGGCCCACGTTGATGGTATTCTGGAACTTAAAGACTCTTTCTGAGTCTATTTATGTGTTTATTAGTGTACCTTGTTATGGATTTACCTCTTTTTATTAACAATCAGATTTCCATTAAAATTCAGTGTATTTTGCAGTTTCTCAGACTCAAAGCTATTGGAGCTAAAACCTATCATAGATAATGTGGAAGTATCAGTACTCCCTCATGAGGTTTAATGCATGCATATTTTAGTTGGGCACAGTTTGGAGGACAGTATGGTCTGCAGTCATTTAATCACTGAAGTGTGTGGTATATGGTAAGAACAAAATTTTCATTTTCTGCAAGACTTAAAGTCTTCTTACCATGTCTTCATTTTGGGAACCCCACTCCCCAAACCCAGAACTCAATGCTGTCTTAAGTCCCCACATTAAAGCAGGATGGTACCTACTTGGCTGTGCCAGGAGACATTTAAATGATACCCAGAAGCAGGCGATTGTGTCTGTGCTTGGAGCCCAGAGGACAGGCAGAGGAGGGAGGCTGGAACCTGCTGGAGTAAGGTTGTTTCTCTCAACTCTGGAGCCTGGGCAATTCCTGTTCACGTTCTCCTGGGAATGAAGCTGGTGGATGGAGAGGTAGTGATCCTAAGGAGGGCAGGAAAAAGCAACCGAGAGGTGGAAAGACATGCAGAGCCTATGAAGAGGTATAACAACAAAAAAATATGGTTGGGTGGAGGGGGATGGAACGTTTTTTGTTTTTACAAATATGTCTGTGAATGGTGCCCTCCGGAGTTGTGCTGTGCACAGCTTGTGTGGTCCTTACACAGAGAGGCCGCCCTGATCAATGGGAGGTCCTGGAACCTTCAGAAGAGGGGAAGTGATCCTGGGGTACCAAAACAACAGGTGGGCCCTGCGCTTTGAAATCACAATTGCTGGGATCTGCTGACTGAGCAGGTAAGATCAAGGCCCGGAAGCTTCAGCAGCCAGTGGCCACAGAGAAATCTGCAGCTGAGGCTGTCTCTAGGCCCCTTGGGGCAGGGCAGAAAGCTTCTTCTAAGCTACGGCTTCCTCTAGGCTCTGAACTCGGAGGGACAACCGGCCAACGCTTCCCTGGCCTAGAGGAATTAGCTGTGTTTGGCTTCCTAGCGCAGATGAAACAGCTGAGTCCAACTCCTGTGGGTTGGGGACTGGCTGGAACTATATATGCAAAGGCCTGGTGAGGCCAGAAGCTTCTGCATGTCTTACAAGCTCCCAGGTGATGCAAATGCTGCTGGTCCGTGGGCCACACTTGGAAAGCAAGGCTCCAGTTCCTTATGGCTCCTACTCTGTTGCTATTCTGTTTTAATGTCATGAATAAATAGCATTGCTTAGGGTTCACAAATACATGTGTCACTCTGTTACAAGTGTGAGGGTGATCTTGGGCAAGTAGTTTTGCTTTGCAGAATTTTATTTTCTTCTCCAGAATGGATATAGTAGTACATACCTCATAGGTAGGTATGAAGAAAATGGGATGATCTATATAAAATATTAGCACAGCACCTCTCATATAGTAATTTCTTAGTAAATGTTAGCTTTTATTTTTATTATTATTATATTTTTCACTTTTATTATTTTTAAAGATTTTATTTCTTAGAGAGAATGAGAGAGAGAGAGCACAAGAAGGGGTAGGGTCAGAGGGAGAAGCAGATTCCCTGCCGAGCAGGGAGCCCTATGCGGGACTCGATCCCCGGACTCCAAGATCATGACCCGAGGTGAAGGCAGTCGCTTAACTGAGCTACCCAGGTGCCCGCGTTTTTATTATTTTTGAGCTCAGAGATCGAGATCTATAAACGAAGGCAAGTGCCTTTACCAGTTACCAGATGTGGGACCATGGGTAGGTTTCTTGACTAAGTCTGTTTCTTCACCTTTAAATTGGGGGTTACAGTGGTAGCTGACTATGGATGCTGTGAGGGTTGAATAGGCTGTATGTATAAAGCCCTTGGCATATATTAGTTACTCTCATGATTATAATACAAATCACTGGATTTGAGGGGTCTGCACAGCAGCGTCTGGTACTTGGGGTTGGCCAGGTTTCTGTGACACTCTCTTGGTGTGGTAGGAGCTGCCCACACCAGGGGCAGGTTAAGTGGAGAGTGGGCCCAGGATTTGGAAGTATGTAATACCTGGAAGTTAAGGTAAGCAGGCAGGTAGAATGTGGGATGACAGCCTGGTAACAGGTCCAATAGCAAATCCGAGTCGATGCTGATGCTTGCGCTGACCATGGATCTCACTGGGCTCCTACCTGGATAATCTCTGACCTGCCTCGAGTCCCAGTTTCTGTACCTAATCTCCAACTATATTCTTGCCAGTTCTTATTGCGTGTGAGTCATTTCCTTGCTCATCATTAACATATTCACTCAGGAAGCATTTACTGAGGCCTGTTGTATGTCAGGCACTGTGCTAACTGTGGTTCTACCTCGGTGAACAAGGCAGGCACAGTCCCTGCCCTCAGGAGTCCAGTGGAGGAGATGGACAATATTCAGGCAAACAAATGCACATATAAGATGCCAAGTACTAGGAGGGGAGAGTTGAAGGTACTGTGATATAAAAGGCGGTGGGTAACCTATTAAGATAGGGTAGCCAGAGAGGAGGAGCTGATGTTTGAGCTGAGACCTAAGTAAAGGACGAGTGGGAGGCAGCCCTATGAAGAGCTGGTGCAGTGGTATTCCAGGCAGAAGGAACAGCCTGTACCCGGGCCTTACTTGGGGAAAGAGCTTGACATGCTCAAAGGGATGAAAGAAGGCCTCTGTGGTAGGCTATAGAGACTGAAGAGGGGCTGGCCCTGGGTGAGGTTGGCCTGGCTGCGTAGGGCCTGGAGATCAAAGTATGGAGCCTGGATTGTGTTGTCTGGGTGATGGCTCTGTCCCTGAATCTTACTACTGTGATCGGAGGTGTGCTCTTTGCTGTCCAGACCTTCCTTCTGTTGACATGCTGCTCTGAGCACCTGCTTTCCGACTTCTTTTTCCTTCTGTCTTGTCAAAACATCAGTTATGGTCCTGGCTAATGCCTCCCTAATGCCTGCCATCTCCATAGGCTTCTCTTTTACCTGTTTACTCACTCTCTGGACACTAGGTTCCATGTGTAGAACTCAGTCCCTTTTCACTTCAGGGTATTTGCTATACCCACTTCTGCCTCTGATGGGCTATCAGGCCCATCTCCCTCCTGAACTGATCCCTCTGCCAAGTGGCAATGAAAATCAAGAACAGAGCCCTTGCCCTAGGGGTGCAGAGGAACAGAACAAAAGAGAACGAGGAAGGAAGAAGAGCAGTTTGGGGTCTGTCGATGGGTGGAAGAAGAGATGACAATTTTTATAGGTTGGAAGGCAGCTTGAAGGAAGTTTGTTGAATTCACCTAGTCTTGTCCCTTGAATTTACGAATTTGAAGACCTGGTTCTAGAGAGGGGAAGTGACTTGCTCTGGGTCACAGATGCAGTCAGTAGCAGAATGATGACCTTTTCTCTTAGTCCTATGTAGGTTAGTTCCTGTGTCTTTAGCTTCCTTAACTTCTACTTTTTTACAGCTTTTATTTAACCTCTGATTTTTGATCGGTTCCCTCTTCCCTCTGGACTGTAAGCTCTATGAAGGCAGGGGTGGTGGCTGTTTTGCTGATGCCACCTCCCAGCACCTGGTCCCTAACTTAGAATTTGATGTTGAACTTTGTACTGTGCCTCCTACTTCTGGGCTCTGCTCCATTACTTCTCTGGTTAGCCGCGTCTTGGTTGCATAGAAGCCTAGGTAAGTGAAATCTCTTGAAGTCCTGGACCTCAGCTCCTCTTACCATTCCTTGGATGGTACAGCCTCCCATTTCCTCCCCTTACTAGGGAGAGTGCCTTGTTTACTGTGTTCATATTGTCTGTTTTCCCTCTTTAGAAATTTGCTCCCTGAGTGTGTGGACTTGTTGGTACTGGTTCCCTGCTCTGTCTCTGTGCATAAAGCAACACATGGCCTATGGTGCACAGGATGGTATGTCTCATCATTACCGTCAAGATCTGGAAGTCTGGGTTGCCTTGAAGACTGCTACGCCATGTAGATGGCCATTTGTGCTGTACAGATAATGCTGGGAGTCAAGAAGTGGCTCATAGAAAGGGAGTAGGGAGAAGAGCCTACCCTCTGGCTCTGAGGACTGACTCTTGTCTGCTTGTCATTAGCTGTATAATCTTGAGCAAAGCACTCAACCTCTCTGCATGTCGCTTTTCTGTGAAATGAAGATGGTAATACTACTTAGCTCTTGGTTGTGAGGATCAAGTGAGAGGGTTGAGGTGAAGCGTGCCCCTGCACAGCTCCTGACGTGCAGTCAGCACTCAATAAATATTACCTTCATTAAACCGGGAAGGTGGCTCTGTCTGTCTACTCTTGCTTACTGGTCATTACACATGGGTGCCAGTGTTCACTTTGAAGATCAGAGCTACATCTTTCCCATAGTGCTGTGTTATTTGATGGACTGTCATATTCTCTTTGGTCATCAAATAAGTGTAGGGGCCATCAGTTCTGGCCATAGAAAGTTTGCTGAAAATGTTGATGAACAACAACCCAGGGTTCAGCACAAAAAAATAAATGCTGGTTGATGTTCAAGATAGAGGAATATAAATCAGAAAAGAAACACATCCACCATACTGTAATATTTAAATGCCTTCTCATAAACACTTAGGATTCTCATTAGTCCAACATCAGAAAAATGATAAATATTAATATTTGTCATCAAAGGAAAGCTTAGAAATCAAAGCAGAGTAAACAACTGTTGTATTTGAAAGATTACATAATACTGAATGAATTTTAATTCGACACCACCAAAACTCTATTTTTTTAAAAAAAATTTCTCCATGGGACAGTTTAATTATTTTTATCCATCGCAAACCTAGGAAAGGTATGGATTTAGTAGGAAAAGATTCAGGGGACTTGCTCATTCCAATCATGTTCTCAAAGACGGGCTGTTTTGTGTCTTGTGTCTACAACAGAGCCCCACATGTCCTGGAGCCACTCTCCTTCTCTCGTCTCTTTCAGATCTCCAGACCTCCCGTTTGCCTTCAGGAGACTCATCCTGGAAATTGGCTCTTGATAGATCGTGAAAGGGCACTGGGAGCTTCCTGTCTTGGCTGTGGATTCCTTCCCCAGTCCTCTCTCCTCTTCCCAGTTCTGAATGTGCCAGAAGCATGTGCAGTAGTCCCCGGAGTCAGCAGGGAACAGTGGGAGAGACACCAGGCTGGTGCCATCACTGTGAGGCAGTCAGGCTTTCCCTTGCTGCTTTCCCAGTGTCTGACATGGCTGACTCAGTGTGAGAGGGCCTTACCGTGTCCCCACAAGGATATGTCACAGGGAGTCAGGAGCCCTGGATTTTCATTCTGGCTCTCATTGCCTTGTCCACTCTTGTCCCCTCTCTGGGCCTCCCTTTCACATCTGTAAAGTGAGGGGCTTGGTTGGATCTGATAATTCTGAAGTCCTGTGCCTCTCCAACATCTTATAACCCCAGTGGAGAGCTTTGGGAATCTGCTAAGCCTTTCCTTGTTCCCTCTGCAGAGGGGCAGTTGCTTGGAGTGGCTGATGTTGGGGCCAGACAAAGCCGTATCTCGCCTTAGCTAATTTACTTTAGTTTTTTGTTTCTTACCCATTATTGGGAGTAGTACAAGGTTGTCAGAACCACAAGAGATGATGTTGGGAAGTCCATTGCTGTGTTGTTATTATTATTGTTATGTTATTATGTTATTATTGTTATATATTATGTTTCTATCTGGACTCAGGACTTTTCTGTCTCTTTGTGCCTCAGTGTTCTCCTCTACAAAATGGGAGTGATAAGACCATACCTCATTGGTTAATTGTGAGAATAAGATAATACATGAAAATATGTAGGACACTTCCTGGTATACAGTAAGTACCATATACACATTAGTGATGATTTTAGCTCTCATTTTTACTATTAGTCGCAACACCTAGAATAATGTAGTGCTTTTTGTAAAGAATAAGATAGGACAAGGCAAATGGGAGTAGTTACCTTCTCTAATACACTGCTGAAGCAGATTTTCAGTGGTCTGAAAGATCCACCATTTTCTCTAAGCATAGCATTTAACCTAGGGAACATTAAATAAATGATGTCAAACCTGTATGTCAGAGTCAAGTATCTGTATCCAACTTGGGTCCTTACAACAGGATCCTGGAGCCTCTTCAGAATCTAATGTTCCATAGATACAAAGGCAGTGAACATAGTAACTGGAGAGGATATCTGCACCTCCCATGTGTTCATAGCAACATTATTTACAGTAGCCAAGATATAGAAACAACATAGGTGTCCATTGATGGGTGAGTGGTTAAAGAAGTTGCGGTGTATATATATATATATATATATATATACACACACACACACACACACACACACACAATGGAGTATTATTCAGCCATAAAAAATGAGAATGGATGGACATCATTGAGGGCATAATATTAGGTGAAATAAGTTAGACAGAGACAGACAAATACGATTTGATCTCACTTACTTGTGAAATCTAAAGACAAAAACAAAACCAAAAACCCCACGCTAAACTCATAGAATAAGATCAGGTCTGTGGTTACCAGAGGCAAGGGGCGAAGGGAGCGGGGGAAGGGATTGGAAGAAAGTGGTCAAAAGGTACAAGCTTCCAATTACTTATAAGACAACTAAGTCCTAGGGCCGACACGTACAACATGATGACTGAAGCCAATGCTGCTCAGTGCTACACAGGGAAGTTGTTAAGAGACTAGATCCTAAGAGCTCTCATCACAAGGAGAATTTTTTCTTTTCTCTTTATTGTGTGTATATGACAGGATGGTTGTTACCTGAATCTGTTATGGTGATCATTTCACAATATATGTAGATCCAGCCATCATGCTGTGTACCTTAATCTTATACAATGATGTATGTCAGTTATTTCTCAATAAAACTGGAAAAGAGACAAATCTCCAGTGGGAAAACAGGGAGAACAGAAGATAACTAAAATGGTTGAATGCAGATACCTCTGGGGATGACAGCTGGGGAATAGGAAGAAATGAGGCAGAAGATCTGTTTTTGTTTTTGTTTTTTTTTCCTAAAAGCTATGTATTGCCATTTGATTTGAACGGTTATATACTTTACCTTATAATAAATAAAAAATATTTTATTAAAAGTAAAAAAAAGAAATCTAATGGTCCAGGTCCATAAGCTATGGATCTGCAGGCAGATACTAGACTAAGTTGGCATCGATGAGGCCAACATCTTGGTCAGAGGGCCCACATTATTCTATAGGTTGAAACCAAGTTAGAAGAGAGCTTACTTTTTATCAGATTATTGTGGGTCGGGAATGAAACTAAGACCTTTGTGTGGAGGCTCTCATTTCATCTTTAGGGGAATTCTATGAGGTAGATACCCTTACTATCTCTGTTTACGTATGAGAAAACTGAAACTCAGGGAGGTTAAGTAAGTGCGTAAGGACACCCACCTGGCAAGTAGTAGGGCTGGGAATGCGGACCCAGGTCATGTGATTCAGGAGCTTGCGCTCTGCTAGCTGCCGCCCTCCGATGGTAGAAAGGTCAGATCTGCATGATAGCTATGATTTCTGTATAATGAAGTCTAATGGATCAAGACAAGGATGTAAATGACTTGCTTTTTATCAATGACACAGCAAATCAGCATTAATTTTTATTGTTTTCCAAGATCATTCCATTTTATGTAAGGGAATGAATTTCAATATAGAATAGACTTATTTAAGGAAACATCAATATTTTTCTCAAATTGGCAGCATCGAAACTGTATTTATGGAATTAAAGAAAACATACTGCATTTATATAATGCAAGTTCACTTGGAAACCTAACATTTCTTTATCTTTTTTCTGTATCTTGGCTTGCTGCTGTTGGCATCAGTCTATTTTTAAAACACAAATATAAATTGTTTCTTGTTAACTCCATTGGATCTGCAGGCAGATACTAGACTAAGTTGGCATCGATGAGGCCAACATCTTGGTCAGAGGGCCCACATTATTCTATGAAAAGGGGGTATTTTAAAAAAAACTTCTTACCAACTGCATAAGAAAATAAATTTATTTTAGAAGATTTAAAAAGAAGAAATGCTCAAAAAATAAAATGGTATTGCCATCCCACCTCTTCATGAGAGCACTATCTATATTTCAGTGGGTACTCTTTCCATCCTTTTTTTTACTGCATGTGTATATTTGTCCTGTTAGTTTTCTAAATTGGGATGATACTTCACATACAGCTTTGTTACCTGTTTTGCACTCATCAGTGTGTTGTGTACGTGTTCCCATGCCATTGATGACTGCGAAGTACTCCACTGATGGAACCTGTGATTATTTTTCATCCTACTCCAGTTGTTTATCATTGAGCTTTTCCCACCTCGATTTCTGATGTATGTTACTGAAGAATATTTGCATGGATGCATCATGACATCCCTGATTCTTTTCTTCGGATACACTCTCAGAAGTGGAAATGCTGGGTCATATCGTAAGCGGTAGGAGTAGCTCCCTCGTCTTTCCACACTTCACTGCAAGTGATGCTACCTGTGCACCTAGACTCCCCACTCACAGCATCTCCTGGGTTCTGTTTCCCAAGAACGTCAGAGAATCCTGTGGAGCCAGAAGCTGGTGGGGTAATTAAAGTCAGTCTTCAGGCTGGACTTGGCAATCAAAATAAACATGTTGGACTACCAGGCCCAGCCTTCACATGGTCTTTATTAGTTAGTATGTTATCTTGTCAGCTCAGAATGCCTCCAGCTGCAAGTAACAGAAAACATGACTCCCAGTGGCTCAAAAAAACAGAGGATCATTTCTTCCCCAGAAGAAGAGACCTAGATGTATGGGGAGTTGGGTGGGGGGTTGCGGGGGAGGCTGGCTGTGGCTCTAGTTCAGCAGCTCAGAGATGTCAAGGATGTATCGACAGTGTTCTTGGCTTTTTCTTACTAGTCACAGGATGACTGCAGCTGAAGCAGACGTCATGCGTGTGTTCGGGGAATCAGGGAGGGTTGGGAGAAGAGAGATGGAAGTGATACATTCTTGATCCTAAGAATTGTTAGCCTGATTTTAAAAAGTGATGCTTTTTTTTTTCTCTTATTGCAGAAGTAATGTATGATCATTGTAGAAAATATATTTCACCCATAATCTTGCCACCAGGAGGTAATCACTGCTCTCATTTTGGTGTTTATCCTTCTAGTTTAGTTACAAGTGCACAGAAAAGTGGGATTACCCATTGATGGACTGCCTTGTAACTGGCCTTTTTAATCAGCATCCATCTTAGTGCCTAGCACCTGGTAGATGCTTTACAAGTTTTACTGAAAAAAATTAATGAATGATTTCAAAGATACACTATGAATATTTTTCTGTATCACCAAGTATTTGTTCTAGAGTATAATTTTTAAGAGCTGCATAACACTCAATTGTTTGAATGTTCCATAATTTCTTTGACTGATTCTGTTATTTTAGGTGTGGACTTTTTCAAAATTTTAACTATGACAATTCTGTAGTGAACGTCCCTCTGTTTGTTGAACAGAATGAACATCTCTCATTATTTCCTTAGATAAATTCCTTTCAGAAGTGGAATCACTTGGTCCAAGGTCCAGTTTTAAAGTCCTTGGTGTATATCATCAAACTGCCTTCTTTGTATGCACCGTTTTATATTATTGCCCACAGTGAGAGTTATTATAACCTTGTTTTATTTTTTTTTATTTTCAGTAGACTTAAATTTTTTTTCTGAGTAGGTAATGTATCCATCTGGTTCAAGAATCAAAACAATAGGAAAAGATATAAAGTTTTGCTGCCCCTGTGCCCATACCCCATCTCTGCCCCCATTTCCCTTAGGGTAGTCACTTTGGTTAGTTTCTTTTGAGCTTTTTCTGTATTTTTTAATGTACATAGGAAAATATGTATCTAAATTACTTTTCCTTTTTTACAAAAAAAGTAACATGCAATATACACTCTTCTGTACCTTACTTTATTTGGTTTGACTGCTGTATAATGTTCCATTATGTGAATCACTCCATAGTTTTATTTATCTATTCTCCAGTCTGGCCTTATTTGAAACCCGTATATTTTCAGCCAAACCAGGCCCAAATGAACTGTGATATTCTGGCCCTGCGGCAATACCAGTAATAGGAACAGGCAGCCTTATCTTAATTTCCTAACCCTACTGCCTGGCCTGCTGTACATTTTGACTTTGCTTCCCAGGGTGTAGTTGGCAGGGTCTGAAGTATTCCGAATCCAAGGAGGGAGAAAATTGTAAAGGTGGGTTTCTCCTCTTTTAAGACCCCCTGCCCCCCAACCCCCCACCAGCTTGGCTTGTGAGATATTTCATGTTCTACTTTGGGTAAAGAATACCTCCTCCATTCTTATCCAAGGGATGGTGGCTCCTCTAGGAAATGATGTCCTGTGTACTTTTCTTTTTTTTAAGATTTTATTTATTTATTTACAGAGAGAGACACAGCGAGAGAGGGAGCACAAGCAGGGGGAGTGGGAGAGGAAGAAGCAGGCTTTCTCGCGGAGCAGGGAGCCCGATGCGGGGCTCCATCCCAGGACCCTGGGATCATGACCTGAGCCGAAGGCAGACGCTTAACGACTGAGCCACCCAGGCCCCCCCTGTCCTGTGTACTTTTTAAGGAATTTCATGACATGGTTCAGGCCCACGGTGTGCTCCTTCAAAAGGCTCTGGGGAAGAATCCTTCCTTGCCTCTTCCAGTTTCTGGTGACTCCAGGCATTCTTCAGCTTGTGGCTCTGTTTCCTTCACGTGGTCTTCTCCGTGTCTTTTCCTCTTCTGTCTCACACTGACATCTCTCTTTGGGGGCCACCGTCTGGCCCACCACAGGCTTTGAGTTTACTGCCCTGATTCCTGAATGTGTGCTCTGCCCTACTCTGTTCTGGGAAGTGCCACAGAAAAAGCCCATTTTCTCTCCCACATGATAAAAGAAAGGGGCTTTCTTGCTCAGTGCTGCCTCTTCATTGTTCTGCACAATGCCTTGTGCAGTGCAGAGGAAGTGCTCAAATGGAATGTCTTCATCAATGAGTGATCCACTGAATATATGAAGGCAGGTTTTTTTCTGTCTCTTTTTCCTTTTCTCCGGGTTGAATCTCTCCAGGCACTTCAGTTGTACCTTTCGTGAAGTTCAGAACTCTCCACCATTCTTGTTGCCCTTCTGTAGGTACTTTCTAACTTGGCCAGTATTTCTCTTAAAATATGCCTTCCAGAATGAACTCTAGATAGGAGCCAAGCAACAGGATTCTCATGGTCTGCATATGGTATTTTTTTAAAAAGTAGCCCTAGTTGTAAGGATGTGGAGAAAAAGGGATGCTCATGCACTGTTGGTGGGAATGCAAACTGGTGCAGCCACTGTAGAAAACCGTACGGAAGATCCTCAAAAAATTAAAAATAGAATTACCATATGATCCAGTAATTCAACTACTGGGTATCTTCCCAAAGAATATGAAAACACTAATTCAAAAAGTGAAATAAGTCAATCAGAGAAAGACATGTATCACATGACCTCACTGATATGAGGAATTCTTAATCTCAGGAAACAAACTGAGTGTTACTGGAGTGGTTGGGGGTGGGAGGGATGGGGTGGCTGGGTGATAGACATTGGGGAGGGTATGTGCTACGGTGAGCGCTGTGAATTGTGCAAGACTGTTGAATCACAGATCTGTACTTCTGAAACAAATAACGCAACATATTTTAAGAAAAAAGGAAAAGAAGAAGATAACAGGAGAGGAAGAAAAGGGGAGTATGTCAGAGGGGGAGACGAACCATGAGAGATGATGGACTCTGAAAAACTGAGGGTTCTAGAGGGTAGGGGGGTGGGGGGATGGGTTAGCCTGGTGATGGGTATTGAGGAGGGCACGTTTTGCATGGTGCACTGGGTGTTATGAACAAACAATGAATCATGGAACACTGCATCAAAAACTAATGATGTAATATATGGTGATTAACATAACAATAAAAAAAATTAAAAAAAAAAAAGATATATGCACCCCTATGCTTATTGCAGCATTATATTATGCTAAATTATGGAAGCAACCCAACTGTCTGTCGATAGATGAATGGATAAAGAAGATGTGGTGTATATACACAATAGAATATTACAAGGCATAAAACAGAATGAAATCTTGCCATTTGCAACAACATGGGTGGATCTAGAGGATACAGTGCTAAGTGACGTAAGTCAGAGAAGGACAAATGCCATATGTTCTCACTCATATGTGGAATTTAAGAAACAAAACAAGCGAACAAAGGAAAAAGAGACAAACCAAGAAACAGACTCTTGACTATAGAGAACAAACAGATGGTTGCCAGAGGGGCAGTGGATGGGTGGGGATGGGTGAAATAGATGAAGGGGATTAAGAGCACACTTATCATGATGAGCACTGAGTAATGTATAGAATTGTTGAATCATTATGTTGTACACCTGAAACTAGTATCAAACAGACAAACAAAGTAGCCCTGGCTTGTGTTCATTTTAGAGCAACTGCTAAATTCATTGCTGGTAATTACTAGATAAGGACATAAAACAACAGCAACAACAAACTCCCTATACTAGTAGCCCCACTCAGTCATTGAGATTTTTAGGGCCAAATTCAGCCCTTAGTTAAATGCAGTTTTGATTGATTCTGGATTCTGGGGATGCATTTTGAGATTGGAAAAAAAACAGTCCAAATGTAACACTTTGGGGTTTAGTGGAAAGGGCAAGCATACTCATGAATAAATCCAGTTTTCCCTCTCCATTCCAATTTGTTAAACCCATGGAAAAAAGTTGTGTGCTGTAAGAGGGACAAATGATGATCCAAAGCAGTTTTTTTGCAAGAACAAATCAGGATTTTCATGACCAAGTATTAGAGAAGAGAACCTTTTTCTTCTTAATTTCCACCATTGGGGCAGGTCGTTGGTACTTTTTTTTTTTTTTTGTAAATCACATTTACCACCTCTTGTGTTAATTTTCATGTTCTTGTACCCTGAACAAATTTATGCTCTTGGTGTTGTATATGCTGCAAGTTTCATTGCTGTCAAAACATATTTTTAAAAATAACCCATGGGTTTTAACCAGTACAGTCAAGATCAATTAGATTTCTTTAAAAGTAAAATCTACCTTAGTATTTAGATCGGCAAGAAAATGTGGTTATGATAACTTTTGCCCTTATGTGGCAAGATAGGACTGAGGTATACCAGTGCTTTTTAAAATGTTTCTTTTAATTAATTTTTTTAAACTAGGGGTGAAAACAATGAAAAGATACTAACTCCCAGTGGTGAACTTCACGGCTTCCTGTACTCCACTATACTTTCTACTGCAGCTTGAGGCCTTGGTTTCTTGCAAGGGAAACATTTTGAAGACAAAGGCCCTCTGCTGGGAACTCTTCCCCCTCACCTCTTACCTGACTACTAATTCTACTTGACACCTTAGCTTAAGTGTCTCTTCCACAGGGAAACTCACTCTGACCCATAAGAGTTGGTTAGTTATTTAGTAAGCCCCCTCAGTACCTTGTACTTCATCAATTTCAATCTCTTTGTTAATATTTGTCTTTTACCCCAGACTGCAAACTGTGCAAGGCAGGGGCTCTGTTTCTTTTCAACACTGTACCTACCTTTGTGTCTGACTCATAGTAGATACTTAATAAACTTTTGTTGGCTGATTGGTCAGAGGCTGAAGAAGGGGTTATGGGAACAATTCGTTTAATAATAGTTGCATGTGTGTATGTGTGTGTGTGTGTATGCACAGCTAATAGTGAGTGCTGTTTTCTTTTTTTGGGGGGGGTGGGGGAGAGGGGTACCACTGCATCAAATTACTGAAGTGGAAAGAACAGTTGACATTCTGTTTTAAAGTGACCATGTATTTGACCCACTTCTCTAGTAATGTCATCACGATTGTATCTCATTGCTGTGGGTTCTTGGAGGCTGACAGGCGGAACAAGTTGCTTCAGCTCATAGTCCTCATCTGTCATACAGGAACAGCTTGCAGATTCTTATTATGTGAATGAAATATGGAGAGAGGGATATTTTTCTTCCTGGGCTCTCAGGGTAATTGAAAGTAACCATATTAGGGCACAAGGGGAAAATGCAGGAAAACGAACGGCTTTTGTGAAGAGCAACCCATCGGCTCTCACAACTGCAGGTGTAGAATCTCCTCTCTAAGTGCAGAAGCTAGGGAAGTGTTCCCTGTTATCAAAAAGCCTAGGGTTTGAGCAGAACATTCTTTCAGTAAGGAAAATGCCTTGGTTCGTGTTACCACTCCTCAGCTCCCTGATGAGCTGCTACCACGGCTGCCTTTGGAGGTACATCCCGTGGGACCCAGGGCATGCGCTTTGTATGTTCTTTAGCTAGGGAAGAAAACTGTTTTAGTATTCCAGATCAATAAACTGTAGTAGAAAATTGGAAATGCTATGAAAAATCATTAACCCGAGAAATTCTACTGTTCCCAAGTTTTGCATCAGAAGAAATAAATAACACTTGACTGCTCTTACAGTTTATAGTTTACAAGCTTGGCCCCTGGTGAAACAGAATATCAGATAACACCGCGTTGGTGACACTTTGCCTTCGAAAGGGCCAGTTCTGCAGATGTAAATGGAGCTTTACAGAACAGTTTTAGTTCACAGGAAGGTTTCCACTTCACACTGGTCAACAGTACTAACGTGGTGATGGAAAGCAAGATACAGTTCAGCAGTCATTCAAGTCATGACTTTGTTATATTTTGAGATAGCTTTAAAATCACTTAGTCAAATAAAACTCCAAAGTACTGTAACTGCCAGGTTGCTTTATCTAATTTATGAAACAGAGGCAAAGGAATCAACAATAACCCTCCATTTACCATTATTAGATTAGCTATTACTGAAACCGCAGAAAGTATATAACCCTTTACTTTGTGTTCACTCGAATTTGGTTATTAAGCTTTGATGGAACTTTCATTTAACCAAATGCCTTTGTTTACGACAATAAACATGTTAAGTCTTTTGTGTTCTGATTTTGATATGACCATTTTAGTACATGCCTCCTGCAAAGGCATGTTAAAGTTGTAGATTCTATTCATTTGTGTAATGTCAAATATTTTCAATTCAATCCAGTTAGGGTCTTGCGTTTCTTCCGAATTTTAAGAAATGCATCTTTTCTCTGGTAGGCTTTCCTTTTTCAAGAATAAACTAGGCATTAACAAACATAGCAGCTCCATAAAAATTGATTTTTCAAAATTAAATAAGCATCTGGTGGGCTGAAAATGTTTTATACCTGATATTTAAAAGATATTTTGACTATTGCCAAAAGGAATCAATTCCTTCATGCTGTCTCCCTTGCGGATGCCGTCATATGCCACTGTGTGGTGTAGAGCTCAGGCTTAGGCTTGGATTTGTACCTCAACTCTGCCACTTTACCTGCCTGTGACCTTGGACTTCACCTCTTCCAGAGGTTTGTTATCTCTAAATGCCCTTTCCTCAGTGTGCGATAGAGTTCTTAATAGTACTTTTCGTGTTATATATGGGGGGATGCATGTAAAGTCCTCAAACGTGTGATTATTCCTGTGTGTGTGTGTGTGTGTGTGTGTGCGTGCAGGTGTGTGTGTCTACACTCTACCTATGGGTTGTTACCTTAACTAAAACCCCATACTGATTCAGAATTCAGTTATAATAGTGGGAATGCTGTTATCCTTTCAGGATTTCATGTTCTGGTATCATGGCTCTCTCTCTCTATATATATATAGAGAGAGAGAGAGAGAGCATGAAACATTGTTACCATTTTGGATCTATTCAGAGCCACAGTTTGAAGACAAGTCACCATGAAGGTGGCTGTTTCAATTGCTGAGATTGGAACCCAAGAACCAAATCCATATTCCACAGAAGTCTTGCTTTTAAGTTGGAACTTTATTTCATTTCCTTGAATTGATGTAAAAGCTAGGATAAAGAGTGTTTTAGATAAGTGAGCTAGAAATATATGGATTTCCCAATAAGAAGGGCTCCTACTGACAATTTGTTGCTAGTTTTTCACTGGCTCCTTCCCACATCTATTAAGCTACTGTCTAATTGCCTTGCTGTCTTTGCATTTTTCATCCTTAATTCTGTCCTTTACCTCCACATTTTTGGGGTAGTGGAGACAGGTTTGGAGAACTCTACTCTATCTCACCCATGTCCTTTGACCCATAACCCATAGGGGAGCGACAGGAGGTCAGGTTGGGTGATGTGATCCCTGACATTGGTTTCCAGCAAATTTACATGGTTCTTATGGGGATGAATTTTTTTTTCCTCATCTGTACTATCTTCTGTTGGCTTGAATAATGAGTCACAGAAAAATGAAAACTTCTTTAGCTGTGAAAGTTTCAGCAAGAAAAAATGTTAGGCCATTGGCATTAGTATAATGCAAAATAAGATAGCATTTAAAGATAGTCTCTGCTTCAGCATCATATTGACAATGCCCCTCACTTGAGTCAGGGACTGGGGACTTACTGAGATACACCATCTGGCAAAACACGGAAGGCCAGTCTTGTGCCAACTGAGAAAGCTGCATCAGTTCCAACTCTTGTGTACTTTGCACATTATTGGATGCCTTGCAAAACGTTTATCACTTTTTAATTAGTAAGGACTAAGGGATTTTCATACCCCAAAGAAAATGTCAGCCGCCCAAAGATAGACAAATTATCCAATGGATCATAAGGGGCAGTAGGTATTCAACTTTGAGCTTGCACAGAAACAAGGACAGTTGCATACCAGGATCTTTGTTGTGGGACATGTGTTCTTGGTCTGTCTGGGTGGAGCTGGGGATCTGGGCTTTCTGTTCCTCTGACAGTTCCCCAGCTGGTTTCTCCTGCAGTATGGCCAGGCCTTGAGAGCACATGCCAAGAGATCAACTCTGTTCTGCTCCTTGGCCTATCATGTAAACCGTGGCCTGTAATGTTCATTAAAATGAAAATTTGTCGGATGGAATTTGCCCGACTGGCAGAATAGTTTAAATGTCAGATGTTGTTAGGCCTGGATATAAATATTATGTTTTTATTGTTAATTAATTGCAGTGCCTCAGTACCAGTGATCCAAAATCCAATTTAGTCTGCAATAGGTCTGTGGATAAGGGCCAGAGATAATGAATGCAGAGGGAAAAAATGTATTCAGAGTTCCCATTGTATCTCTCAATGTCCTCTTAGAAAAATAGCAAATTTTGGTGTGTCACTTTAACTCAAAGGGTACAAAACAGAACAGAATTAAGACTCATTGTCTTTTGAAACCTCTCAACTGTTACTTACTGTTGAATCTGTTCCACCGCTAGCCCCGAATTGGTCCCCGCATCAAAATCCCCAAATTTGCTGCTCTGTCTCCTTTCTGTGATTTCCCCCACGTGGCTTCCACCCCTGGGTCCCTTGTTATGTTCACAGCTCATTTCGGAGTAGCAGAACCGAGGTATCAAGTCCCGCAGTCCTCCTCATTTCTCTTTGCTCTGTTCATTTTCCTCTCTTCCGTTCTCCATCAAACCTCCTTTTTTGTCTTCTTTTTGTCCTTTATTTGGGTCCCCAGATTCAGCAGCCTATCTGTAAATCTGCCACTGCTTGTTAAGATCATCTTGCTTCCAAATTGTGCTGGTGGCTGACTACCACTCAGAGTAACGCTGCAGAACCGTTTGCATTAGGAAGGGGAGCAGAAATCTTGCCGCTGGGGCCCAGACCTCAAAACTGAATGTGGTCGCAGAGCCATGAGCCAGCAGGCATTTGCCACCACCATTCCCAACCAATATTTTGTGGAGTACTTGCTCTGAGCATGGCATCTTACTCCGCCACCTTCCTGGTTTCCAAAGGCAAGAAGAAGTGGGTGTGCCAGGCAGAGGAAGACTAATTAAGACTTTGGAAGGCAGGACTAATGTGATCCAGTGGTCAGGGACCCTCATTTAATTCCTGGCATCCTGGTCCATGCCAACCTCGTTCTGCCCCTGTGATTAAGCCAGCCGAGAAGCAGGGAAGGGAAGATGAACTTTGGTGTGCTCTGAGTTTCCCTGTCCAGCAGTGTCTGTCAGATTAAAAATGAGAGGGAAGGAGGCCAGAGAATCTTCCAGATGGAGAGTTCAGAGGAGGGCACCGCCAGACTCCCTCTCTGCAGTGACGTAGCTGGGCCATCGGAGCACCGGGCCACAAGCCAGGAGGAGCACAGCCTGTCGCCTGACCCTGTAGTAGAGTGGAGGCCCCGCAGAACAGTCACCCTTGGTTTGGGGTGAGCACATACTCAGACCAGGCCCACACCGGCACGTATGTGGCGGAAGCAGAGCATTTACCCCAAGATCTGGGTCAGTCTGGGTAGAGGACGGGCTCTTCATCCCGGACACCTTGTAAGAGTGTGTTCCCCAAGGCGTATGGGCACTGACAAAACCAAATGGGGAGTTGGGTGTTCTCCACCCTCCTCAGTTTCTCCCTTTCGATAGAATCGGCCATGTAGGAAGGGTGACCTTCTATGGGTTGGCAGCAGCAGGAATAGCAGTGGCCATACATCCTCGGATGGCTTCGCGTGTGGACGGCAGTTCCAGACAACCGGGGTTTGGTGAGGACACACTGCACAGACAGCCACTCCCCACACCTTTTGGTAGCGTAATTTTGTAACTGGTTTCAGCATTCATTAAAAAGTATCCAGGGTGGATGCTCCAGGAACCGGATGAGATCTGTTTTTTTAGACTCAGGCTGTCTGAGGTCTATGTCAGGATGAGATGATAACGAATGAGGTTAAACACTGAATATCTGGCGCGACCTTCCTTAAAATGGATTATTTTAACATTGCTTCTGTACAACCTCAGTTTCTCTCTGAGGTGACCCTATTTTTCTCAAAATCAGGTTATATTCGGGTTTGGGGAGGGTTTGTACTATTGGGAGCAGAGCTGTTTGACTTGAAATGTCATCCCGTTTTGAGGAAACATACCGGGGCCACGTTAGGGCATCACTGTACAAATGTCACATTGTCAGAATGTCTCCCCCTGGGGTTAGACTGGCCATGGTACTTCCCAGCACTTTTTGGCTGGCCAGACAAAGCCACTGCCTCCCCAGAGCCAGGGTGCTAATCCGGCCAGGGTCATGCTTCCCAAGATTTCATGGAATTTGATTTGTCACTAACTCTGAATTTTAATATGCTAATTATTGGCTGATTGGTATGCAGCTCCTTAGACGTCACCTAATGGTTTTCCAGAGCTCATACTCTTGGCAAATTTACTTTTCTGGTGTCTGGCAAATATGACAGCATTGAACAGGTGTGGCGATGGTGTGTGTGTGTGTGTGTGTGTATGTGTGTGTGTGTGTGTGTGTTGTGCATACAAGTATAGGCTTCCATAGAGAGAGATCTTTTCATCTTAGGAAAGCCCTAGAACACAAGTTAAGAAAAGAGAAGAAAAGAACAAACAAAACTAACCCTAAGCTTAAGAATTTTCAATTCTAAAAAAAAAAAAAGAATTTTCAATTCTAGAGGTGCCTGTCTGGCTTGGATGGTGGAGCGGGTAACTCTTGATCTTGGCGTTATGAGTTTGAGCCCCAAGCTGGGTGTAGAGATTACTTAAAAAAAAAAAAATCTCAAAAAGAAAAAAGAATTTTCAATTTTAATAGTAAAGCAAACTTACAATATTCCTTTATTAAGCAAATGTTATTGAGTGTATGTTATGTACCAGACACTGTTCTAGAGGATGTGGATTCAGTGCAGAGCAAGATAGATGTTGTCTGTATCTTTGTTAAACTTAGGGTCTAGTGGAAAGATGTCCACATATATTTTGACAGTATTGATCAGCTTTCTAGGTGAATAACAAAACTAAGAGTTATTCTAACCACCCCTCTGAACTCTAAGTATATTAGAGTTTCACAAATTTTGAATTAGAAATTCTATTAGAAATACATAAATATAAATATTTTGAAATAAAACTTCTAGGAATATATCTGAGAAATGTCAAGTTTCCAGTGTCTTTGCTGCTGTTTCTTGTGAGCATTTAAATCAGTATGCAGATTTGCAAATAATTCCATGTGTTTAAAAGATTCATTTATCATCAGGTCCTTTAACCAGGGCTATGTTTTCTAGCTGCCTGGTTTTCACTGATACTTAGAAAAAGGTTTAAGAATCTCCTCTTAGTTGGAAATGGGCTATCATTTGAAAGGATGTTGCAATAATTTGTAGGCAGTAACAGCTCACTGAACGTAGCATAAGAAGGAAGATGAGGGCTGAATTTATTCAGTGTCTTCATTCTTGTGTCTTGTCTTCATTCCCCAGCGAACAGACTTTTTTCCCAGGTATGTAGATAATTGTTAAAGACGTAAAGGTCAATAACCAATCCCTTAACGTGGCAGTCAAGCCAGGTGAGGGCTGCAGAATGCAACAATGGAGGGAAATCCCTCAGTTCCCAGGCAGGGCTGTGTTAAGTCAAATGTAGTTGGATGGTTCCCAGAGATAGGTTTCAATTGGGAAAAGATGAATTGTGAAGGAAGTTTCTGTATTTGAGAACGATGCTTGTTTAAATTCAGGCTGGTTTTTAAGGGAGCTGGGGGCTGGGTAATGGAGTGAGGGGCTTGGGGTTGGTGAAGATTTTCTAGGTGGCTATCCTCTGAAAAACGAGCAAGAAAAATCAGGGTGTTATTGGCCTGTACTGCTCTGCCTCCTTGTTTATGTCTTTTAGGAGCCGCTGAAGCCCAAACCTATTTGGGTTGATTTAAATCTAATCTGTCTTGCAGGAGGTCATATGACTGTTACAGAGTCTGTCTGCTCCAGAACAGAATGGGGATGAGCTAGGCCTGAGGGCAATGGGAAATGGTGTACCACCTTGCAGCTGCAGGTGAAAAGGTTTTCATGGCCTGTAGAAGTTTAAGTCCTTGGATTTTTGGGTCAAGGCAAACACGGGAAAGAGAGGACTACTTTGAGTGGCTATTCCTGCCTCTGGGCATTGAAACCAGAGTTTTTTTGATCCTGACCTGCTCCTATTTTGGATACGTAGCACAGCCGTGTGGAAAATGCTCAGGCACCAGAGAGATGTACACTTAGACTGTAGAATCCACTTGTACTTGTCTACTCAACATGTATTTACTGAAGGACTGTTTGGTACAGGTATAGAATCTGGGGCTCACAATGCATGGGCTGGTGTGGTTGGTTTGAACAATAAAGGCCATAGGTCTTAAGGAGTTTAGACACTAATCAAGGTGATAAAACATATGCAGGAGAAAGTAATAATTTAAGGCAATACCACGCATACCAGTCACACAGCATTATGTGATCAAGATGAGCGCAAAGCTCTGTTTTTTTTTTTTTTAAGATTTTTTAAAAAAAGATTTTATTTATTTATTTGACAGAGAGAGACGTTGCAAGAGAGGGAACACAAGCAGGGGGAGTGGGAGTGGGAGAAGCAGGCTTCCCGCCGAGCAGGGAGCCCGATGCGGGGCTCGATCCCAGGACCCTGGGATCATGGCCTGAGCCGAAGGCAGGCAGATGCTTAACAACTGAGCCACCCAGGCGCCCCAGTACCCATTATTTATTATTAAATTTACTAGATTTACCATCATGCTTGCTAATGTTTTTATTCCCCATTGCATTTGCTCCTCATTCCTTCCATCTGGGGTCAATTCCTTTTTATTCAAGTATGCCTTTTAGTATTTCTTTCAGCAAAAGTAAACTACTATGAGCAGAAAACAATCCTTTTTTTTTTTATCCCTGAAAAATGTCCTTATTTCTCTGTCGTTCTTGAATGATAATTGGTTTAGCATGGCTATAGAATTTTTGTTTAACTTTTTTTCCCCCATGGTACTTTGAACATGTTATTCCATTGCTGTCTTGCTTTTATTTTTGCTGATGACAAGTTGTTTTGCAAGGAGTCTGTTTTTTCTCTCTGGTTGACTTTAAGACTTTCTATCTCTGGTGTTTTGCGGTTTCTTTCTGATGTATCTACCTGTGGATTTGCTTTTATATATCTTGCTGAGGTCTTGGTGTCCTTTTTTCAAGAGGATTCATGTCTCATTCTAGAAAATTTACATTCATTATCTCTTCATGTTTGTCTTTTCTCTTTCTTTTGAGCTTGGCTATTTGGATAAATATGTATTTAAATTATCACCATATTTTGCTTAACATTTCTGTGTTTAAAGTGGAAAGGCATACAGGTCAGTCTCTATGTTGGCAGACCATAAGTCTGTCATATTTTACAAAATGGAGTATTATACTATTTATCCAGTTTTCCCCAAATTCTGTTTATCCCAAATTATTTTTCTCCTAACTCCATTGCAATCCATATAACAGGGGAAAGGGGAAATTTCTGATGTTGTCTCTTGGAGGGGCTTTATCTCCATAAATATTCCAGGATTTATGTCACAGCCCAGAAGTCTGGTCTTGGTCTTTAGTGACCATACATCAGCAGTAATGGGTTCTTTGGTAAGGGCTAAAGCAAGTCTTTAGCAAAGCTAAAGCAATGTCCTTCGGACATTGAAGGAAAAGAAAAAGAACCGTGGGAAAACCATGGATTAGTTGGCTGTTCCCAACTACCACACTATTAGGAGATATTAGGACTTAGCCAAGAATGACAGAAAGAGGAATATTCCAATTACTTTTGACCATATGGAGTCACCATATGAGTAATGATGTACTGATATAGAATGCTATATCAGCCCCTTGAAGTATTATTATGATAATAGTCCCTTGCTTACCAACTGAAGATACATTCTGACACCCTCAGTGGGTGGCTGAAACTGTGGAGGGTACTGAACCCTGTATCTATCTATCTATCTTTCTATCTATCTATCATCTATCTAGCTATCTATCAATCAATCAAACTGTGATAAAGTTTAATGTGTAAATTAGGCACAGTAAGAGATTAACAACAATAACTACTAATAAATTAGAATAGTTAGAACAAAAATTAGAACAGCTAGAACAATATTCTATAATAAGTTATGTGAAGAATGTGGTCTCTTTCTCAAAATATCTTACTGTGCTGTACTTGCCCTTCTTTGTGTGATAATATGAGATGGTAAAAAGCCCACGTGACGAGATGGAGTGAGGGGGATGACGCAGGCATGGCGAGTAGTGTGAGGCTACTATTGACCTTCTGACAGTTAGAAGGAGGATCATCTGCTCCCAGACCGCCGTTGACTGCCAGCAACTGAACCCATGGAAAATAAAACCTCCACTAAGGTGGGGGGAGCTCCTGTATTGCTTAACAACTATCATTTACCACATCTCTTATCATGTTGACCTGTGTGTGCTCAATACATGGGATGTTTTGATCACAGGGAGCTTAATTTAACATGTCAAGTTTCAATTGGAAATGTGGAGTGGGGCTTCCTGAGCTTTGTGACTTTCTCTCGTCCTAGGGAATGGGGACTGTACCTGTCAGCTTACATCTGTGTACTTATGGGGGCAAGTGGTGAGGTCCGCATTGGAAGGACCACGCATCTCATAGAAATGGAACAGGCTCCCCCATGTAAAACTTTTTCAGAGAAATGGAAATACGGTGTGCAAGAAAGACGACAACGAAAGAAGTTAAGAACATAAAATGCTCGGTCAGAGTGAGTGTGCTGCGTAACATTTAATTTGACTTGCATCTCTGCGCTTTATAAGCCATTCCCACGCTGTTGAGGAGTTCACAACCCCAAAAGATTTGATTGTCCATCTGACTGGTGTGTGTGATTGATTTCTGGCTGTATGTGCACGCTGTTTTCACTTGATGACAGTCTTTTATTGGCCTTTTGTGAGGGAGGTATGAGGCCCGGGTTTTTTGGCCAGTGCCACATACCATGGCATATGGAAATTCTCCTTAGAGACATGGAGAGAAAACATTTGGTGTTTTACTCGCAGATAACTCCCTACTTTCATTTTTATCTCTTTGTAGCTTTGAAGCTCAGCGAAGAAGGAAAATCCATTGAGAACAGTCTGTAAAGGTAAGTGTATTTATTACATGGCCTTGACAAACATTGCCTTTACAACATTGATTTTTCTTTTATTCAGAGATTTAAACACTTGGATTAAAGATACAGCTGACAGGACAACTTCCTTAACCACCTGCTTGTCCTCCCTCTTAGGCAAAAGTGCTGAGCAATAGTTAGCAGAGAGCAGGAGGAAATAAAATGATGTGCTGAGGGTAGCCAAACGCAATTGTATGCTTGCTGACTTTTGCTTTCTTCTCAGCAGTTAAGACATTCCAGTGGAGCTAAGTTTACTAAGATTAATGCTAGCTGGATAAAGAATGCGCTTGTACCGCTTCTAGTCGATGGTTAAATAAAACCAGCTGGCCAAATAAAGCATTTAAACTAAAATGCAGAGTGGCATTTGAATTGGGTTGGATGAAATTTATCATGAAAGTCAGTTGTGCAGTTGCGTGGAGAAGCTAGTTTTGTAGAAAGGAGAAAGCCAGCCAGTTTGGTGTAGCTAATTTCATTCTGCCCAGTCTCTGTGGACCCTAAGTGAGTTACAGGAAATGAACTTCCAAGTTTGAAGCAATGGGAAAAGTACCTATCAGCTTTCTGTGAAACATTACAATCGCGCTCGTTTTTACATGGAAAAAATGTAATTGTTTCCTCTTTGCTAGGTATATTTATAAGCATACGGCTGTACAGCATTGTTCTTTGATTCATTGTTTAATTTCTGTTCTGCATGAAGTATTTTAATTTAAAGAATTCATTCTGGGGAATTATAGGGCTGCAGTTTCATCAAGAGTCTTTAGTGGCCAGGGTGAAATATGCATAATTTTACATTTGTTTTCATCATCAATTATGCTTTTGACAATTTTAGGTTTTTTTCCTGTCGTTTTTATTACAGCAATCATGACTGTGACCACTTTAGTTAAAGTTGAAAAGCCATTTCGATTTACCTTCTATTTTAAGTTATTCCTAACTTTATGACAGATCTACTTCTGGGGCTGAATTTTTAATGTTTGTTTTGAGGGTGAAAAAGAATTTTACAGGGAAATTGGAGAAAACCTCTTTTGAATGATCAAAACATGAGCTATAAAAACACCATTTTGAGGATCTGCTTTGGGATAACTAAACTCTGGTGCATGAAGCCTGGTTGGCGTGGAAGTTTTCCTTAATGGTTTTCAGCCATATAACTTACACATCTCTGGAACACTGAGCCACGTCTTGGAATAAAGCAGTACTTGATAGCCTCTTAGAAATAAATTCTCATAAATTATTGGAGCCGGTGGTGGTGGGGCAATCTTCAGAACCTTGTGATCTTTAGGTACCGTTACAGTGCTCCCATTTCTCTTGGAGAGTGTTTTCACACAGCACAGTCCATTTCCTCTGCTCTCAATGAAAATCCTTTGTTAAACTGGTATTTTGGAGTCAGACATGGATTCAGTCCTGGGTTGACTTTTATTAGCTGTTGGACCATGGACACATTATTTACCCCCTCCGCGTCTCAGTTTCCTAGTTTGTGAAATGGAGATCATAATATTGTTTTCCTCATAAGCTTGTTGTGGAGGTTAAATGAATTAATCGCTGTTAAGGGCTTGGAACAGGTCCTGGCCCGTGACAAATACTCAGTAGATGTTAGTTGCTGCAACTGTTGTTAATATTACCGTCATCATCATCAAATCGGCATCCTTCTGAGTTTATTCCTTAGACATTTTGAGAAGTCTGTGCTTTTTGGAAACTACAGGATAATGTTTCCAAGATGAGCATGTCAGTACTAAAGAAGGACAAATTCTGCTTTGTCTTTAGGAATCAGAGCAACAGACAGCTTTCAGGTCAAGTGAGAAGTGAGGCCTCTGGAAGTAAAAAGTTGTCGGGGTGAAGTTTTGTAGGCATCAGGGTAAACATGTTCTTTGGCTGTGTGTAGACAATTATTAGTATATATAGTCTTAAGAAATAGTGATCTTAACTGCTAGCTAGTTAGATTCTTAAGGAATTTTGGAAGAAAGGCTTGGCGAGCGTGGAGGGACTTCTCCCCCTTCCCCTTTCTTTCCTGTTCTTGTCTGTGTTTTCCTTTCCTAACAGCGCCTTGATTTCCTTTTGAGGTGGTTGGGTCAGTGGAGCTGTAACCAGGGGCCCTACCCAGGGGCCTATACTCAGCTTTGAGATGGGTGCATGATCACTAGCTTGGGTGAGGGGGTGTTCATGTGCTGTCTGAATCTTGAGCTAAGGAATTCTCCTTTCTCCCAGTGGGCATCCTGCTCTGAAAACACCTACTGTGGGGACCACCTTAGCATTTCCCATTCCCTGGTCTCCATGTCTATCTCAGCAAATGATGGTTGCTAAGCCTTATTTTCCAGTGGAAAATTAGGCTTATTTTCCATGGATTCACTAAGCCCCAAGTTTCTTTCCAATAATCCTCCTCAAATTAGCCAACTGGCTTCAGTCCTGGCACCACAGAAGCCTAAGTGGTAGAGTAGTAGATATGGAATAAACGGGGTATGTTTGGAGGTTTACAATTAAAATACCATTCGTTACTTTCTTCCATCACGTGTAAGTACTTGAACGTTTTGCAGTAGGTTATAAAAGGTGCAGAGTTGTCAATTAGTATTTTAAAAGTGGGCCATTTTGCTGGACTTCCCATGCCTCCTGTGTTTGGTAGAGAGAAGTCACTTCTGGCTGCTTCTCTAAGCTCTCAAAGGATGTGTGTGTATGTGGGGGTAGAGCTGGAAACGGCAAGCTGGAAACGGCAAGAGAAGCAGAGAGGTCTTCACGGCAGTTTCTGGAGCCCTGGTCTCTCTGCAGCCTGGGGGTTGTGAAGGGACTGTGATTTCCTTCCACCTACTCTAGCCTCCCCAAACAAAACTCATTACATATTTTTTTTTCTGCTTTTCCCTGGACTTTTATTCCTCTTCCGAACACTTGCCTTGCCCTGCTGAACACCTTCTTTTCAACGATGTGTACGGTGTGATTGAAAACTCAACTATTTCAGTCTCTGGCATTCCTCGTGGTTTCTCGAGAATGGAATGGGCAAGTGTGCTCTGTTTCCCCTTGTGTCTTGTTTGTTGACTACTTCTGTGTTCTGTGCGGTGCCTAGAACAAAGCTGGTTAATGCTTTTTTCACAGGAACATCAATTTTGTGCTCCTACTATGAATAAGTAGCATGAGTGCCTTGTGTGGTGGAAAGAGCCTAGGCTGACATGCTAGGAAACATGCCTTTCAGTTTGGGTGCTACTGTTGGTAGCTTTATGATTCTGGGCAAAATACCCAACTTTTCTTAAGGTCTCAGCCGTAAAATCAGGATAACCTTTGCCCAGTCTACTGGGCAGCCAAACGCAATTGTATGCTTGCTGACTTTTGCTTTCTTCTCAGCAGTTAAGACATTCCAGTGGAGCTAAGTGCATCGAGGTGTTCTGAGGATGACGTAAAGGTAGTGTACCTGTAAGTGCTTAGCCAGTTGTCAAGTGCTGCATAACATCAGCAGATGATGATGGTGTTGCCATTTATGTTAAACAGGTTGAGAAATCAAGGGATCTTTTTTTTTTTTAAAAATATAAGGCTGAGTAGAAAAGGGACATAAATTTAAAAAATAAAAATAAAACTCTGCCCGGTGCTTGTGCTGAACATTCCATTTGTGCCTCCAGCTTGTTGCTCCTCAGAAAGGCTCTGAGCCCCCAGAGGCTGCCCTCTCTTGTCAGCGTTCCCTGGTCTTCCTTGCTCTCTGGCTTTCTGTTGAATTAGCCAACGGAAGGCTCTGGGTGAAAATTCGAGAATGTGAGTTTGGAATATTATTCCCTGTCTTCCGAGCAGCACTGCAGTTGGAGGAGGGCCACAGGTGCCGGGGACATAGTAAATGGTTATCGTCAATGTCCAGCACCTGGACATTTCGGTGGTACAGTTGGAAGGATTCTATCAGGTTTTTAAAAAGCAAGTTTTGGTAAATTGAAAAACCTTACGGTAACTGTAGTATATAAAGACATACAATATTATCACATGTTATGGATTATCTTTTTAAATTCACTTTTATTTTTATCAAAGCAACCTATCTACCTTGTTTGAATAAAACAGTGCTAAAAAGCAAATATTGAAAAACTGCAACACCTACCCCCTCCTTCTGCATTTCTCCTACTCTTCCAGCCCATGCCCTGCAATTGGCAGCTTTCATCTCTGATACTTCCGGCATTTATCTATTGCCAAATACTGTTTTTTTTTTCCTGCTGTACCGATTTTAGCAATAGTTCTTTAACACTCCCCACTCACCGCTTCTGGTCCCCACAGCCCCCTAACATAATCATCTCACATTTTTTGTTTAAATCAATATGGAATACTTCCATTATCATGTTGATCTGGTTGGTAATGTGTTCTTTAACGTGTAACTTTTGGTTACACGTTAATTCCTTGGAATTAACATATGCTTTCAAAATTTGCTTTCTTTCCTAGGCATCTGCCTTATGAGGTGTAGGTGGTAATAGCATTTCCATTTTATAGATGGGTAAATTGAGGCTTTGAGGCTTAAGTATTTTGCCCAGAGTCACACAGCTAGTAAGCATCACGATTGGGATTAGACACCAGCCAGCCTGCCTACAAAACCTGCATTCTTAATCATGACATTGTTTACAAACACTGTCACTTCAGTTGTTATCCTAATGGCTCTGTTAAAGCAAAACAAAACTAGGGGCACCTGGGTGGCTCAGTCCTTAAGCATCTGCCTTCCAGTTCATATCCCAGGGTCCTGGGATCGAGCCCCGCATCGAGCCCCGCATCAAGCCCCGCATCGGGCTCCCTGCTCCGCGGGAAGCTTCTCCCTCTCCCACTCCCCCTGCTTGTGTCCCTCTCTTGCTGTCTCTCTCTCTCTCTCTCTCTGTCAAATAAATAAATAAATAGATAAAATCTTAAAAAACAAAACAAAACTTGAGGTCTATCTTTCAGATTTGGAATTAGTTGATCTGAGACGGGGACCAAGAATCTGTCTTTTAAAAAGCTCCACAGGTGATTCCATTGATCAGCAGGGTTTGAGAACTTCTGTTCTATATCCTATCGTTACTGTAATCACCATCCTCATGGTCATGATCATCAACATCCTCACCACCACCTCCATCAGCAGCAACAAATGACAGTCTTGTGCTCTCAGCCACTAAGTAGAAATCCTGATGTCTGTGAAAGCAGCCTCTTTTTGGCCTCCTGGTGAGAGAGCACCGGTGGGTGATTCAGGTAATAATTTATCCAGCCATTTTTAAGTTTGGCCAGTGCTTTGGGAGGAACTGTGCCCCATGGAAGTGGACAAGGGCATTTGTTCACCTCGGTTGGTTGGCACTTTATCTGGTAAAAAAAAAAAAAAAAAGGCAATTGAACATCGTCTCTGTACTTAACCCTGACCTTAAAGGGACTCATTTTTTTCTGAGTCCCCTAAAATGACATCCAGGGGGAATACAAAGCTCAAGTTAAAGAGAAACTTTGATGTCTTTGTTCTATTTGATTTCCACCCCCCTCCCTTCCTCCCATGCTTGTGGCATTTCTTGTTTATCAGGCAGGAGAGAAGCAGTAAAATTTGGCCTGGGGTTTTCTCATCCCTAGGTGTGAAATTATTTCAGAGCTATAATAATAATACTTTGCATTTCTATAGTCCTTTTATTTGAAGATCTAAAAGTATTCTGTTGGTGTTAATAGAGCTTCCCAGCACCCTCTGAAGTAGGTATTGTTAGGGAAGATTTCTTCCAAGAACATTTTCACTTCATATCCTATGTGTGACTTGAAAATATTTTTGCATTGTTTGGGAAACTCCACTATTTAAAGTGCCACGTATATAGTATATAGGGCACTTGTTTTCATTATATTCAGTCTTCACTAATTCTCAGCCATTGAGGGAAATATAGTCCTTTCCCATGAATGGGTGTGGCATTATTTATCGAGAATTTAAATAAAAGAGTTCTGTTTTGCCTTTTATTTGAATGTTTTTTGAAAATATTCAGTGATGTTCACCAGCCATGGAACTATGTTACAGTAAATTTTCCTTTTTTTTTTTTTTTTTTAAGGTAGCAGGACTTGTGGGAAGATATTGAATAAGTAGTGAGAGTTTGGCTTGGTAATGTGTCCTTTGGGAGCTCATGACATGTCAAGCCAATTAAACATACAAACTGAATTAGCATTCTCATTTAAAGGTTTCATTTTGAAAAATTGCTTCAAATGTTGCATACCTGAATTTTAATCATGTAGACATGCCCACTTGGTTGTTATTTTTTTCTTTCTCAAACTGTTGTGAGGTTTCATCTTCGTGGTGTTGGGAATGTCACCGATTCTGCATGTCTGCCCTAGCACATGTGAGAAGCAAGAATTTCCTCTCTCCTCCAAGAACCTTCTAGCTGGACTAAGAATCAAATTGACATGAGACAGGTTAACAGGAGAGAAACACATTTGATCTCATACATATGGAGAAGCCACATACGCACTGAAACTCTGAAGGATAGGCAAAATGAGGTATATGAATTAAGGAGAAGAATTTAGGGTTTGAGACTTTAAAGGGAAGGAATGTAATTCACAGGGAGATGAAAAAGAGTAAATATTTGGTAAACAAATGTTTGCTGTACCTCTTAGAAAAAAAAGTCAAAGAGAGGACTTTGACGAAACAGGCCTTGTTAGGTTCTTCCCTGTCTACCAGGTAAAGAGCTTTTTTGGAATCTTCTGGGTTTCGATTGCTTTTTAACTGAAAATAATTATCATGTCAAAGTGGCCCATCTTGGGGCTGCCTGCCCTTGGCTCCTACATACAGAACATTCAAGAAAAGGCCCTTTGTTCCTTAGTCCATGCTGGTCACTCTAGGAGGTTCCTTGTCTATGTAGTGTTGGGTGGCCCTGCTGTGTCTCTCCAGAGGAGGTTGGGCTCTTTTTCATTTTAAGGACTCAGTATTCATTTTCCTGTCTCCTCACCATCCCCATCAGAAGTCCTATGACCCTCCTTAGAGATCTGCCTGGGAACAGGGTGCTAGCCTCCATTACTTTAAGGAACTAGAAAACCTCTAGTTTGTCCCTAGTAGTATTCCACCTAAACAAGAATAAGGGAAACAGAATAGTTTTAAACAACACGGTCCAAACTTGGTTTTATCCCTGTCCTTTTTGCTGGTGTCTAGCACATACCCTTCCATGAAAGAAAAATCCTTAGAGGGGCCAGATTTGGGGGGTGGGAGTTAGAGATTGCCTTCTAGTACTTTCTGCATTTGGACAAAGGGAACGTAAGTTGAAGTTCTTGAGATAAGAAAGGAGACTATACAGGAGGGATAAAAAAAAATGTACAACTTGACATACTTAAAATATGCTGCCCACCACTGAGACAAGGTGATGCATCAGCATTTGTGGTGTGCTTTATGACTGTCACGATGGCGAGAGTGTCAGATGATCACATGGTTAATTCTTTTCCTGGCATTTCAGTTGTCTTCCTTTTAGGGAGAAATTCACTTAAGATCCATCATCTGTAGATTTGGAGGAATGTGGGTAGAACCATGATTCTCTGCACCATTTTCTCCTGAGTCTTTTGCTCAAAGGAGGTCACATAAATTTGTTGCTAATTATGTGAAGATAGATTTATCAGTGAAGATGCTTTTGGCAGCAAATAATCAGAAAGTCAACTCAAATAGTTTAAACAATAAGGGAATTAAAAAAAAAAAAAGAAAGAAAACTTCCAACCCTCTCCATGTGTACCTGCTGAGCCCCATGGATGTCATGATTGATGGGAAGGAGTTATAGAACCCGGGCTCTGAATGTCTGGAATGCAACCTCAATCCACTTTTCCCTGGTGCCAAGCAACTAAGTTGTTGACAGATTGCTAAGTATTGTCAATTATTTTGTGAATTTCTCTACCAACTTATATTTGAACACAAAATAAAAGCCATCAGAATAAGGAAATGAATTATCTCAAGGAACAAGATATCCCAAGGGGGGCAGCTCCAGGTTGTGTTAATTTGGTGGCTCAACAGTGTCATTAAAGTCTTCATTTCTTGCTTTTTTCCTCTGCCATCTTCACTGGTTTTGACTTGGTCCTCAGATTGGCTGCCTTAATGGTTCTAAGATGGCTGCTTCATTCTGGGGATTCACCTGGACTATATGGTAGCATCCATTGGCATTAGAGACTATTTATTCTTCGTATCCCTTTTTAAAAACAAGGGACCTCTCCCGTATCTAGCAGGCTTCTCCTTGGGTTACATTTGGCTGATTGTAGCCACATACTCCTTCATTCAGACACTGGCACATGGAATGGGATTCCCTTGATTGGCTTAGAGTGGTGCTTTCCAATCTAAATTTCTTCTTGTTATGGTATACCTAGAAATTGATAACATTTGGTCAGGACGTTTGGTAAACAGACGAGGCTGCTTACATCTGGAGGTGGCTGGTGGATGGGTGTGTGTGTGTGTGTGTGTGTGTGTGTGTGTGTGTGTGCATGCGTGCATGCATGTGAGTGTGTTGGGGGTGTGAATGGGGGCTCTAGCTGCTTTAACCCTGTTCTGCCCGGCTGCCTTAGGGACTAAAGAGATGATATCTGAGCCGCTCCAACCCATTCTCTGCTTTAAACTGATCAGGATTTACCCCTGAGCTGGGTTAATCTCACCTTCCCTGGGTACATGGCTTTGTGGAGGGAGGACACTCCCAATAGAATTGAGATTTTACTTTCAAGGCACAAGAGGGGATGGCTGTTGGATAGGCCATCAGCGGTGTCTGCTGTGTGGATGTTTCCTCTCTTTGCATATATATCTAATATCCTTCTTTGAGTCATTAGTTCTTTATGGAGAAAGGACCAAGTTTTGCAAATGTTAACTGCTCAATGATTATTTCTATATTGAATGAATGAATATGTACTAATTTGTTTGACTAACTGATGCTTTCAACACCATGGACCTCCTGAAATGTGCCAGGAGGTCAAGAAACTCTTGATGATTTTGCATCTAGGGAGGGAGACAGATCACAGCTACTAAACAAACAGTGCATATATAATTAAAAGTTAAGTCTTATTGCAACAGGAAGCAAAACAGAGCTAGACGTCTTCAGATGCGGTGGTCTGGTCTGGAAGGGCTTGAGTTTATGACATTTTAGCTGAGATCTGGAGGAAGGACAAGGAGGGGGGTGGAATCAGCCATGCAGACTGGGGAAAGAAGGTTCATAGTTTTGACCCTTCTAAATTACCTCTTGGTTCAGAATCATTTGTTTTGAAGAAACCAACCAAAACAAACAGCGACAAAAACAACAAAAGATGGGGCATTTGCTCTAAGACAACCAGCTAGCTTATGATTGAGGGGAGATTGGACTGAGAGGGTTCTGAAGCATCGGACCAGGAAGTGGTTAACCCTTTAGAGCAGGAGCAGTAAATGGATAAACCACACTGACTCTCAGTGGCTCCATCTTAAAGCACAGTGACTAACTGGGGCTGCATATCCTCTCCCACCGCTTCTCCCCGCTTACTGACTGCTCTGCTCACTGTAGCCTGGTCCACCTTGACTATCCCTGCTGCTCCCTCTGTCCCTTTTATTTTTTTTTAAAGATTTTATTTATTTGACAGAGAGAGAGAGCACAAACAGGGGGGAGCTGTAGAAGGAGAGTGAGAAGCAGGCTCCCTGCCGAGCAGGGAGCCCGACATTGGGCTCCATCCGAGGACCCTGGGGTCATGACCCGAGCCGAAGGCAGACGCTCAACCATCTGAGCCACCCAGATCCCTCTGTCCCTTTTAAAGGGTGGATAGAGACTGACAGGAATTACTCCAGCTCCTCCTCCCCAGGGGTAAGTATCTGAGTAGCTTGATCTAGGTCAGGTGCTCACACTTGCTGGAGTCAGCTGTGGTCTGGGCCCAGGGTCTGCCTGGCTAGCTGCCTACTTAATTCTCCTTAATCCCTCTCAGCAGGATTGGGAGAGATTCTCTGAGAAGGTGCATGCAGTATAGGGCAGGTGGATGGGTTAATACTCTTGTTAAATGCTGTTTTTTGGGTTCTCCAACTTAAACAACCCTGGCAGGGGCCCAATGATGTAAATAATTTAGTTATTACCTGGGTTACTTAGTTGAGTACTGATGCCTACTGCCGGGCACAGCGTACAGCAGGTACTTATGAAGTAGTTAGTGATGGTGATAATAGCAAAGTGGACCATGAAATCCATGGTAGTTCTTTCTTAATGGTGCAGGTCAATTATATTATTTTGATGGAAATGCTTCTTTGTTTTGCCGGTGAAAAACTCTTTTGTAACTGCCAGTCTATCTTTAAACCAATCTGTAATCACTTTATTCATATTACAAAAATAATACACTTGCATTTTAGTTTATTTGGGAAATGGATCTGCAAAAGAGAAGAAAGTAGAAATTGCTCAATATCCTACTGCCCAGAGGCGACCACCTGTGGCATTTCGAGGTCTTTCTTTCCAGTCAGTTTTCTTTGTAGATATGTTTTTTAAAAAATGGTATGTACTGCTTTTTCCACCTAAAAAAACGATAAGTATTGCTTTTTAAATTTGCATGGTGAACATTAAAAAGTCTTCTACCATACCCTCATTAGGAGCGGCCCTGGATTCTGCCATGGGGGTGTAGCCTATAGAAACCCGTGTACAGATTGGGAAATCACATCTGTCGACGAATGTGCTCCTTAGGCTGGGACGGATTGGAATGCTGATCCCGAGGTTGTATGGCTGTGCAGATACTGCAGGGTGATCGTTGAAGTTGGTCAGAAATTAAGTTTCCGTGATAATGATCACTCTTGGCCCCTGGGCCACCACTTTCCAGAGGCTGATTTGCATGAAGCTCATTTTCTGTTTTGCAAGGAGGAAGGCTCAGCTTCAGCATCCCTGTGAGCAAAATAATCAGCATCCCCCTCAGGGTTCCAGGAAGCTTCTTTGAGGCTCAGGTCAGGGTGGCCTCCGCAGACTGCACTTGCTTCTCCCGATAAAGTAAATGCAAGCATGCCAAATTGCTTTGCTCCAGCTTAACCCTACTCCAGAATGAATCCATAAATGCTACAAAAGGAAAGCTTATGAACATATGCTACACAGAACTCAGAAAGCATCCTGCCTACTTAATCCTTATCCTACTTCAGGGAAAAAAAAAGAAGTCTGTTTATACTTGAACTGAGAATTGAGGGATCACAAAAATGAAGATTGGATGCCTTGCTAGAAATCACCAGTTGTGTTTTCTCATTTCCCTTAGAGCCATGGGTTGATTTTTCAATACAGCTGTGTCAGTGGGGAAATGTGCCACTCTTTCTAGAGTTTTTAGACTCACTCCCAATTATGTGACTGTGTCTAAATGCCTTTTGAGGAAATGCAAGTTCGCCTTGTTTAAACACAGTGTTCATTATGGTGGATTCTGAGGACTGGAGGCCGTCTCTTCATGTCATTATCACCCCCCCCATGGCCCCATTTAGATTATTGCAGACGATGAAAGGCACTTTTCCACCTCGTGTTCTTGGAGCGACTCTTCCACGAAGAGCTGCATGGAATCACCCTAGATGTGCACTAGCTCGGAGGTTCAGGAACATGCCCTGGCACTTAGCATGCATATTCGTCCTTCTGGTTCAAGATGATTCCCCTGCAAAACAGTTCATTTTTTTTTCTTGCTGGCATATTCGCTTGCACACACCCATAGAAGCTTTTTGGCAAGCTTTCTGGTCCCAAAGCAACTCAGATTTTTTTTGATCCCGCTCTGCTTGCTGTGCGTCTCCCCACATTAGAGCTCTGGAGGAGACTCTAGCAGGTCCGCTTCAGTCTCTTTCCATCTCACGGAAGTGGAGGCTATGTTTCTGCCTGTGTCTTATTTAATGTATGTCTGTATCTTCCGGCTCTCCTGAGCTAGGGGTCTACAGGGCCATTCGGTTTGACACCAAAAGCACTATCTGTGTATAGCCAGTCATAATGAATAACTGTAAACATGATTAGATGCCTGCCCGAAGGGGGTGTTAGCCAAGAGATGTGTGAATCTGCTTGGAGGGGCAACAGCTGAGATGTCAGAGTAGTTTACCATCTCCTGGGTAGAAGCATTGGGAGAGTGTCCTCTGTCTGAAAAATATTACAAGCATCAGATCCAAAACTTTTCCTCCTGTGGCTGCAGGTGCTCATCCTTCTGATTTAGAAATGAGGGGTGTTGTATGGGTATTATAAGTATAGGAGATTCAGAGCAAGAAAGAAGTGAAAAATGCAGGGGGCTTCACAATGGGAGTGAATGGTGGCCATCCTCAACCCAGGATACATTTGGTAAGATGCATTTATGAAGACTGTTTGCACATGATGCTGTGCCTGTTTATGCCACTGGGACCTGCTAATCTCCATTTTCTGTGAACATTAAAAACAATAGTCTGATACTGGTGTTAAATAACAAAAATTCAACTGAGTAAATAAAAAAATCTATTGGCTTTCTTAAACCATTCATGAATTGGGCAGCCTCCCAACTAGCAAGTGGTGGGGAGCTCCAAAGGGCTACAGAGAAGGAAAGGTTTTTAAAAGGTAGAGAGGTGGTGGTGTGGGGGAAGGAAATCATTAGCAAAGAATTCATTGTTTTAGGCAAGGTCTTCCTCCTAAGGGGAATGGAAGGGGTCTGTCAGTAACCTTTCTAGTGCATACCAGGAAATTCCTACGTTGACTGGGTAAAAGTTATGTTCTTTGGAGGTTGAAGCTGCAGTTAGGTTAGGTATTAAGTCATGGTTTACTGACTTGGGGCCTTAACCTAAGTGACACCATTTGAAGCCTGTGGTTTTCTTTTTAACACTGGCAAACCAGAGAGGTATCAGGACAGTGAATGAAAGCATGTGGGTGTTACACTGTAACAACAAGACATGAAGCCATTATGCCACTTATAGTTTATCTTGGTATTGTGATCTGGTTCAAAAATGTAGCCAGCATCTTTGGCTTACAATATACTCTAGGCAATAAGGTAGTCACTCTTCTTTAATTCTCTCATTTAATCTTTATCACAACTCATGGGGCAGATGTTTTTCTTCAGAATTTAACAGATGAGGGAACTGAAGCTCAGAGAAGTTAACTAACTTTACCAAGATTGCACAGCTTGTAAAAAGTGGGCACCTGTAAAGAGAGAATGTGGCAGATCTCTGTTCAGCTAGGGCAAAGGAAGGGGAACTTATTTCTCTAAAAGGCATACTGATGGGATTTTTGCTACATTCCTTGATAATTTTGGACAGGTTGGGATAATTTGAGGGCATGCCTTAGGCATGCAGGTGCTCCTTTCTGCAAAGCTGATTTATTTTCATACATTCACTCATTCATTCATTTATGGTTGATGCATTCAGATTCACTCACTCGCTTTTTCTATAAATTAGGCACCTGTTTTGCTGAGAGCAAGGTGTTAAGAGCAATGGAAAGATGATCAGAGAACTGAGAATCTGAATGGAGAGAAGGTAGCCAGGGAGAGCTAGAACATACGGCACTTGGTGGTGAATATGGCACAAAGCAGTGGAATTTAGGAGCTCGCTCCAGGAGTTATTGGGGTGACCTCTAGGTAATGTGTCTCCTCTTATTGGGAACCCCTGTTAGTATTCCAGAAATTTGGTCTCAGCACAGGGATTGACATTTGTTCTGCACTGTCAGCCACAATGAAGAGACCTATTAACAGCGTGTGATTTCTTTGTGATGGGTAATTTGTGAGCTCAGACGTGTGAAAGAGCTGGTGCACAGAAGTGGAGAAAGACCAACCAGTACAGTGGACTTTTGCTATGACACAGATGCAGGGACAGCCCCAGACACAAATAATTGTGTGGTGGGCAACAGCCTGCTCCTTTGTACCCTTATTTCTCATAGCTTGTGACATGCACCCCACAACGCCCGAAGCATGTAAGCTTCACACATGCTTCTTCAGATTCTCAGTACCCTTCCTACCTCTTTTTGGTGATCTTTCCTGCTTTAGTCAGAGCACAGGATGGAGGGGTGTTGAGAATTTGGATATCACTCATTTAGTACTCTTTAGTGTGAATTTAAACCAATAATTTATTACAGTATTTCAGGTGGTACATGAGATGATGTTGGATGGATACTTTTCTTTCTATTTATGATGAGTGGTATTGACTATGTACAAATGGTACTGAATACAGTGGCAACATAAAATTGTCTTTTTAAAAAAAATATTTTATTTATTTGAGAGAGAGATTGAGAACGCATGAGCAGAGGTGGGGTAGGTGAGCAGGGAGCCCGACACGGGGCTTGATTCCAGGATCCTGGGATCATGACCTGAGCCGAAGGCAGATGCTTAACTGACTGAGCCACCCAAGCGTCCCTGAAATTGTCTTTCCAAATTCAAGTTAGCAAAATTGAGTTGACTAAAAGAAAAATATTGTATTAATGCTAGAACATTGGTTCACAGATATAAGAGTCATGAAGTTTTAGAACAATTTCCCTGGGTGTATTTGCATTTCAAACTCTGTCTTTAACTGTGGAATATGTGTGTTTTGTCTCATAGGAAGAGAATTTAATTGATCAGGGTGGAGAGTGTGCCCCTGAGATGTTATACTTCCTAGGTAACCACCTAGTTCACCCTCTAGGATTATGATTCACCAGTGTTACAGATGTCTCATGTTATAGATGGCCCATGTCACACCAGGCTTTTCTTTTAGTTAATGGTTACACTTTAGAGGAAGTGATTCTTCCTTTTCAGTATCCATTTTGCTGCAACTATGAGGCATGTGGCCATGGGGTTTTTCATTAAATGCTCATGTGAGCATGGACTAATGCTGGTTAGAGTGTGTAAAGTACACATGGTATCTAAAGCAGCCAGAATGAACAGTAGCGACCACCTAACCAAATAATTATATAACAGAAATGAAATAGAATAAATGGGATATTTATTTTGTGTATCAAAAATAGCACCTGAATCTGCTTCTGAACCATTTTAAACAAGGGACAGGAAAAATTGTCAAAACAAAGAGATTGTTCTCTGAAATCGTAATTAGGCTAAGACAGAGAATAAGCTACTGCAATTTTCAGTGGGCTTGATATGTCGGAATTCAGGGGCTTGCTAGTATTAGACTATGTGGCAGGGTTTTTGGTCTTTAAGTGGGTCTGCCTTGAGGCAGAGCCAAGAGATGGGACATAGGGAAATAAGAACAGCCTGTGCTGGTGGAGTGAAATGAAATTTGCTGATAATGTGCACATGACAGGCCAGGTGACATCTTGGGCTTCTTTCTTGCTTGTGATTTGGATAATTTTCTCCCCCCTGTATTTGTTTTCTTTTGGGTACTTGGTGGAAGTAGTAGAAGGAACACAGTCCTAAGGGTCTGTTTCAACATCATATTCTAAATGCATTGGAGAGGCTGTTACTACACAAAGTTATTATTTATCCTTTTTGTAGAGACAAACATTGGTGTTTCTATAATATGTATCTATTTATTTGTTAGAGCTTTCTAATGGTTGATGAGCAAGAGATAGAAAAGAAAAAGTAAATAGTTAATAGTATAATTATCATTACTTGGTTGGGTTTTTAATCTAGTTTGGGGGTCCAATTCTTTCTGTTGACAAAGAACAATTAATTACTTTCAGAATTTAGACTACTGTGTCACCAGTAGATGTTTTGTACAGCTAAGAATATCATTTTAACTTAATAATGTTCATTTTTCTTATATTAAGTATGAGCAAGGGAAAATAATCCAAACTTTTGAAAAAATGGTAGAGAGATACTTACTTGAAATGCATATATCTCACATGTAAATGAATGGATATCCCTGTGTTCCAATAAAACTTTATTTACAAAAAAAAAGAAATGCATATGTCTTGCAAAAATATTATCTTGGTAACTTCAAGAAACTCAGGCCTAAAATGGTAAATGTCATTCACTATCCCCGACTTGGCATCAAGATTGGTGAAGTGACTCATTCAGGAATCAGTTCCAGTGCTTTCTGTAACTCTGCTGGGGGCTGGGCATATAGCTGTTAACGTCCCTGCCCTGTAGTTCCTGTGGTCTAGCTTAAGTAAAAACTGGGCAAATGAATCCCTTAATACATTGCTTGGTACTTTTTGTGTCCAAATCAACTATTATTTCTTGAAATAGCATGAATTTTTATCCAGACAGCTTCATAAACTCAACCTTGGTATTTAATCATGGTAGATAAGCAGAACACACTTGAGATCTGTGTTTCCTAAATGCTGGAAACTGATTGGATAAGAGAAGCTGAAGGACTGTCATTTTCTGGGTATTTCATATTTACGGAAGCAGGGAACAAATCTAGATTTAACCTATTCTTTAATATTTTGATTGTTTAGAGGGGGAAAAAATGAAAAATCTATTTAACATGTTATCTTTGACTTCCAATAAAGTGAAATGAACCTAATCAGCTCTGGTGTTTCTAAAAAGGTGTCAAGCATTTACATGTTAAATGCATTGTTAATGAGCTGTCACATGAACATTTACCACAGGATTGCTCTACATCCGCTTGCCAAAGCCTCAGAGGCCTAAATCCCAGCAAACATTTTCTGGAAGTTGTGGGGCACCATCATGGTTGACTACAACCCTCCCCACACTTTCATTACAGGAATTAGTATAGTGAATTGCTATATGAATTGTTCGATGCTGTGAGGGAAATGAATGCCAGGAGGTTCTAATAAGACTATCAGCAGCTCTGTAGTTTGCAAAGTCAAACTTCTGTGTGTTTTCAGGCTGTTCACCTTCTTACCCACGGTATATTTTTTTTGTGTTGGTTTAGCTGACAAACTGCTGAAGGAAGAGAATGATTGTTTAATGTCAGCTTTTAATAGAAGTATAACATAGAGGATTTGTACACTTCGAAATCCATAGTGTACACATTGATGAATTTTCACGAAAGTTCATGCCCAAGGAAGCAGCATCCAGAATAAAATATAGAACATGACCCTCTCATGCCATCTACTGTGCTCCTAGCCCAGGCCACCACTATCTTGATTCTAATATCACAAACTGGTTTTGCCCTGGTTTTGACTTTTATATAAATGGAATCATACAGAATAACCTTGTTTGTGTGTGGCATCTTTTGCTCAACATTATGTTTATAAATTTGGAATGGTGTTTTGTATGGTTAATTTTAAGAAATAATGTAGGCTTGTGGGTGTCAATCAAAATTGTAAGATGAGAAAATACTTTGGAAACTTTAAAGTGCCTCGCAACTGGAATGTTGGGTTGGTTGACTGGGCATTCAAGTAGTCTGGTGTATTTTAATGTGCTTTGGAAAAAAATTGGTGTCATTTAATTATTATGACTAGTTCAGCCACACAATTTGCATGTGTAAATTTGACAGTGTTTTACATGGAATAACTCATTTATATCTTAATAGATAATATTGTAAAATTTTTGGATATTAGGGTTTCAAAGGTCATCTTAGAAATGTACTCCCTGAGGTTTATTCTTGTACAGGTTAGTAGATAACTTCTTATAACTGACTAATTAAAGCATTTTTAAACCTAAGGCTATATCTTAATATTTCTGTCCTTTTATATTTAATTGCATATCTGTGTGAAGAAGCTATAACATTTTCTCTTCCACTGTCATATAATACATAGGATTTGGCTCACAGGTCACACTGCCTGCTGGATTACCCTCTTCTGGGAAGCCAAATGTGTAATGATTTTCTTTTTTTTTATAAGATTTTATTTATTTATCTGAGACAGAGGGGGAGCATGAGAGAGAGAGAGAGAGAGAGAGAGAGAGAGAGAGAGAGAGAAAGAGAGAGAGAGCATGAGCAGGAGGGAGGGGCAGAGGCAGAGGGAGAAGCAGGCTCCCTGCTGAGCGGGGAGACCAGCTCCAGCTCAATCCCAGGACCCTGGAATCATGACCTGAGCTGAAGGCAGACACTTAACTGACTGAGCCACCCAGGCGCCCCATGGAATGATTTTCTTGAAAAGAACATCTCTCACCCCATACCCCTACCCCACCCCCATCAAAACCAAATTAAATGCTCTCTCCTTAGTGGCATACTGCAGTGCCTAAGAGCATGGGGTTGGTGTCTTTGGGTGTGGAAGTGGGTTTCTGAGCCTTGATTAAGTTGCCTTTCCTCCTCTGAAAGTAACAAGTAGGACCTCTCGCCGATGTTTATTGGGAGGAATCCAAGCGCACAGAGAAGTGAACACGGTTCCTGGCACAACCTAAATGCTCACTAATTGCCAGTTAGTATTGCTATAAGCATTCCCTTCTGTATTTTCCTTTTAATGCATAATGTTTTAATGATTCAAATCAGGCAGGTGATCCTCAGAATAATTCGTTCTTAAACTTTAAATACATTATATATATATATATAAAATTTCCCTACACCATCCATCAAGTGGAACAGACCCATTTAAACACAATCTAGACTAACAGGATGCATCCCTCATAGTTTTTAAAAATTTTTGTACAGAACAAAAAAACCCAGGAAACAGTGGTATTTTTAATGCTGGAACAAACACAGTATCATTTTTCAACGTCTATCTGATGACAATCTGGTTATTAGGTTGTCAGAGTTTTCTGACAAAATGTAGTGTTGGACTACCTAATTACATTGCCTCAGAGTCCAGTGGGGCTGCTGATCTGGTTCCTAATAATTTTTGGTCAGGGTTGTTTTGTTAAAGGCAAACTTATCAGTCATGTGAGAAATGTTTGCTTTTTATGTTCACTAGTCTAAACATTAAAAACATCCACTTAGGCCTGATGTTGTGGGGAAGAGTAATAATACAGTCCTTTTCAGAATCCAGATGTCTCATCCATTTAAAAGTTTTAGATATGGGGCAGAAATATCAAACAGCCAAAAAGTTCTGTAGGTTTTATTTTACTTTATACTTTGGTGTTGGAAAATACAGCAATGAAAATCAGCTATCTTAAAGGTGTACATTTAAAATCACTTCTCACTATTCCCCTTGCCTTTATTTTTTTTTATTTTTAAAGACCCAGAGTTTTTTCATAGATTGAATACTTGAGCAATGGAGAATACAAGCTAGAGAAGTACTTTGACATGCCCTCTTCTGTATCAGGGCAGTCTCAGGTTTTGTGAGGTCAGAAGCTTATACTATTTGGGGTGAGGGTGATCCTCTTCAAGAAAAAGAATAGAGGCGCCTGGGTGGCTCAGTCACTTAAGTGTCTGACTCTGGATTTTGGCTCAGGTCATGGTCTCAGGGTCATGAGATTGAGCCCCACATCGGGCTCCACGCTGGGCATGGAGCCTGCTAAAGATTCTCTCTCTCCCTCTGCCCCGTCCCCCCCAATACAAAAAAGAAAAAAAAGAAAAAGAATAAAAAATTATGAATACAAAATGAGATACAAAGTAAGTCTTTATTTCAACATTTCAGTTCAATGATTTGGTTCCCTTTCTTTCACGATCTCTCTCCCAGAAAAGCTTAATAGGAATGCTTCTTGATGTTTCCTCCCACTTAGACCACTGACTCCCAGCAACTCCCAGCACCCAAGGGGCCCATGCAGCAGGAGCACTGAAGATTAAGGTGCATCAGCATCCTGTTATTCCTTTTCTGCCTATTTGGACATGCTGCTGAGTCCATGAGACTATACCTGGGTAGATAATATCTAGAAAGCTGAGGAAGACTTCCAGTAGGAATGAATTGAAATCAAGTCAACCTCAAGGCAGATATTACAGATTCTTAAGTGAACTGGATAAGAAAGATTTTATAAATTGTAAAGCTTTAAAGGTAGTTCTCAAAAGGTAGAGTAATTTCAGGATATGTAGCCTCTGAGAAGAAGTTGTTGCAGGGAAAAAATTCATTAGAAAATATATTAATAAGACAGGAGGAATTGATGTTTTCTAGAAAGATGTTTCCTGAGGTGTTGACTTCTTTGTATGACTCACACGGTAAGCTCCCTGGCAGCAGAGTGACATCTAGCCTTGACATCTGTGTAAATCCTTATGCTATCTTTGGACTAAGATGATTGCAGCACTGGCCTACCATCAGCGGGTCATGAATTGCTGATCTGTTATTTGACGGGTCCAAGCTTATACTCTTGACTTTGTCACACTAGTGGCTTCAAATCCTCACCCTCTGAAGATAGCTGTTCAGGTGGGAGTTTCAGTCCTTGGCCTGAATGCTTTGGGACCTTCAGGAACCTAAAACCCAAGTCACCATTTCCAGTTCATACATTTGTCACTTACCTGAACATTTGTCACCACTTTGTTTTAAAAACTCTGCGATACTAGTATTTGTCAACTATAATTGGCTTATACAAAGATGAAAAGGGACCTTGGCTACTGCTTTATCTTTGCAGTCCCAGAAGACATCAAAAATCCCACTGTTTTGGGAACTCAGATTAGTTACCTAAGTCAGAAGATCAAGCTGAGTCGCTAGTACCTGGCAGGTGCTCATTATTTAATGAAAGATTTTTCCAGAGCTGTTTGGTGCCTTTGATGGAGCAGTCAAGCTGTTGTCTGGCTGCAAGAGCAAGAGTGGCAGAGATGGACAGAGAGAGGTGTTAGGAAAGTTTATGGTGGCTTAGGAAATGTATTTTACTCACTGATGTTTCTTTAAGAGAGACTATACTTTCAAATTGCTTGAACTACTTTTAATTATTTTTGTTTGCTTTTTTTTAAGTGTGATTTGTGTAACAGACTAGAAGGTTTTTATGCATCACTACCTTGTTTTTCTTTCATCTTCCTCCCACATTAACACTATGTAACCTTATCTTTGTAGTGTTCTTTATTGTTTTCTCATTCTTTCTTGTGAGTTGCACAGCAGCTGCCTTTGGATCCAGGTCTCCTCTCCCTGTAACAGATAAGAAAATATAAGTGTAGGAAGATGTGCTTTTGTGTGGTTTCCACAAGATCATGCAGTGCATTCCACCAGGACTGGGACCCTGCTTCCTATCTCCTACCTCTACTGCTCTAGACTCATCAATAGGCCAGTTTAGATCATGAGACCTTGTCAAGCATCCCATTGCAAGAAGGCACATAGAATTGTATGGTGACATCTTAATTGCCCGTTTAATTTCTATAGATACAACATTTTCAAGATGTCTAAAATATCAGACTGCCCTGGGAATGTGTGCAAATAATCTCCTGGATTTAATGAGTGGAAGAGATTCGAAGATACCAGTGTCTTAACAACTGAAAACAAAGTTTGGCATGGCCATAGCATGTGAAAAATTCACTTCCTACAGAAAATACCTGCCAAATAAAGCATTTTCCTTTGGAAGTTAACCAACAATTAATCTATAAAGATGGAATCCTGAGGTTTTTTTCCCTAGTGCAGACTCCCTGTGTAGCTCCTGTTCCCCCGTATTGATGGATCCTACAGGTTTTGAAATCCTTTCCTGATGCTTTATATTAAATGACATGCCTCTTTATTTAGAAATTTAAAATGATTACATTTATTTACATAGATCATATCTATAATTAATGTTTCCTTTTTCAGAATTGCCATAAAAATTGTTTTATCATGGTGGTTCTTGGTTTTGAGACTCTGAAAGTGTTGTCAGTTTTTGTATTTACTTTAGAGTTAGACCATAATCCATGTAAGCATATCTTGTGTGTACCACGAGACCTTGAGTTTCCTAGTCTGTTTTTAGGTTACCTAAAGCAGAATTGAAAGCAAAAATACAGATGCAAAAACTGCGTCCGTGTATCAGGGGGAGGATGCATGGTGGTGTTTCTCTAGCAACTGCACTTCCCTTTGGCCACCTTCTGCATCCAGCCTTTAGAGTGGGACCTCCCCCTCATCCCATCAGCCTCATGTGAGTGTCATGGGGTCACCCCGTAAGTTCTCAATTAGTGCAGGGCATGAGTCCACCAGAAGGGTTCTTTCCCATTGCTGTTTGTTTCAATAAAGTGGTTTCACAGTTAGAGTCCAGAGCACTACAGAAGGCACAGGGTGACAACAAACAGATGACAAGTTAGAAAGGACATGGGGGCTGTGATGACTCAGCAGGTGTCGGGCTTTAAGTGAGGAGTAGTGAAGATCAGAGATTAGACTGCTGTTAAGATGTGTGTATAAAGCTCCTTCTCCTTAACCTGGCTGGGTGCCCAAACCTCCTGCTAAAAGAGTCACTTTTAAGTGTTAAATTTATCCCTCAATTTCCTTTTTTATAGCTTAATAGTCTCTCTAGGTTCTCACAGGGTAGAGTGGTAGGAAATTTGTATTTTTTTTTCTATGAAACTTTCTTCTACTGAAAGCTTGTTGGAAAATGAGAGCTATGTTTTGCAAATAAACCCCAGTGGTATAATGGGCTATGTACACATATATTGAACTGTGAAATACTGTCCATCTGAATTATCTTGCTGTTCCTGCCACCAAAGACATTGTAATAATAATAAATATCAGAGGTCTTTAGAAACAACACACACACACACACACACACACACACACACACACACACACTGTGGTTGTGTTTAGTCCGTAGGCAAGCACAATCACTGGCAAATAAATTATCTAGGTAGATATACACCTAATAATAGGTGGATTAGTAACTTGTCAAATCAAATCAAAATATAACTGATTAAGTTTTTGAAGAGAGATATTTTTGTTTTTCTTTCTAGCAAATTTAACCAGAATATAACAAAAAGACAAATCCTTATGGTACCTGCAGGGAAGATGACAGAACACAGTGTAAACCAGGGACCCACAGGCCAATCCAGCTGCACATGTATTTTGTTTGGTCTGTACAGTGTTTTAAAAAAATTCGTGTAGTTGCCAACATTTTAAAAATTGAGGTATTTAAAATAAATCTGTCAGTTTCCAAATTCCCTTGGAAGATATGGCGACATCTGGCCTGTTTCTTCTATGGCAGTCTTTCCTTGGAAAGAATACTTGCTGCCTCTCTCAATCTCCTGGCCCACGGTGCTCCCCACTCCCCGTACTGTCCTGGTCTGCGGGTGGAGGGGTGCACTGCCTGTTTTGGCTAGGCCTGCCTTACTCACTTACATTACTCGCCTGCCCTGCCAGCTTTTGTTTGTGAGCCCCGACTAAGGAAAGCCACGGAAGCCTCCTGCAAATGTTACAAAGGCTGGGAGAGGAAGGGGCTTAGTTTGTTTTGCAGAGAACACTAGCATCCACGAAGATGGAGAGGGGTTAGGGGTTGGAAGGTGGGGTGGTGGTGGGCAGCATTCTAGGAACACGGTCTTTAGCTCCATGTCAGAATGATTTTTAGACACTTGACATCTCAGTCCTGAAACTGTCACAGAAAGTGTTTGGACACCGTCAGATGACCATCTATCAGGGAAAATGAAGAAGGGATTCCTCTGTTACCTTGGGAACTGGACTATATCCCTTTTAAGGTATTCTTCAATGCTCAGAATAAAAAAAAGTCATTTAAATAGGATAATATAGTCACACAAGTCAAAAAGTGTGCACAATGGAAGGTCAGCCTCCCTCTGCTTGTGCCCCTCATGCCTCAGCTCCCCTGCAGGAGGCAAATATTGTGCCTTTCATATGTGTTTTTCCAGAGGTGTTCTATGCAAATCCACACTTAGGTATTTTTACTCACACGAAGATAACTCATTATATATACTGTGCTGCCGTTGCATTAAAAAAATCAATTTTATTTATTTATTTATTTATTTATTTATTTATTTATTTATTGAAGTGTAGTTGACATACCATTCCCTTGCATTTTTAAAGCTAAGTTTATTTTAGCATATTGCATATCTTAGATCATTGCATATTGATACGTGAAGAACGACCTTGTTCCTTTTAATGCCTTATGTTCTCTTATATAGCTGTGTCATAATGTGTTGGTTTAACCATTAATGTATTGAGTACATACACTGAATGTATAATTGAGATGATTTTCTGTCTTCTAAAGACAAAAGCCTGTGGGTCCACAATCTTCCTGTTTTTGTACCCTCTTCCTTGCCCCCCCTGACTTTGATTTTACTCACAAGACCAAGTAATCAACATGAACCTTTAGGCCCACCCCTAGGTAATAAATAAAGGCCACTGGAGTCACAATAAAAACTTTCTGTCCTTCTGACTCTGTTTCAGAAGAAACCACTCTAGTTATATAAAAAAGGGATAATTGAAGGAATGTGCTAATAGTAATTCCAGGGGTAGTTACGTTATCCCACCGTTCCGGAGCAGGGTCTCTCCAACTTTAAGGTGCATAAAAATGATCTGCGGATCTTGTTACAGCACAGATTCTCATTCAGCGGGTGAGGCCTGAGACTGTGAATTCCTAACGAGCTCCCAGGTGATGCCCAGGTTACAGGTCCAGGTTGAGGGAAGCCGACCACACTTTGAGAAACAAGACTTGTTGCCATTCTGTTTTTTTTTTTTTTTTGTATTAACTGTTTTATGGCCTTAAAGATTTAATGAACCAAATGAAAACTGAATCTGTTCACATCCCATCTTTTATATCTAGGTAAGATAAAATCTAGTGAAAGAGATAAACAAGGCACCTAACATGGTCAAACTACCTTGGTTTTAATTTCCAATTAAATTATTAAAAATTAATCAAATTAATTTAATTTAAATTGTTTAATTTGTTTAATTTGTTTGTCCTCTTATACATTTGCTGGTAGCTGTGACAGTGACTCTCTCCTTGACCAAACTGTAGTTAGGCTTGGCTTCTCTGAGCCTTGTTCTCTACTAGGCCTAGACCTGACCCTCATCCTGTCTTTGGCCGGGCCAGGCCTTTGTATCAAGAATCCTGCTGAGTTATATCTGATCACCCTAGCTGTCTGATGGGGCTCTTCATCTCCCATGCCTGATGTCTGAGCCCTTGGCCTGCTTTTATCATGAATCCTATTAAGCCAGTTCAGCAAGAATCCCCTGCCTTTGATGTCTCCTCTCAGTATTTTCCATCCACTGACCCCCTCACTCTGCTCCTTGGCCATAAACCTCCAGCTGTCTTTGGTGTATTCGGAGTTGAATCTGATTTCTCTGAAAAAAAGGTCCTGAAAAAAGTCTCCCCTATCATTTTAACAAGCGTCTGAATAATTTATTCTTTAACACCTTTTTCTTACCCCTCTGTACATTTTTTCTTTTACAACTTTTGTGATGTCACTTGACGGCATTAAAAGGAGACAAGAAAGTGTATTTCTCATCACATTCCATTTTTCTGTGTGGCTTAAACTAATTTAATATCACAACTAAATTCACATTAAAGGCATATTATCACTCAAAATTCAAAGTTTTAAAAAATACATTCTAGATTCTTATCAGTCTTTTAGATTGATAAAAGATAATTTTCAGAAAAGGTAAAATCATGAGTCTCCTATAGATATAAAAAGGTCCTACAGGTATAAAGATTTTATTTTACTTGTGTGATAGGAGGGAGCCAGGCAGACATTAGAATTGGCTTGAAGAAAAAGTCAAAATAGCAGAAATTTATAGAGAGTAAACAGATGTTGAGATGAGTTGCAAATTGAGACAAAACCTTTTTCCTGTATGGGAGGAAATCAATTAAAATCACTACCTGTCAGGATGGACTTTACACTATCTATTCATTACCTACAATTAGGTAGTGCAAAATAGCTCAAAGACTTTGAACAGGGCTAGAATTTGCCTGCTTGGAAGGGTGTGCTGTAGATGATGTATGGTTTTCCATTAAGATGCAGCCCTGTTTCCCTACAAGATGAAGGCCATCTTTGACTTTAAGGTATATGCCCTAACTATTAACTTGCAGTTTACCTTTGAAAAGCACAAAATGACCCCAAATTTGAGAATGTCCATACATAAGTAAATGACAAAGAAGGCATAGAAACTGACACATTATATGTTGCCACAAAATGTTGGAAAAACGGGAGACATTTTATAGCACACAGCCTCTAGCCTTCAACCTTGTAGCCTGAAGATTGAAAAGAAAAAATGCATTTTCCCCTGTACTGGGAAGATTGAACTTCATAGTGTGAATTGACTATCCATCCAGATTGGACTGTTTATAAGAATTCATTTTCATAATTGAGCATACTCACTTGACCAGAAAATATTTAGAGGAGACAATATAGTTGGAAATCAACAAAAACAGTTTGAAACCATTCCTGGAACTAAACTGGTATTGTCTAAGACAGAAGTTGGGCCAACTAATGAGTGGAGACATTATGTTGCTTCCTTTCTGAGAATGCAAGCTGGAACACTTCTGTTGCTCTGGTTGAAACGCACTAAATCCTTGTTAGGAGACTGACTCCTGACTTCCTCGCTAGGAGACAGCACCAGTAAGATGAAACCTCCAGGTGAAATTGGGACAGTAGCACCTCGGGCGATTGCCATTAGGTTAGAATTCTTTCAGAGGCATTTTATGGCACTTCTTTGCCTACGTTTTTGTCGCTAGTATTTGAAATAGCATTTCCGAGGGTGTGTGTTACTTTTATATCTGTAAATTATCTTCTCGGCCTTGCAAATTTGCAACCCTTTTCAATGAAGGGCCAGATAGTAAGTATTACAGGCTTTGGGACCCTGTGGATTCTTTCCACCTTGTAGCATGAAAGCAGCCGTAGACAGTGGTAGTGTGGCTGTGTCCCAGTGAAATTTTATTTAGGGCACTGAAATTTGACTTTTGTGTAACTTTCACGTGTCATGAAATATTCTTCTTCCTTTGCGTTTTTTCAACCAATTCAAAATGTAAATATCAGTCTTAGTGTGCAGCCTTACAAAGAGGTGACTGCTCAGATTTGGCCCTTGAGCCCTAGTTTGCTGAACCCTCCTTTGCAGAGTGAGTGGGATATAGTTGCTACATAAAGATCAGATTTTTATGCTTCTGTTATGCTTTAGCAGATTTTCTGTTCTGTTGCTTCCCCGCTGAGAGACCTTTGGGCAAATAAGCTCATCCACTGAAGTTAGGTTTCTTCCTTTGTAAAATGTGATGTTGCCTAAACTCAGAATCGTTTCATGGAATAAACAAATCATGTCAAAAGATGTAGCTCCACAACTTGGACCTTGAAAAGCATTGAATAACAGTTTTATTTCTCCCCTCTGTTTCTTTCTACCTCTTGACCTTGCTATTATGATTTTTTTTTTTGGTTTCTTTATATACAAGTTTTTGGCAGTCGCTGTTTCATTTTATTGTGAACTGAATTTTTGTAAAGAGCATCCAGTTTTTCTATTTCTATTAAATGTAAAGTAAACTATATTTAAAAGGGGTAGGAATATAAAATATATTTACATTAGGAGAGTCTGCTGAAGAAAAACTCTGGGTTGAATCCTCATGTAAAAGCAGATAATCCACTCCTAACTCACCCATTCTGCTGCCTTATATTTCTGAGTACTGGATTTTCATGTTGGATTATTTTGTGTCAAGATAAGCTTTAGTGTCCGGTGTTTGTTCCGATGAGAGGCTTTCCCTGATCACTCTGTCTGGAGTTGTGGCCCTGGGCTTCTCCAGGCCACTTCCTTACTTTATCTGTTTCTCCTCCTCAGTGGCAGTAACTATAGTCAGAGGCTCTTTTCCTTTATCTGTTGGCTTATTGCTTGATTCCCTGACTCTTTCAGGATGACAAGCAGCACACCTATCCTGTTCATCACTGTGTGCCCAGCGCCTCTTCACACAGTGCTAGGCAAGGAGGAAGTGCTCTGTGAACACTCATTGCCAGAATGAATGGGTCACATTTGTGAAAGTGACCATATTTCAGGAGCAGAGAAGATGTTCCATAGCATTCTGTATTACAAGGGAACATTTGGAAAATTGGGTTTTCAAAAGGCTGGTGTCAGTGGTTTCAAGTTCAGCATGAAATAATTGTCTGTATTAAAAATGACATACATCCGAAGGGGCCAATTATTGCTAATAAGGAGTTAAAAAATATGAACTGCTCCTTTAAATGTGAAGTTTATAAGTAAAGACAACCAGAAGAACCATATGTCAGGGTCCAAGAAATGCTCTAAAGAATGTCAGGCTTATTTTATTCTACAATGTGTCTGGTGAGTGTCTGTTTCCTTGGAAAGTAATATAAGCAAAAATAGAAGCATAGGCTGTGTGAAGGAGAGGAAAAAATATCACTGAATTTGGAATCACAATACCTGGGTTCAAGTTCTGGATCCGCAGATGACTTGGAAGGACCAGCAGTGTGACCTTGGGCAAGTACACTAACTTGTCTGAATGAAACAACAGCTCTCAGGTTTCCTGTGAGGATCGACTAGCATGCCAGATGGTTGTATAACCTCTTAAGTGCTGCATCCAGCTAAGTTATTTTGTTTTATATTTAGCATTTTATTGTATTTTATTTTATCTTTAAGTACATCTTATTTTATTATAAATAAATTTAATTTTATTATAAATCACTGACAAAAATGGTGGTATCAACTAGAAGGCAGCAATGGCACACAATTTGAATCTCTCCTACCCCATCCCTAAGAATCCTATGCAAGTTCTGTTGATTGTACCAGGCAAAAGGACTACTCAGTCTTTTCCTACTCTGGGCTTCCAGGCCTTAGGAGTCCGGACATGGTGGTGATGAGGATGGAATTGATGAGAAATGCATAGAAGTTATGATTTGTATCCATATTTTGTCAGTCACCCTGCTTCTTATAACAGTCTTATGAGATACGTTTTGTTATTATTATCCTGATAAGTAAATTCAGGCTTGGAGAGTTTGAGTATCTTGTCCTGGGCCTCACAATTATGGGATAGGGAGTCTGGTGACTTTGAGGCTCATATTCTTTCTGTGCTAGCAGTTCTTTAACTTTGACCAGCATCAGATTCAACTGTAGGGCTTGTTAATACCAAGATGGCTGGCTTCTCTTCCAGAATTTCTGATTTAGTGGGTTTGAGGTGAGGCCTTAGAATTTCCCATGGATACTGTCAGCTTAGGGACCACACTTTGAGAACCATTCCTCTATACCATGCTTTTTTTTGTTCCATAAAGGACCCAAGCTGTTTATTTTTTATGCTTTGCCTTTATTCTGGTTTGGAATGCCCAGGAAAACCCAGCCTCTCTTGGATTTTAGAATCCTTCGGAGGAGGGGAGAGGAATTTCAGAAAGACTCTATATTGATCTAGGTCCCTTATAAAGTCTGAAGGAGTACCATTGGACCCTCTAACAGGTGATCTCCATGATCTTACAAAATCATTGGCACTTGCATCAAAGTATAGGCTTTCCTTTTCCCTTTCTTGGGTCCACTTTGGTCTTGAACTCTCCTGATTTGTAATAGGAGTCTTCATAGCTCTGTCCATTCACCAGTCCCTGTATCTGTTGCTTCATTGATACATGCAGCAAATGTTTATGCTGCCTACATTTGAGTCCTCTGTGTGCCAGGTATCTGGCTGGAGCTGGGGGTACAGTGGTACACAAAACCAGATATGATTCCTGCCACCAAGAACATTTATTTTAGTAAGAAAACAGATATTAGTCAGAAAAATCAGATCTAGGGGTGCCTGGGTGTCTCAATCGGTTAAGTGTCCAGCTCTTGATTTGGGCTCAGGTCAGGATCTTGGTCGCATCGGGCTCTGCGCTCAGTGGGGAGTCTGCTTGAGACTCTCCCCCTCTCTCTCCCTCTGCCTCTACGCCCATTTGCGTGCGTGCTCTCTCTCTCAAATAAATAGATAAATCTTTCAAAAAAAGAAAAGAAAGAAAAATCAGATTGCTAAGTGTCCATGGTGGTAAGTGCAACAAAGGAGAGGTATGTGGTGCAATGAGAGCATGTAACAGGGAGATTTGAGCCCGTCTGTGGAGAAGAGGGATGGTCAAGGGAAGCTTGTTTATGGAAATAATGACTGAGCCAAATCTGAAGGAAGATTAGGAATTAAGCAGATCCAGAAGCTGGAGCGGGGAGCAGGGAAGAACATTCCAGGCGAGAAATGGCATGTACAGAGTGAGTACAGGCATGTGAGAAAGAGCATGGCAGAATCCAACAGCATAGGACTCTAAATGGAGATCCCTAGTCTAAGATTTACGTGTGTATTAAAGGATAGTTCTCCAAAAAAAGGCAAATTCATGACTGTCATAGTGATGTAAAATGAATATGTATTACAGATTATACTCAACTCATGATGAGAAAACCACTCAGATCTTCATAACAAGTCTAAAGAGAATCGAAAGAACACATTTATAGATCTGGAATACTGAAACAAATGTACAAATGGAGGCAAAAGTGGTTTCTAGGGGGTGGGGATGGGGTCAGTTAAAGCTCCAATGGATTGGACAGCATCTGCATGTCTATAGACAAAAATTCTCTTGCATTACTATCAGTTATCTATAATTTACTGAGTTGTGAAATAGCTCTCAGAATCAGAACCTGGTAACTGGGAGGAGGTTGCCTTTATAATCTAGACAATGCATAGATATCCACTGAAGAACAATCTCCTTTCCTACTGGTACTTTAATCATGAATATATATTTATGGTTTAGAGCTAGTTAGATTTGATCTCAAGAGGCCCATGGCTTAATTGTTGGACACTCCAAAGAAGTATGGGGTAGAATTTACTGCCAGACCATTTATACTCCACCTTGAATATGACTCATCATGATGAGTAAATTGTCCAGCTGGTCACTCCTTGCTAGATTCCTTGAAACACAAGCCTAACAGATGTCCTGTGCAGTTTCTTCCTTCTCATGGAAGAAAGCAAGAAAAAAAAAAATCTATGAGAGAGGCAATCAGAAAAAGACAGTAGAATTTGACCTTCATTCAGGAGCCCCTCTGAGAACAAAGGGAGACACCTTTCCAGTGAACCTGAACACCAAACTAGTTTTGCCAAGTTGAGGTCTGGCACAGCCTCCAAAGGGTTTGTAACAAAGAATTTCCTTCAGTTGTGGCAGGTGGACTCTTAATAGGAGAAGGATAATCATTTGGTCAATTGACAGGATGACTGGTGCTGGTGAGTTGAAATTGATGATTTACTTTGTTGAAATGTTAAACCAGCATCGGCAGGTACTACAATTCCTTAACTGGCAACCACACTCAGGAGCCACTTGTTAAGAACTTCCTTGTTGTTTAAGAGAATAAAGGAATCACGCTCCCTTTAACATTGTAAACTGGGTGTGTTCAGTGCAGGCTCCCTGTTTTCTATATAGATGCCTTAGTGTACCAGGAGACAGAATTAGAACAGCACCTTTTAATTCAATTTGTAGCAGGTCAGAGTTCAAAACTGCAGTTTTATAAATGTTTGATAAAAAATGTCATTGATTTTGATCGAGTTGTGTTATTAACCTCTAGCTAGAGAGGTTTTTTTTTTTCTTTTGAATTAGTATTAGTATATCTTACTGCTCAGTAATGCATGCTGTCTCTAGTTTTGTTTCTGCTAGAAAACAATGCATTTCATTGGCTGGTTCAGCGCAAAGACTTTAAATAAAAAAATGACAAGATAAGTTACCTACCGGAGATAGCACTGCTGCTATACTTTTCTTTTCCAAATGTAGTAAGAGATATTAAAACTGTCTCTTAAAAATAGCAATTTGTTTCCTTCTGCTGTAATCATGGGTGAAAGTGCTGTAAAATGTGTATCATTTTTTTGAACTGTGGGTGATTTAGTTAAAAAAAAAGTAAAAAGTCCCCAACCCAGAGAAGCATTCTTACTGTTTGCTAAATCAGACCTCTAATAGTAAACAGCTCAAAAAGCCTTCCATAATATTTATGAACAATTTCTCAGTTTTATACCCAGATATTTCTGTTATGCTCTGCAAAGAAGATAATCCTGGCTGAACAAAAGAGAAGAGCCTTTTTTTTTTAGATTGAATAGACTGGAAAATTCAGTAGCAAAGTGCACGATTGCCAATCTTTCAAGCAAAGCTTTTATGTAAGGCAACTTTATAACTTCATCCATTCCAAAGAGAAAAGCATTAAAGACCATAGGGAAAATAAAAGGCAAAAGAGGAATATAGAAAAGTGTCCTATCCTTTACATCTCTATATTCACTTGTTTCATGGCTACACACACTGAATTAACCCAATTTAAAGCCCCAATGTAACTTTTCAAAAGGTGTTTCACTGTTCCTCATGGCAGTCAGTCTACATAAATAATGAGCAGACATGACTGCCATTAACTTTCTTTCCTGGATTGTTTTAGAATATACTCATCTCTTCCAGGATATGCTCTTGTGTTTTACTGCATAGGAAAAGGTAATACGAGCCATCAGTAACAGTCATCTTAACATGCTGCAGGAACTGTCAAGTAATAATGATTGCTGAAAACAAACAAAAAAACAAACGGGTTTTCTAATTTCCTGTGGCTCACAGAATAATTGAAGTTAAGGCTTCCAAATTCCTATCTTTACAAAGAAACAAATACTGTTCTTTTTTCCCTTGAGTAGATGAATCCATGGGCATGATTCCTACCTGATGGTGGATCGTGGCATCTTTCTCAAAGCTTGATTTTTGCAACCATCTGCCTCAGAATTACACGAGGCACTTGCAAAAATGCCGATTCCTGAGCTCTATCCTGGACTGTTGCAGTCTGAACCTCAGGGCCGGGATGGGGTGGGGGCCAGGAACGTGAGGGTTTCTTCAGTTCTCCAGGTGAATCATTAGCACATTCAAAGTCTCAACATTGCTTTATAGGGATGAAAAGCCTGGTGATTGGAATAAACTGCTGAATGTGATTTAGGAAGAAAATATGCAGGAGTGATGGCAGGTGGTGTATTCTTCATCTTATTCCTTCCTTCATTCCCTGATGTCAGAAACTCAAGACACAGTCATTTTAACCTGGCATTGGAGTTCTTGGGAACTTCTCAGAAAAGTGGACATGTGCCCACAGACATCTCATTTTGCACTCAAATTTCAGGGAGTTGGTGAATCTGTTGAAGTCCATTCATGCTCCTTGCATCTCAGGAACCCTTTATCTGATGGAATTATTTTAAGGGGAGAAAGGGAAGTGAAGACACCAAGTGAATAAGGAAGAAACTTGGCAGATATATCTAGACCACACTTGAAGTTGCCTATATTATATACCCTAAATAAAAGGTGCCCCTCTGGGGGTGTGGATGGGGTTGAAAGGCAGTTTGTGTACCACTGGCTAAGTTGTGCACCCTACGGTGGGACTTTGTCTCTGAAGAGAGGGGAGACTTTCTATAATTTGTCTTTTATGTATAGTTCTCATCAAACACAAGCCTAACATATCCCACCTGTTTTCAACAATGAGGCAGGCTAATTTCCTTAGTGTTTCTCTCAACAGATCAGATGTTTCATGAAAACGTTAGCCCTACATATCTCCAATAGCATCACCTCAGATTGCATCAGAAGAGATACAATTATTTTTGCAATATTAGTAAAATAAAGTGCAACTGGGGGCTGGACCAAAGCTAGGGAGAAGTCAGATATTTGTTAAAAAGACCCTGTTTTTTTTCTCTCCGTAGCGGTAATAATATTGGGCAATCGCACTTGGGTCTAAAAAAACTACCAACAATGCTGGATCAGTGTGCTAATCATGAGGCTTTTCCCAGCCTACTTCTTCTTCTTCTTTTTTTAAATATTTTATTTATTTACTTGTCCGAGAGAGAGAGAGGGCACAAGCAGGGAGAAGGAGCAGAGGCAGAGGGAGAAGCAGGCTCCCTGCTGAGCAGGGAGCCCGATGTGGGAGTTGATCCCAGGACCCTGGGATCATGACCTGAGCTGAAGGCAGATGCTTAACCAACTGAGCCACCCAGGTGTCCCTTCTTTTCCTTTTTTATTAAAAAGTAGGCTCCACATTGGGTGTGGAGCCCAGCATAGGGCGTGGAGCCCAACTCGGGGCTTGAACTCACAACCCTGAGATGAAAACCTGAGCTGAGATCAAGAGTTGGATGCTTAACTGACTGAGCCACCTGGGTGCCCCCCAGCCTACCCCTTTTAAGCCATCTACTCAACCTCAACACAACTGCTGAGAAGGGTCGTCTGATGGACTGCTAGAGTTTAACTGTATGTTGTTTTCTGGTGTCTGGCAATGTAATTCCCCTCTCTGACATAGTTTATGGAGCTTTTTAAAAATAAGGGTCATTTGACTGTGTGTTCTCATTTGCTAAAAGGCATTCATTTCTTTGATTCTTGGAGACCCTATTAATGCAGTGAACTTGGACCCGGTGTTGCTGTTTTGTAAAAATGTCCTGAAAATCAAATGTCATGGAGTATAAAGACATTTCTAAAACAGTTAATGGTATGGAAGAGGTAAAAGGAGTGAGCATAGGGTGGCCATGTGAAGTGTTCCGGCCTTCATGTCCGGGATGATACCATATTTGTAACGTAGAGAAGGAAGGATAGCCATCAAAGAGCCAAAGATAAAATGCCTGCATGAGTGTAGCACTGTACATTTAATTAGACATCTCCATGTAATTTACAGTTTCCTGAAAAGACTGGTGTTCTTCTGGCTGCTGATGGTTTTATTTGGTTACCAGTTATGGAAATTAGCTGTGTTTTAGGAAGCCCTCTGAAAGACGTGCATAGATAATAAATCCTGTGCCTTGCTCGGCATATTGATGGTTCTGTTGATGAGAGGTTGCACAAAGTCAATAGTTGATTCTGCTTGGTGGTGACATTTGCATTTAATAAAAAGTCATGTTTATCGTCTCTGCTGTATAAATGCAATTGACACCTACTGTGTCGCGGCTAAAAATGCTACGTGGAGAATGTGCACCTGAGACAGAAACACAGATGAAAGTAATTATTGTTATTTTTTGTTTGAAAACAGTTTGGACCTCAGGTCACAGAGATAGATTAATTATAGTCCTCAGTTCATGGTACAACGTCATCCTTGACTCAGGTGTTAACCCCATTCTGATTTACTTATTTCACAACATATAAATAGTCATAAACCTAAAGAGGAAACAGCACCAATAATTCATGTCCAAATGTATGCCTTTTTTATTGCATCTCCACCTCCTAAGAAGTAACTACTAACCTCATGATCATCATTCCTTTTTCTTTTTTTTTTTAATTTTAAGTTTTACATATACTTCCATCAATGGCCTTTTGACTTGTTTCTTTTTTTTTTCCTTTCCCTTTCCTTCGGTTATGAATGGTGCCATGATGAAAAGTTTTTACACACATTTTCTGGTACATGTGAGGGAAAGTAAAACACAGCCCTGCCGGCAACTGGAACATAAACAATGCCCAGAATAAGACATAAACAAAGCCATTCTGTGACCCTGTAAGGGACTAAACAAGTTGACTCTCCAGCTCTTCTGACCACCACTGCTTTTCTCTGAGTGGTCCCTGCTTCTAGGCCAACGCCAGTCTCCTTTGATCCCTCAACCCCCAGAAGAAGGCTCTGATAATTCCCCTTTTGGGAGATGCCCCCAAGGTTCCTCCTTTTTTTTTTTTTTTTAAAGACTTGATTTATTTTATTTATTTTAGAGAGAGGGTGAGCACATGCAAGTCGGGGGAGGAGCAGAGGGAGAGGGAGGGGGAAAGAATCTCAAGTAGACTCTGTGCTCAGTGCAGAGCCCCACTCAGGGCTCGATCTCACGACCCTGAGATCATGACCTAAGCCCAAACCAAGAGTCCAAGGCTTAACTGACTGAGCCACCCAGGCGCCCCTTCAAGGTTCCTCCTTTGCTATAGGAAGTTGTAATACAACTTGAACTACCAGTGTTTTCCCATTGGCCTTTTGTTGATGAACTTTGACATTGATATATGTGCTAAAGTTTCTCTTGGGTATTAATACATACCTAGTGAGTTTGCCTGATGAGTTAGGGTATGGAAATACTCAAACTTAACAATTTTTAAAAAAAAAATCTTGCTAATTTCCATCCAGGTATATCCCATCACGTTTTATTTTCATCTGCCATGAAAAAAGTCTACTTGATCCATTTCTGTCCACGAGTTAAATGCATACTACAGTCTGTGTCTGTGTTAGATGTATCCCTTACAGTGTATGGGCAGCTCACTTCTTTTCTTTAAAGGAATATATGTATATTCTGTCAGTTGTCATATGGTGTCTCAGTAGTGGGATGTGCTTAGCATAATCTCTTCTATATTTTAGCCTGCCATACATTTCATCTTTTAAAAAATTCAGCTGAGGAGTCATATCTGTGTGGTTTTCTTACTTTTAGTTGCCCTTCTGCTTTTTACAGTGGCCCAGAGCAGTGGTTCTCGAAATTTAGTGGACATATAAAAATCATCTCAAGAGTCTTCATTTGAATGAGAAACTCTAGAGGATTCTAGGTGGAAGAGAGGGTCCTACAATGTGTTGCAAATAGATGTATTAGTCACTAGTGCCTAGATGGGAGCAGATTTGTACCTCCTCACCTAGAAGATGAAACGGGATGATCTTGCTAACTATAAAATGATGATAATGAAGTAGATATTAATCTGAACTGGGACATGGTAAGAATTACACAGTAAGAGTGTGGTATTCAGTGAATAAATGAGTGAAATGCCTAGGAAATCATACAAACTGTACCTTTAAAACTTTACTTGGAGGGAAGGTATGGTATCCTCTTGGATCTTTTTAAAATTCATACCTTCAGTACTCATTGCTAGGGATACATGGCAAGCCAAACAGGGTTCCTGCCTTCTAGAAGCTTAGGTACTTGGGTGGTACTTAGACCATAAATAAATAATCTCACCATTATTTTTTTAGAGATATATTTGTTTGTTTGAGAGAGAGAGCGAGCAGGGGAAGGGGCTGAGGGAGAGGGTGAGAGAAAACCCTTAAGGAGACTCCCTGCTGAGTGCGGAGCCTAACATGGGGCTCAATCCCATGAGATCATGACCTGAGCCGAAATCAAGAGCCGGACGCTTAACCGACTGAGCCACCCAGGTGCCCCTAATCTCAACATTATTTAGAGACAGTTTTGATAAATGCTATGAAGGAGAAGTTCAGGGTGCTATGGAAGTGGGACAGCATTCTCCCCCAGTTTGGTATCTCTCCAGGGTCAGCGATGTTTCTGTGAAGAAGTGAGGTTTAAGTTGGTTGGCAGGAAAGGGTCAAGGTCCCAAGACCACCCCCAGGTTCAGTGATTTGCTAGGAGTACTCAGGACTTAGTATATAGTCATACTTATGGCTGTGATTTATTATAGCAGAAAGATAAGGAAACTCAGCAAAGGGAAAAGCATATACAGTGAAGTCCAGAGGATACCAGGCACAAGGTTCTATGACTCCCGGTAGAGTCACTCAGGGATTGTGCTGTGACAACATGTGTGCTACATGATCTAACAGGGAAGCTCACTAGAGCTTCAGCATCCAAGGTTTTTATTGGGGGCTGGTCATGTAGGTGGCTCTGCCTAATATGTACCAACAATAGCCCTCCCACAAGGAAAGCAGGTGTTTGGCATAAACTATATTGTTTGTACAAACAGTTTAGACACAACGAATTGTCCTTCTCAGTTCTGGGGTCACAAGAACTCTCCTGAAATCTAAGTTTCCAGATGCCATTGAAGAGTCAACTTTGCGTCCAGCCTTTCTAAGGATGGCAGCCTCAGGCCTGCTGTGCTAACTTGTTTCTGCGCAACAAAACGATTGAAGAAATTAGTGGTGAAATGACATGATGTCTTGGCCTTGCTTTAAAATATTTTATTTTTTATTATTTTTTTAAAGATGTATTTATTTATTTATTTATTTATTTATTTGACAGAGCAAGAATGCACAAGCAGGGGGAGCAGGAGGAGATGGAGAAGCAGGCTCCCTGCTGAGCAGGGCTTAGTTGGTTAAGTGTCCACCTTCGGTTCAGGTCATGATCCCAGGGTCCTGGATCGAGCCCTGCATCGGGCTCCCTGCTCAGCGGGGAGCCTGCTTCTCCCTCTACCCTCTGCCTGCCACTCTGCCCACTTGTGTTCTCTCTTTCTGTCAAATAAATAAAATCTTAAAAAATATATTTTAATAAATTTAAAAAGGAGGGGATAAATGAAGCAAATATGGGAAAATCTTGATCCTTGTTGGCCCTGGGTGGATGGGGACTTGGAGGTTCATTATACTTGTCTTTCATTGTGTTTGGGAATTTTCATTAAAAAAAGTAAAAAAAAAATAAAACCAACAAAACAAAACCTAAACCAAGAATTAAACCATGGAAACAGAAGAAAAAAGGATAAGTGTTGACCAGGCATAAAGGGAGTTACATTTTCCTTAGTTCTGTTCCATTTTAATTAAAACAAAATTGAGTACCTACTTAAGTTTAATTTGTCAATTCAAGAAATCTTTTATTTTGAACCTGTTATTTGCCAGAGCCTTAGCTCCATCCTGTGAATGGTACACAGACCAGCAAGACACCTAGTCTTTGTGTCTCTGGACTCATCTCTGAAATGGGTGAGCTTATGAGATCCACCCCTCCACACTTGGGTGTTGCAAAGGATTGTTGGAACGTGAGAGAAACCAGCTGCTGCAAGTTTCATTAGCAGCCATGAATGCTATAATAGATGTGGATTGCTACCTTGGGGAGGCATGCACATGATTCTCTCATTGGCTTAGAAGAATATTCAATGAGGCAGAACCTTCCTGAGGGGAGCAGAAATGATGACAGGGATATTGCCCTGGAGAATTGCCTTTGGCA